>NW_006159986.1:302341-307331 GCF_000334495.1 Tupaia belangeri chinensis | reverse complement strand
TATAAGTTTTATTTTAGAAAAGACAACCGACATATAATTATAGCTTACAATTCCCTAGCTATGATATGCCATGGGACTGACTGCATGCCAAAGTATGCAAGGAAAAGAACTCAGCCTAAAACCAAACACTGAAAATTCTTTTTATATACAAAATTAAGGAGCATTTATGTTTAAAACTAAATTCTGGTCATGTGGTACCCAAACATAGCAACTTCTAAAGATAAATTAGAGTCTTATAGAATCTTCAGCTTTATATAAAGTAGTTATATTATGTAAAGAAGTAAATGCACAAAAGATGAAAAACTGGAGAAAATCATGATATCCAGGTATATATTTTCCTACCATATATTTTATTTTTAGTTGAGGACATTTGCCTGTGCAGGAATGTTAACAGTGTATTACCATTTTAGGAAAATAGAACTCCTAAAGTTTGAGGAAAATCATATACTTCCTGTCACTGTAATTCAAGTTACATATCTCACTGAGAAACTGAAGGGTTTTTTTAAATGTCTGAACACAAAATCCTATGCATTCTTAACATGCAAACCCCATAAAAGGATATCTTTGAAGGACAAGAGATAGTTCATCCAAACTGGATACTTTTTGTGAGCAAAAATAACATCTAACTTTTGAAATTTCAAGTATTTATTACTTAAAATTTTTATATTTAGAAAAAAGAATACAAAATCACTTTTCTTGTTCTTTACAGGTTTTACTTAAACAGCTCTTAAAACAATTTTCTTTATAGATATGAGGTTTATTTCATGAGATATTGGAATTTGTTTCCTACAGAATAAAGACAAAATAATTTCCCTAATGAATCTCTATATCTTATCATTGTATCAGGTTTTTTTTTTTAATTTTGCCAGAGTGTGTGCACTCTCTGGAGAGAGAGAGATCGAGATGGGGCTGGGAGAGCGAGAAAGCACTCCCCATGGGGCATGGTCATGCCACAATTCCTTTTCCGTTTCTCTCTTTCTGTATTTTGAGTGGGGCCACATATATGCAGGACCCATAGGTCTTTCAAACTGCTGGATCTGAGACTCAAGCCACACAGCCCACCATGTGAAATCTACCTATTTTTTTCTTTTTTAAATGATTTATTTATTTTTAATTATATTTATTATCATTATTCTTCTATTTTGACCAGAAAGAGACAGAGAGAAAGGGAGAGGGAAAAAGCAAGCCTCCAGGTCCAGGACTTGAACCATGATTGGCCACGTGGGAGTCCAGCGCCTCAACCACCACTCCACCTGCCGACCTCGAGATCTAGCTATCTTAACTATACCACCAACTGACCTCATTCTATTTTTCCATGAAGTAAGTTTTTTTTAACTTTATTTACTTATTTTAATTTGACCAGAGAGAGACAGAACAAGAGAGAGAAAGTGAGAAAGCAAGCCACCAGACCCGTGACTCGAACCATGGTCGGCCGTGTGGGAGTACAGCATCCTTAACCACCACAACATCTGCCGACCCCAACCCGTTCTATTTTTTAAAACCTAAATGCTTTTTTCACATATGTCCTATAGTATCCATTTTACAACTTTTGCAAGATTTTATGTGTTGGCCCCATAGACAAGTATCAGAGTCACTTGGTAAATGCCATATATCAATAGTATAAACATTATGCATTCTTCTTCCCAAACTTTCTGATGAAAACCATAAAAGGACAGCAGGTACCATGATGGTTAAAGCAGCTAGATCCCACATAGCTGACTACATAGATAGAATCCTAGATCTGGTAGCTTGAAAAACACAACGTGTGTGTGTGTGTGTGTGTGTGTGTGTGTGTGTCCAGAATCCCAAGAGAATTGAGGAGAAGGGATTATGACATGGTCATTCCCCCAGAGGATGTTTTTTCACTTTCCTTCTCTGCCTCTCTTTTTGTCCAGTGAGCATACAAGCCCTATAGCAAAAATTATGGGGAAAAAAAAAAAAAGACATGGTCTACTCTGGTACACCATATTTGACTTTCAGAAAATATGATGCTGTGCTCTGTTGGTATTCTTAAATTAATTGCTTTGATGTTGTTTTTCCTTGTATTTCATTACTTTCTCAGGTCTACTATTTAAAAGATGCACATTGCTGCTACCCACAAAGGAACGGCTAAAGTACATTCACAAGATCCTCATAGAAGTAAGATCGTACTTTTGAACTAGTTCATAATCTTGATTTGCAGTAAAGATATTCTACTACTAATGTCTTACACTCATTTCTAGCCTATCTTTAGTAGCAGAATTTCGTGACTCAGTACTAAAATGATGGTAATTTAAAATACTGTTCACCTATTTTTTTTTTTTTTTGGAATAAAGAAATTTTAATAGAAAAGCTTACCCCACACCCAAAAGATGTGCCATTTTTTAGAAAAGGTCTTGCTATGTCATGATCCTCCTCAGCTGGAATTACAGGTGCATGCCACTGCACCCAGCTTTTTAGGATGGGCCAGGAATCAAACCCGGGCCACCCAAGTAGCAGTGTTAGTCAGCATACCACCTTGGCTGGTAGTCTTTTAGTTATCATAAAACAATATATATAACTAAGCACATCGTTCACATTTATCTTATCCCACATAGGAATCCTGAGGAAGTTTTAAAGTGGTGACCTAAATACTGTATTAAGATAAAATAATTTCTGAATATTAAAATCTGTTTAAATGTATAAAATGTAGGAAGACATTTAATATACAAAATAGCAAAACTTTATGATAATAGATTTGGAAATGTGTATCAGTATGTTTGGGTATAATCTCCACATAAAACTTTGAATTTTACTCTACATATCCAAACACACTGCCATCTCTTGTATACATACTCCCTCGGGGTATGCAGTGTTTCGGGGGCACTGACTTTTTCCATGTCAGTTTTTGCATTGAGCTGTGTTCTACATCATTGCAGCAACTTCCCAGGTGACCTTTCCGTGGTCCATTCTTTCACTCCCGAACCTTTCTATATGTTGAAATCCTAAAATGTCAGATTCCTCAAGATAAATTGGTTGATTAAGAATCTTTCAGTGGCTACTCAATTTCAGCAAGATAACATCCAAAGTCTCTAGTTGATATTTAGGGTTTCCCCATAATGCAGCCTTACATCCTACTGCTTTGAACCTGATTAAGCTGGTTATATCTTTCTTACCAAATAGTGTTTATTCTGTTTCCATGGATTTGTCTTTATTTTTCCCTCACCAGTCCTTCCTATTTTTTTATCTGAGTTCTACTTCAAGACATTATTTCACTTATTTCCTTCATAATCTTTTTTGATCATTCCTAGATTTATCTTATCTCTGTTTTCATATTGTCTCACATAGTATTTATTCAGTGATTTTTAACATCTAAAACCTGAGTTATGATCATTTCACATGTGTATATGTTATTCTCCTAAATAGTGAGTTCCTTCAGAGCAACAGTTTTGTTTTTGTATTTCTTTTGTAATCCCCACCTATGTAACACAATGCTAGTCAGAATATATACTGAAGATTTCCTTACTTATTTCCATTAAGTTTGGCTATCAAATCATTGTACAGTTCTACTGAAAGGCAGGAATTAACAGTTGTTCTCTTTGCAGGTTTCCTGTTTTAAATTCAGTGGCTGTGCAGCTCCTATGCAATGTTTAGGATTATCATGCTATGGCATGTTTTTGCAGGTAGGTTTTTTAATTAAAGAAGAAAGGAATCTTTTTTAAATAGTTAACAAGTAGAGCATGTAATCTTTCTACAGGTTGATAGAAATTATAATAATCCTAGCAAAATAAAATTGTAAAGATTTGAGAATGTATTAATCTAATAGTGTGCCATCTCAGATTTTCCTCTTGGATTTCCCACTGGTAAAACATATTTAACTTGGGAGACCAGCAGATGGCATAGCAGTTAAATTATTGGACTTCCACATGCCCAACCGTGGGTCAAATCCTGGACCTGGTGGCTGCAAAATCACGCCAGGTGTGTGTGTGTGCATGCCCAAGATCCTGGGAGGAGAATGGAGAAGAGATTGCGGAGTGGCCATCAACCCTGGGGGATGATTTCTCACTTTCCTTTTCACTGTCTTTGTCTCTTTCTTTCTCTCCTGCCAGTGCATGCACCCTAAGGCAAAAAACTCTTAAAAAACAAAACAAAACAAAGTTTAACTTGGGACCAGCAAATGGCATAATGGTTATGCTGCTGGACTCCCACATAATTGGCTGCAGTTCAAATCCCAGACCCAGTGACTTAAGGGCATGTACATGTGTGTTCAAGATCCTGAGAGGAGAATGGAGGAAAAGGGGTTGTGATATGACCATTCCCCCTGTGGGGGATGATTTCTCGCTTTCTATGTCTCTGTCTCCCTAGCGAGCCCATACACCCTATAGCAAAAACAAAGAAACAAAAACAAAAACAAAACTCTTTTTTTTTTTTTTTAAAGAGTTTAACTTGGGGCTATAGCAGTTGCATCACTGGGCTCTCACATGGCTGAGAGCCAATCAGTCCCAGACCCAATGGCTTGAAACTCTTGCCAGGTGCATGTGCATGTATGCCCAAGATCCCAGGAGAATAGAGGAGGCATGCAGTGTGGCCATCCCCCTGGGGAGTGATTTCTCTCTCACTTCCTCTGTCTCTCTCTAGCCAGTACATGCACCCTAAGACAAAAACATCTGAAAAAAAAAAAAAGCTTAAATTTGACATTTATTAACTCTATCTCAATGTTCTAGGAGTTTCCAGTCAACTGTAAAACTGTTGGGTCAGGTCAGGTCAGGTCAGCAGGTGGTGGAGTGGTAGATTTCCACATGGCTGACCGAGGTTCAAGTCCTGGACCTGGTGACTTGCTTTCTCACTTTTCCTCTTGCTCTCTGTCTTCTCTGGTCAAATTAAAATAAGTAAATAAATAAATTTAAATAAAAGAATGCTTTTAAAATGTATTTAACTTTATTTATTTACTTATTTTAATTTGACCAGAGAAGACAGAGAGCAAGAAAGAGAGAGAGAGAGAAAATGAGAAAGCAAGCCACCAGGTCCAGGA
>NW_006159986.1:297081-301766 GCF_000334495.1 Tupaia belangeri chinensis | reverse complement strand
CCTCTTGCTGTGTGGCGAACCCCACACCCCCTATACAAAAAAAAAAAAAAAAAATCAACTGTATGATTTCAAGAACACTTTTGAGCAACCTTTCAGTGAAAACAAAGAAGATAATCATAATTAGCATTTCATTTTTAGAGCCCTTACTATGTATCAGATGCTGTTCTGAGCAGTTTATATGTATTAACTAGTTGAAAACTTACAACACCATGTGCGGTAGGCACTGAACCTGGGAGGATCTTGCTTGTATCCCAGACTACTATTCATGAACTCGCAAACATCCAGTCTCTAGGTGTGCAGGCCCTCCTATTAGCCTTCTTCCAAGTTTTGCTTCTTTAATTTTGTTTTTGTTTGTTTCTTTCTTTGTGACTAATAATATTTATACATGTATTCATGTAAAATTCAAAAGGTACAAAAGATACAAAGTGAAAGTGTTATTCCTAAGTCTGTCCTTCCATCCAGTGAGTTCCCTTCGCCAGGAATAATCAATGTTACTAGTTTCTTGAACTGTATGTTCTTCCAGAGAGAATAAGAATAGTTTCTAAACTATTGAAATCCAGTGAAATATTTTAATAACTATTTAAGAAGAATTTCTTATTAATCAACATTCAAATATCCTTTATATATGTATATAAACACTTATGAAATATATAAATATATATAATATATATAACACATTATTAAATTATTAAATTTTTCTCTAGTAAAGTTTTCTTTTGATTGTTCACATAAAAAAGTCATAAATAAATGTTTAGAACTAAAATGAGATAATTTGTAAACAATATCATAAATGATAGCTAGAGGGGGTAAAAGGGTTTTAGTTTATTTCATTATTTTCCTCATATCACCAAAGTTCAGGATTCAATACTGTTTGAAAGTTCTCTGAAAAGATACTTCCTTTCCAGCCAAAAATCTGGATTTTGGAGCACTTCTAGATTTTATGTAAACTTCTAATTAATTTGAATAATATAGTTCCATAGTAGATAAAAATTGCATACTATAGGACCAACAGTTGGCATAATGGCTGTGTCACTAGGCTCCCATGTAGTCGACCGTGGTTCAAGTCCTGGACCTAGTGACTTAAACTCATGCCGAGCGCATGTGCTTGCATGCCCAAGATCCTGAGAGGAGAATGGAGGAGAAGGGATTGTGTCGTGGCCGTCCCCCCAGGGGGTGATTTCTCACTTTCTGTCTGTCTTTCTCTCTGTCCTTCTGGCGAGCACACGTGCCCTATAGCAAAAACCTCTCAAAAAAAAAAAAAATTGCATACTACTCTGATCCTGTGTCAAAAAGAGGCTCATAAAGCAATAGTGACTTACATTTTGATTTGACGGTCTGAATATCTGAAATGTTTCCTTTCTTTTCCTTAGACCTTAACAGCAGGTTGGGATGAACTCGAGTGCCATCGTGTCTTTAACTTTTTGTGTGAGCTGACTAATCTCTCGCGCAAGGTGCAGACTGTTGTCTGCAGCAAACCAGGTAAAGAACTACAATTGACATGGGACCAGCAGGTGGCATGGTGGTTAAGGTACTGGACACTCCCACAGGGCCAACCATGGTTTGAGTCCAGGATCTGGTGGCTTGCTCTCTCTCTCTATCTATCTCTCTCTCTCTTTCTCTGTGTGTGTGTGTATTTCTCTCTGGTCAAATTAAAAAATAAGTGAGTTAATAAATAAGATTAAATAAATAATTATTTTTTAAAAAGAACTACAATTGGGACCAGCAGTTAGTGTAATGGCTATGTCGCTGGACTCCTATGTAGTCGACCGTGGTTAGAGTCCCGGACCTGGTGGCTTAAAACTCACACAGGGCGCACGTGCGTGCGTGTGTGTGTGTGTGTGTGTGTGTTCCCAAGATCCCAAGAGGAGAATGGAGGAGAAGGGATTGTGGCGTGGCCATCCCCCCGGGGGGTGATTTCTCGCTTTCTGTCTCTCTGTCTCTCTCTGTCTGTCTGGCAAGCACACGCGCCCTATCGCAAAAACCTGTCCAAAAAAAGAAAGAACTACAATTCACAGATGATATAATATACAGATTAAAATAGAAGAAAAAAGGCAAAGTTAAAACTATGTTTAAAGATAAATGGTGGCAAGCTAGCTCCATTGCCTTGGTTAAGGAAGCTGGATCTCACATGGTCTACTGCAGTTTAAATCCCACCCTGGTGGCTTGAAAAGCACACTGGGCACATGTGCGTGTGTGCCCAAAATTCTAACAGGACGGAAAAATGCAGAAGAGATTCTGGCACGCAATATCCCACCGAAGGGTGCTTTTTCCCTCTGACTCCCTCTCTTTCTCTGGAGTAGGCACATACCTTTTGGCAATTAAACAAAAAGTAAATAAATTGTAGTACAAAGGACTTCTAAAAGTTCATGAAAATGAATTATTATGAAAATACTATGTATGGATTTCAATTTATTTTGCACCAAAATAAACTCATACTCAATTCTATTTTCCATAGAATTTTTTTTTTTTTTGGAGAGATTTTTCACTGTAGGGCGTGTGCGCTCGCCAGACAGACAGAGAGAGACATAGAGACAGAAAGCGAGAAATCACCCCCCAGGGGGGATGGTCACGCCGCAATCCCTTCTCCTCCATTCTCCTCTCGGGATCTTGGGCACGCACGCACACGCACCCGGCGTGAGTTTCAAGCCACTGGGTCCGGGACGCAAACCGCGGTCGACTACGTGGGAGTCCAGCGACATAGCCATTACGCTAACTGCTGGTTCCCAATTTTCCATAGAATTTTTGAAGCACCCTCACATGTAGGAAAATGACAAAGAAATGTACGGGAATGATAAACACTGAGTGACATAGTGAGGCAAAACAGCAGTATGTGTTTGAGGAAAAACAAGTACTCAAAGGGCTTCAACTGGATTGATACTATTTTACTACTGTGCCAGCCATGGAGTGGCGGTTAAGGCAGCTGGATCCCACATGACTGGCTGTGGAATTGGAGTCGTAGACCCAACAGCTTGAAAAAATTGCCACACGTGTGTGCATACATGTCCACAATTCTGAGAGAAGAAATGGAAGGAAAGGGATTGTGATGTGACCATCCCCCATGGGATGGGCTTTCTCACTTTCTCTCTCTCTCCAGTGAGCACATATACCTTTTGGCAAATTGAAAAAGATTTAAAAAGGAAAAGAAAATACAATATTTTTATTCTTTAAGCTAGATGTTAATACAAATAAGTTCATTATAGTGTTCTTTTTAAAAAGTTTTTGCCATAGGGCACATGTACTTGCCAGAGAGAAAGAGTCAGAGAGAAAGAAAAGTGAGAAATCCTCCCCGGGGGGTTGGCTGTGCTGTAGTCCCTTCTACTCCAGTCTCCTCTCTGAATTTGGGGCACACACACACACACCCAGCCTGATTCTCAAGCCACCAAGTCTGGGACTCAAACCAAGGTTGGCCATGTGGGAATCCAGTACCCCAACCACCACGCCACCTGCTGGCCCCCTCAATAAAGCTTTGTTTTTTTCTTCTTTTATTTTCTAATTTTTTTATGTTCAATCGCTGTACACCTTTACAGCACACAAAATGGATTTTCCCGGCATTAATAACACTGTATATTAGTCTGGTCAAAGATATTACCACACACATTACCATCAGCAGATAATTTTCCATTTTTTTAATGTTTGTTTTATGCTCTTTTTCCTCCTGATTCCCTCCTACCTGCTCCCTAATAAAGCTATTTTTAAAAAATAGTCCTAGGCCAGGCCATGAAGTGGTGGTGAAGTTAGCTAGATTCACATGGCCAACTGCATGGATCATGAGTCCTGAACTCACACATGGTCAACCACGGTTCAGGTCCTGGACCCAGTGGTTTGAAACATGCTGTGTGTGTGTGTGTGTGCGCCCAAAATCCCAAGAGGAGAATGGAGGACAAGGGATTGCAGCATGGCCATCTCCCATGGGGAGTGATTTCTTACTGTCTCTCTGGCAAGCATATGCACCCTACAGAAAAAAAATAAAAATCTGTTTAAAAAATAATATAGGGGCCAGCAGGTGGCCCTAGATTAGTCCGAGTGGAGCGAGTGGTTGTGTGGTACCTTGCCGGAAACTGGTAGCGCTTGCAGCATGGCTGACCAACTGACTGAAGAGCAGATTGCAGAATTCAAAGAAGCTTTTTCACTATTTGACAAGGATGGTGATGGAACTATAACAACAGAGGAATTGGGAACTGTAATGAGGTCTCTTGGGCAGAATCCCACAGAAGCAGAGTTACAGGACATGATTAATGAAGTAGATGCTGATGGTAATGGCACAATTGACTTCCCTGAATTTCTGACAATGATGGCAAGAAAAATGAAAGACACAGACAGTGAAGAAGAAATTAGAGAAGCATTCCATGTGTTTGATAAGGATGGCAATGGCTATATTAGTGCAGCAGAACTTCTCCATGTGATGACAAACCTTGGAGAGAAGTTAACAGATGAAGAAGTTGATGAAATGATCAGGGAAGCAGATATTGATGGTGATGGTCAAGTAAACTATGAAGAGTTTGTACAAATGATGACAGCAAAGTGAAGACCATTGTACAGAATGTGTTAAATTTCTTGTACAAAATTGTTTATTTACCTTTTCTTTGTGTGTAACTTATCTGTGAAAGGTTTCTCCCTCCTGTCAAAAAGATATGCATGTATAGTAACTAGGACTCATTCCTCCATGTTTTCTTCCTTATCTTACT
>NW_006159986.1:288727-296802 GCF_000334495.1 Tupaia belangeri chinensis | reverse complement strand
TAGGGACCAGCAGGTGGCCCTATATTAAAAAACACACTGAGTTTATATATGTGTGTGCCCAAAATGCTTTCTTCTCCTCTTCCTCCTCCTCCTCCTTCTTCCTGTTCTTTCTCTTTTCCTTCCTCCTTCTTCTTCCTCTTCTTCCTCTTTTTCTCCTCCTTCTTCTTCTCCCTCCTCTTTTTCCTCCTTTTCATCCTCCTCCCTCCTCCCCCTTCTTCCTCCTCCTCGCCTTCCCTCTTCTACCTTTTTTTAGAGGTTTTTGCCATAGGGCATATGCACTCACTGGAGAAAGACAGAGACCGTGAGAAAGAAAGAGAAATCACGCCCTCCTTCCCTAGGGGGGATAGCCATGCTATAATCCCTTCTCTCCATTTTTCTCCTGGGATCTTGGGCATGCACACACACACGCCTGGCACAATTTTCAAGCCACCAGGTCTGGGGCTTAAACCATAGTTGGCAATGTGGGAGTTCAGTGACAGCCGCTACAAAATCTGCTGGCCTTTGTGCCCAAACTTCTTAAAGGTGGGAGAAATGAAAGAGAAGGGATTGCAGTGTGACCTTTCCCCATCAGGGTTGCTTTCTTGCTTTCCTTCTGTCTCTGATGAGCATACATGCCCTCCAGCAGATAGATAGATAGATAGATAGATAGATAGATAGATAGATAGATAGATAGATAGATAAATAGATAGATAGATAGATAGATATTTAGTTATTTAACATTTATTTATTTATTTGTTTGTTTGTTTTAATTTGACCAGAGAGGGACAGAGTGGAGAGAGGAGAGGGAAAGTGAGAAAGCAAGTCACCAGGTCTAGAACTCAAACTGCAGTCAGCCACATGGGAGTCTAGCGCCCTTAGCTACCATGCCACCTGCTGGCCCCTATATTATTTTTTAAACAGATTTTTTTTTTTCTGTAGGGTGCATATGCTTGCCAGAGAGACAGAAAGTAAGAAATCACTCCCCATGGGAGATGGCCATGCTGCAATCCCTTGTCCTCCATTCTCCTCTTGGGATTTTGGGCGCACACACACACACACACACACACACACACACAGAGCATGTTTCAAACCACTGGGTCCAGGACCTGAACCGTGGTTGATCATGTGTGAGTTCAGTGACATAATCATTACACCATCTGCTGGTCCCAATTTTTTTTTTTTAAGACAGATTTTTGCTATAGGGCGCATGCACTCTCCAGAGAGACAGAAAGACACAGAGATAGAAAGTGACAAATCCCTCTCCCCCCAAGGATATGGCCACATAGCAATCCCTTCTTCATTCACCTCTTGGTATTTTGGGCATGCCCACATACATGCCCATCGTGAGTTTCAAGCCATTGGGTCCAGGACTAAAACTGTGGTCAGCCATGTGGAAATCCAGTGATGTAACCATTATGCCATCTACTGGTCCCCAGCAATAAATTTTTAAAAAATAAGAATAATCCCTCAATGGGGCCAGCAGGTGACTTGGTGGTTGGTGTGCTGGACTCCCACATGACCGACTGCAGTTTGAGTCCTGGACCTGGTGCCTTTCTTTCTCACTTTCCCTCTCTCTTCTCTTTCTGTCTCTGGTAAGTGCACATGCCCTATAGCAAAATTTGAAAATAAATAATTTCTTTAAAAAATAATCCCTTGATAATCTAAAATTTTTTAAATATTTATTTATTTTACTTAATTTCATTATTATTACTTATTTTTAATTTCACCACAGAGAGAGAGAGAAGGGGAAAGTGAGAAAGCAAGCCACCAGGTCCAGAACTTGAACCACGATCAGCCATGTGGGAGTCCAGCATCTTAACTACCACTCCACCTGCCAGCCCCTAGAATTTTTATGGAGGAAAATGAAGGAATGCTTTGAGTACAAAGCATATTAATAATATATGCCTTTGGAGCCAGCAGGTGGCATAGTGGTTAAGACACTGGATTCCCATATGACTGATGTGGTTCAAGTCCTAGACCCAGTGGCTTGAATCTCATGTGAGACACGTGTGCGTGTGTTCCCAAAATCCTGAGAGGAGAATGGAGGAGAAAGGATTGTGGTATGGCCATCCCTCCTTGGGGGTGATTTGTTGTTTTCTGTTTCTCTGTCTCTCTGTCTCTCCAGCAAGTGCAGGCACGCTATAGCAAAAAAAATCTCTTAAAAAAATAAAATAAGGAATGTATATGTTTGACTTTTCTCTGTATTTATTTCTTTTTAAAACGAAAATTGTGAGATTCTAGTGAACTTAGCCATGTCTCTTGATTGCTTCATTTATTCAGTATCGGATGTAAGTCAGGAAGGTAAGGGGAAGTAGACATTCAAACCACGAGTTACAACAATCTAAGAGCAGATGATCTCTTGGTTACTTCCTGCTTAGCAACCAGGTTTATGATCACTATTTAACCATAATCATTAGTATGTTACTCCAATCATTACCTAATATGCACATCAACTTTTCTAGGAACAATGGTTTATAGTTCTCTTTCTTCATAGGAAGTGCCCGAAAGCTGGAATTAAGGATCAGACTGTTCTGTAGGAATGTTCTACTTGATCATTGGGCATATCGAAGTGATTCTGCCTTTTGGCTGACACGAATATTAAAACCATGGCCTATGGTGAACCAGGCAAGATTACTGTATATCATTTTTGGGCCAATATGTCCTCAGGATGGTAAGCACCCAGTTTGATGAGATATATATAAATATTTTTTCATTCTGCAGATATTTATTCAGGGATATATATTAAATAATGGACTAGTTACTTTTACTCTAGGAAGCATATTTTTATAACTGCTCGGTTTCATCATTCCTAATTACTAAGCTGTGTTTCATCATATCAAAAACATATATACTGCATTAACTTGTATATAACCTAACTGCAATACAGAAATTGTTCTGCTGTAGGCCATTACAAATATATTCCTGTCATCTCTTGTTTACCTAAAATAGATGCTTTTCATTTTAAATGTTAGCTTAATTCAAAGTTATATTTGCTATTGGAGGGGACTAATAGTGCAAGTGGAGCAAAATGGTAGCCAGAACTGATGCTTTACTTAATTTTGAATGTGTAATATGATGTTTTGCCCGTTTTTTTTTTTTTTTTTTTTTTTGCTTCTCTAAGTTTTGCTTAGACCAATGTTAAAATTATCATGCATTTCTTCAGTTCACATTGACTTGTGTCAGGAGGTAACCAATTTAAAGTATGTTGAGTAGCAGCAGGAAGCCAGTCTGGAATTAAAATTTGTGCATAATCCACAAGATAATTGGTCATAAGTAGATAATAAAAAGTTAGCCAGATTACTGTATTTTGATATAAATGTTCAAAATACTCTCAAATATAGCATGGTCTCTCTTTTTTAAAAAATTTTTTTTCTAGCATCCTCTCGTTTAAAGATATCAGTGGATTTTATTTTATTTTAGTAAGATTACATTGATTGCTGGGCCAACAGGTGGTGTGGAGGTTAAGTTGCTAGATCCCACAAAGCGGCCTCCACAGTTTGAATCCCAGACTTGGTAGCTTAAACATCATGTCAGACATTGTGTACCCAAAATCCTGAGAGAATGGAGAAGGGATTGAGGGTTGGCTATCATCCCCTGGGTGGCGATGTCTCACTTTCCTCCTCTCTCTTCCTCTCTCTCTGTCTCTGTCTCTCTCTGATGAGCGTACATGCTCTATACCAAAACTAAAAAAAAAAAAAAAACCTAAAAGTAAAAAAAGATAACATCAATTGCTTATTCCAATTTCCGTTACAGGATAGCATTATCTTTGAACTAGAAACATCATTTTGCTTGCAAAACTGCCTTTTCTTCACTTCAATTTAGCTATTGTTGCTGTGCTTCATCACATCAGTAAGAGACATTCAAATTTATAACATTATCAAAATTGACCTATCATCATGAAAGTTACTTAAATAAGTAATAGTGTTCCATTATGCAATCTACTTTTTTTTTTTAAGCAATCCATGAAGTCTTTATCCCAAAGACAACTGTTCTGTGATAACCTAGTTTTTTGTTTCAATTCAGGACAGGTAATTTGGCAGAAAATGACAGAAGGACCTACGGATGAATATAGTCTGAAAGGTTTGGCTGAAGCCATCAAGTTACTGTATGATACAGGCACCAAAGAATGGACAGCAGATGATGTCATCAGTCTTGTAGATGAACTGTCAGGTAAAATATATATGTTTACTAATATAGAATATTATAAATTTATTATTAGAATGCAGTTATAAAATCATAAGGATAGGGACCAGCAGTTGGCATAGTGGTTGGGGCACTGGACTCCCATAAAATTGACCACAATTCAAATCCCAGACTTGGTGACTTGAAACTCAAGCCAGGCACATGTGTGTGTGAGCCTAAAATCCTGAGGAGAATGGAGGAGAAGGGATTGTGGCATGGTCATCCCCCCAGGGAGTGATTTCTTCCTTTCTGTCTCTGTCTCTCTAGCAAGTGCATGCATCCTATAGCAAAAATCTCCTCTCTAAAAAAAAAAAAAAAAAATTGTAAGGATAATTCTACAAATAACAAAGTGCCTCTTAGAAATCACTGAGTACTTGGGAACCAGCAGTTAGTGTAATGGCTATGTCGCTGGACTCCCACATAGTCGACCGCGGTTCGTGTCCCAGACCCGGTGGCTTAAAACTCACGCCAGGCACATGTGCGTGTGTGCCCAAGATCCCGAGAGGAGAATGGAGGAGAAGGGATTGCGGCGTGACCATCCCCCCTGGGGGGTGATTTCTCGCTTTCTGTCTCTCTGTCTCTCTCTCTCTGTCTGGCAAGCGCACGCGCCCTGTAGCAAAAAACCTCTCCAAAAAAAAGAAATCACTGAATACTCCAAAATATTTAAAGAGTTAAGCATTATGTTTGAATAGAATACATATAATCAGTCACCTTATTATCCTTCATAAACACAGATTTATTATACATATTTGAACACTTCATAGTTTAGCTCAATGACTCTCATTTTGCGAGTTTGCAGAAATACCTTCCTAAGTTATGAAGAAGAAAGCCTTCTGCTGCTGATCCAGGAGAGGTGAAACAATTTTTCCCATTCCTGCGTATTCCTTTAGATTCTAACGTTTGCAAGGGTTTTTTTTCCCTTACACAGAATTAGACCACCTTGCCTGCTGATCTATGTGTAGGAGAATTGCTTTGACTGTATAACTAGTATGTTTGTAAGATCTACCAAGACAGTGCAATAATGTCTGTCTCTGGCTAAATGCTGTAATTGAAAAACTAAAACACTTTTTCTAAGCCTTTCCCTTGGCACTGATTGTATTTCCAATAAAGTGATAGAATATTGCGCATATTCAATGATGTTTACTATAGCTATTATGTAATTTCTCATTAAATAACTGTTCTTCCTCTAATAAAAGTGGTTCCCCGTGAGTGGCTTCTGGAGAATAATGCACGTCTCCTAATCCTGAGTGGGAACAATATCTGTTTCACTTTCATGGCTAGTAAAGCTGTGAATGGACGAGTCATTGAACTGGCAAGGCTCACAGTCTTTTTGGCCCTGGTAAGTTAAAAAATGAGTTTTTTCTCTAGTAAGTTGTTTGATATTACAGTTTACCTATCAGGGAGCTTCCCTGAAGGAATTTAAGACAAGACATTTTGAAAGAATAAGTACTTAAGTATGTATTTTTAAGTTTATTTCTTAAAATATTAAAATATAGGGGGCCAGCAGGTGGCATGGTGGTTAAGGGCACTGGACTCCCACATAGCTGACCATGGTTCGAGTCCAGGACCTGGCAACTTGCTTTCTCACTTTCTCTCTCTCTCTGTGTCTCTCTGTCCCTCTCTGGTCAAATTAAAATAAATCAATAAATCAATAAAGTTAAATAAAATCAATTTTAAAATATTAAAATATATATAAGCTGTATTTGTAATCATTTCTCACACAAATTTCTTCTCATATATAGACTGTCATTATACAATATACAATATACATTATACAATATGACTGAGCATTAAAAAGAAAGCATCCCAGGACCAGCAAGCGGCATTGTGGTTCAGGCACTAGACATTCCCATCCCACATGGCTGATCACGGTTCGAATCCTGGACCTGGTGGCTTGCTTTCTCACTTTCTCTCCCTCTCTGTATCTCTCTCCACTTAAATTAAAGTAAATAAATGAATAAATTAAATAATTAAATAATTATTTTAAAAAAAGGAAAGAAAGAAAGCACCTCATGGGACCAGCAGATGGTGTAATGGTTACATCGCTGGACTCCCATATAGTTGACAACTGTTCAAGTCACAGACCCGGTGGCTTAAAACACATTGGGTACAGGATAGCAGCATGGTCATCCCCCCTGGTACGTGCTTTCTCACTTTCCTTCTCACTCTCTCTCTCTCACCTTGTCTCTCCAGCAAGTGCATGAATCCTATAGCAAATTAAAAATACATAAATAAATAGTGTTCTGGCCCCCAAAAAAGAAAACACCACACTGGGTGCATGTGCTTGCGTGCCCAAGATCCCAGGAGGAGAATGGAGAAGAAGACATTGTGGAGTGGTCATCCACCTTGGGGAGTGATTTCTCATTTTCTGTCTCTCTGACAAGCATATGTACCCTATAACAAAAATCTCTCTGTTAAAAAAAAAAAGGAAAGAAGACATTCCAGGGGCCAGCAAATGGAGTGGTTAAGATGGTCTTCCATGTGGCTGACCATGGTGTAAGTCCTGGACCTAGCTAGAGCTTGAAAATCAAAGTCCTGAGAGGGGAAAGGAGGAGGGTGATTTGATCTGCTTCATAATCATCATTGGGTAGAGTAGGCAAGGAGAGGATGTTGGAGTGAATGGAGGTAGAGTTAAAACAAGCTGGGTACTGAGGATTCATACCATTCTCTCTACTTTCATATCGTTAAAATGTTTCAAAATAAAATATATTTAATATGCTGACTCTGGGCCATACCCAGTATGAGATTCTAAGACTATGAAAATGAATAGAGGGAACCAGCAGATGGCATAATGGTTACATCATTGGACTCCCACATAGTCCACTGCAGTTTGAGTCCTAGACCTGGAGACTTAAAACTTGTATCAGGTTCGTGTGCGTGTGTACCCAAAATCCCAAGAGGAGAATGGAAGAGAAAGGATTGCAGTATGGCCATCCTTCCTGGAGCATGATTTCTTACTTTCTGTCTCTCTGTCTCTCTGTCTCTCTGGAAAGGACATGTGCCCTATAGCAAAAATCTCTCTGGGGAAAAAAAAAAAAAGAAGAAGCAAATTAATAGAGCAAATCTCTGACTACAAGCTGCTAAGAGTTTTTAAATAAATATCAAGGTACACATAAATACAGTGTAACTTGTACAAGATATATATCCAAAAAGGGGTTGCTAAGAGAGACAGTATCAGGTGAGAATTAAGGACAGAGAGAACATTACAGTGGATAAAAGTTTTTTAAAAACTTTTAAAAGTTTTTTATGAATTGGAGGCCACTTGTTGGTTTCTGAGGCGTAAAACTTGACAACTTTGCGTCTGGGAAGCTGCTCCTGGCGACTCTGCAGCCGTCACCATGCCACAAAACAAATATATTGAATTACATCATAAATGCTATGGATACCGTTTGGATTACCATAAGAAATGAGAAACAAGGAAAGTTGGGAGTATCGTGAATGTTCAAAGAAGGCAAAAAAGACGATTGGTCTGAAGGCTAAGCTCTATCATAAACAGTGCCATGCTGAGAAAATACAAATGAAAAAGACTATCAAGATGCATGAAAAGAGGAACACCAAACAGAAGAATGATGAAAAGACTCCACAAGGAGCAGTCCCTGCCTATCTGTTGGACAGAGAAGGACAGTCCCGAGCTAAAGTACTTCCCAATATGATTAAACAAGAATGGAAAGAGAAAGCAGGGAAGATGGGAAGTCCCTCTATCCAAAGTTTGAACCCAGGGAGAAACAGAAGCATTAAAAGTTATTTAAGGGGGAACCAGCAGTTAGCGTAATGGCTATGTCGCTGGACTCCCACGTAGTCGACCGCAGTTCGTGTCCCGGACCCGGTGGCTTAAAACTCATGCCGGGCGCGTGTGCGTGCGTGCCCAAGATCCCGAGAGGAGAATGGAGGAGAAGGGATTGCGGCGTGACCAT
>NW_006159986.1:285524-288336 GCF_000334495.1 Tupaia belangeri chinensis | reverse complement strand
AAGAGGATGGTTACAAAAGTCTGCTTTGTTGGAGATGGCTTTAGTAGAAAACCACCTAAATATGAAAGATTCATTAGGCCAATGGGCTTATATTTCAAGAAGGCCCACGTAACACATCCTGAACTGAAAGCCACCAATACTTGGTGTAAAGAAGAATCCCTCATCCCCACTATGTACAGCATTGGGTGTTATCACCAAAGGTACTGTCATTGAGGTGAACGTGAGCGAGTTGGACCTTCTGACACAAGGAGGCAAGGTTATTTGGGGGACATATGCCCAAGTTACCAACAATCCTGTAAATGATGGATGCATAAACACTGTCTTACTGGTTTGATAGCAGTTGCATACAAGTAACTCCTTGTAATTTTTGAAGATGATACGCCAATCTGGAAAACCATCATGACTGATGTTTCTGAATATAGCTGGTCTTACATGTCTGACGTCATCAAAAGATTACTTACTAAATTGTACAAAAACATTAAAGTGGCCTGGTTTCACAAAAAAAAAAAAAAAGAATAAAAAAAAAAAAAAGAATTGGAGGGGCTGGCAGGTGACGTGGTAGTTAAGGTGCTGGACTCTCACATGGTCACCTACAGTTCAAGCCCCAGACCTGGTGGCTTGCTTTCTCACTTTCCCTCTCTCTCCTTCTGTCTCTCTCATCAAATTAAATAATAATAATGATACTGAAGAAAATTAAATAAATCATTCTTATAAAAAAAAAAAAAAAAAAAAAGGAATTGGAAGAGTTCACCAGGCAGGCGGGGATGGCAGCAGATTATTCAATGCAACAGAGACGTGGAGCCACTGACCACCTTCAGGGCCCAGCAAGCAATTCTGTGTTATTTCTAAAGGGTAAAGCATGCACAAGATAGCTAGCAGGAGGTGAAGTCAGACAGGAAAGAAGAGACTAGGTAAGGGAGAGCTCTGTAGGCCTCTCTGTGGAGTTTGAACCCATTCTCTCAGGGAGCTGCTGAAAAGTTTTAAGAAGGGGAAAGAAATTATTAGTTTTGTGTTTTTGGCCGCTCACTTTGTCAGCACTGTTGCAAGCAGAATGGAGAAAAAGTCCACAGGGGTGGAGAAGCCTTCTCTAGAAAGCCTTCCCTGATTAACATTTCAACTGTGATCATGGGGCCAGCAGGTGGTGTGGTGGTCAACTGTGATCATTAATGTTCTCTAAATGGCCTTTTTATTTTTACCTTCTTTTTATTTTCCCTTACTATTAGTGTTCTCTCTATCTTCATTTACTATTCCCATTTGTCATTATATGTGTGGGCTAAGTCATTTCCCAAAATAGATTGCTAACTCTGAAATCCAGGACTGTGTCACTTACTTCCTCTGTCGTACCTGGTACAGTGCTTACATATAAATAGCAAATACACCTTTCCTGTCAGATGGCCATTATTTAGTTATATTATGTAGTTGATTTCATACTGTACATTATCTATTTGGCTATGAAAATTAAGTTGTCTATTTAGGATATTAGTAAATAAATCTTTTACCTTTCCATCAACTTTAGCTAAGAATACATAATTTTTATAAAGAATTATTTATTGATTTATTTGTATTTTTTATTATTCATTTTTTAATTATTTATTTTATTTTATTCATTCATTCATTCATTCATTTTAATTTGACCAGAGAGAGACAGAGAGAGAGAAAGAGAGAGTGAGAAAGGAAGCCACCAGGTCCAGGACTCGAACCATGGTTGGCCATGTGGGAGTGTCCAACACCTTATTTATCTACTATGCCATCTGCTGGTCCCTATTATTTCATTTTTAAAATAATATTCATTTGACCAGAGAGAAATAGAGAAAGTGAGAAAGCAAGGTGCTGGGTTTTGGACTCGAACCCCAGTCAGCCATGTGGGAGTCCAATGCCTTAACCACCATGCCACCTGCCAGCCCTTTATTATTATTATTTTTTTAGGTTGTCATAGGGTTTGTGCGCTCATTGGAAAGAAGAGAGAGAGAGAGATTCAGAGAGAGGGAAAGTGAGATGGCCATGCATCAATCCATTTGCCCTTCTGCTCTTGAGATTTTGGGGATGCACACACATGTGCCTAGTGTGATTTTCAAGCCACTGGGTCTGAGGCTGAAACAGTGGTCAGCCACGTAGAAGTCCAGTGCTTTAACCGCTACACCACTTGCTAGCCCCAGAAAATGTTACCTTTACTTTAAATGTTTTATCTTTTAAATAATAGAGAAAAAAATAACCCCCAAAACTCTCAAAATGACAAGCTGATAATACTGAAGAGTCCTCTGACCTAGTGAAATTGTCTATTTGTCTATCATCCTCCTTGGACTCCTTAAAAGTAGAGCTTTGGGGGACCAGCAGTTGGCGTAATGACTATGTCGCTGGACTCCCACGTGGTCGACCGTGGTTCAAGTCCCGGACCTGGTGGCTTAAACTCATGCCGGGCATGTGTGCGTGTATGCCCAAGATCCCGAGAGGAGAATGGAGAGAAGGGATTGTGGCGTGGCCATCCCCCCTGGGGGGTGATTTCTCGCTTTCTGTCTCTCTGTCTCTGTCTGTCTGGCGAGCGCACACGCCCTATAGCAAAAATCTCTCCAAAAAAAACAAAAAGGGGAGGAACCAGCAGTTAGCGTAATGGCTATGTCGCTGGACTCCCACGTGGTTGACCGCGGTTCGTGTCCCGAACCCGGTGGCTTAAAAAACTCACGCCGGGCGCGTGTGCATGCGTGCCCAAGATCCCGAGAGGAGAATGGAGGAGAGGGGATTGTGGCGTGACCATCCCCCCTGGGGGGTGATTTCTCGCTTTCTGTCTCTATGTCTCTCTCTGTCTGTCTGGCGA
>NW_006159986.1:279817-285377 GCF_000334495.1 Tupaia belangeri chinensis | reverse complement strand
TGCGGGGGAGTACGCATCCCCTAAAGAAAAAACCTCAAAAAAAAAAAAAAAAAAAAGAGCTCTGGGGACAGGCAAGTGGCATGGCACTTAAGGCACTGGACTCCCACATGGCTAACCACAGTTAGAGTCAAAATAATTTGTTGTCTCTCTCTCTCTCTCTGGTCAAATTTAAAATAATAATAATAATGAATAAAATTAAAATCTTAAAAAGTAATTTTTAAAAGTAGAGCTTTGTCTTTATGGCGTTTCATTGTATCTCAAACTCTTAGCAGGTGCTCAATAAATGTTTATTGAACAAGTGAATTGGAAGAAGCCTTGGGGTTGGGAGGTGGCATGGCGATTAAGCTCACTGGACTCCCAAATGGTTTGCTTTCTCACTTTCCCTCTCTCTCTCTCTCTCTCACTCTGCGCAGCTCTGGTTAAATTAAAATAAATAAATTAAGTTAAGTAAAATAATTCTTTTTTTAAAAAGTTATTTTTCATATGTTCAATAACTTTTCAATGCTAAGTTTTGCATTAATAAATAATAACATATGATGATCTTGTATTAAGCTTTTTTTTGTTTCCACAAAATTATACCATTTGGATACAAAGGAGCATTAGGTATACAAGTACTTCCATTTATAGACTCAATATGTTATCATGTGTAATAAATTATGTAAAATCATAAATCATCATCGTCAATTCCATTTCAAATTCTACAGCTTTTTTCACATGAAGGTTTACAATAATGCCTTGTATGTCTAACTCAGGTGTGTGAGAAAGAACTGTACTGCATGGATTGGGCAGTTAAAATGATGCAGAAAGTCTGTAAAGTTTTTAGCACCCCTGTGGAAAGAAATAACTTCCTGCAGAGTGTGGCAAATGCATTCGCATGTGTTATCATGGAGATGCTGCAAACTATCATGTCTGGTGAGTAGAAATGTAGATGGTATATAGGTTCTAATCTGAACTGAAGGAAGAGCATCAACGTTTCATTTCTAGACTAAGAAAGAAGGAACTGGCATTTTTTTTTTTCATCAGATAGTTAGTTCCTACATTTTTTTTTCACTTATTAAATTTGGCCTTAGGATAGTGGTTAAGGCAGCTGGAATGCATATGGCTTACTATGCAGTTTAAGTCCTAGATCCAGTGGCTTGAAAAATACACTGGGCACATGTACAAGTGTACCCAAAATCCCAAGAGGAAAATGGAGGAGAAGGGATTGCAGCATGGCCATCATCTTTAGGGGGTGATTTCTCACTTTCTCTCTATATGTCTCTCTGGCAAGTACACACACCCTATGGCAAAAAAAAAAAAAAAAAAAAAATCTTTAATTTGGCTTATCAGGGTCTTGCCACATCACAGTCCAGTTAGCTAGGCCCACAGGCAAGCACCCCACATGCCTGACCTAAATAAATTGGGTTGGGAATTGTTCCTGGGGATCCCATGCTGCCTCAGCCATTGTGCAGTGGCACCCTCCCATTCATGTCCTGCAGCTGGGTCTGCTATTATTTTTAATGAGGAACATAAAGAAAAGTCTGCTTTGAAAGGAACCAACTTGAATTTTGCATGGCAAAAATTAACCTGTTGTTGTCTATTTATTCTTATTTATTTCATGAGAGAGAGAGACCCCCAACAGGGCTTTCCTGCCACCATCCACCTCTCATCTCACTTGGCATGCCCAGGGAAATCCCAGGACATGAACCCAGGACCTTTCCCATGGGGGTCCAGCTACAGTACCACTGTGCCACCATCTGGGCCACAGCAAAAATTTTTACTTTTTCCTTTACCAATTATCATAAGTTCCATAATCATGTCATATATTTGTATCTTTTTTAAAAAATAATTATTTCATTTAACTTTGTTCATCATACTTTTTTGTTTTGGTAATTTGACCAGAGAGAGAGATACAGAGCCCCATGGGGGTCCAGCTACAGTACCACTGTGCCACCATCTGGGCCACAGCAAAAATTTTTACTTTTTCCTTTACCAATTATCATAAGTTCCATAATCATGTCATATATTTGTATCTTTTTTAAAAAATAATTATTTCATTTAACTTTGTTCATCATACTTTTTTGTTTTGGTAATTTGACCAGAGAGAGAGATACAGAGCGGGAAAGTGAAAAAACAAGCTGCCAGGTCCAGAACTCAAACTGTGGTCAGCCATGTGCGAATCCAGCACCTCAACCACCCCAGAGAGAGACAGAGAGGGAAAATGAAAAAGCAAGCCACTAGGTCCGGTGTTCAAACCACAGTTGGCCATGTGGGATTCCAGTGCCTTAACCACCACACCATCTGCTGGCCCCAGCCCTGCATAGTTTTGGTTGTTGTTGTTTTTAATTTAACATACATTTATTTATTTATTTATTTTAATTTGACCAAAGAGAGACAGAGTGAGAGAGAGTAAGAAAGTAAGCTGCCAGGTCCAGGACTCGAACCATGGTCAACCATGTGGGAGTCCAGTACTCTTAACCACTGTGCCACCTGCCAGCACCCCCTGTATAGTTTTAACCAAATATTATTTTCCAGTTTATTGGGAACCAACATTATAATTAATATTACTATACGCATGAGAAAACTAAGGCTTAGAGAAATTACCTGACTTGCCCAAGGTCATAAAGTTAGAAGCATTAGGGAACCAGCAGTTAGCGTAATGGCTATGTCGCTGGACTCCCACGTAGTCGACTGCGGTTCGCATCCTGGACCCGGTGGCTTAAAACTCACACCGGGCACGTGTGTGTGCGTGCCCAAGATCCCGAGAGGAGAATGGAGGAGAAGGATTGTGGCGTGACCATCCCCCCTGGGGGGTGATTTCTCGCTTTCTGTCTCTATGTCTCTCTCTGTCTGTCTGGCGAACGCACACGCCCTATAGCGAAAACCTCTCCAGAAAAAAAAAAAAAAGTTAGAAGCATTAAAGCATAACCCAACATCCTTTTCTTCATTTTTTTAAATAATTATTTATTTATTTATTCATTCATTCATTTCTTAATTTGACCAGAGAGAGACGGAGGGTGAGAGAGAGAGAGAGAGAGGAAGTGAGAAAGCAAGCCACCAGATTCAGGACTCGAACCCTGGTCGGCCATGTGGGAGTGTCCAGTGCCTTAACCACCACGCCACCTGCTGGTCCCTATTTATTTACTTATTTTTAAATTTTGGTCAAAGAGACACAGAGAGAGAGGGGGAAAGTGAGAAAGCAAGCCAAGCCACCAGGCTCATGTGAGAATGTCCAGCACCTTAACCACCACAGCACCTGCTGGTCCCATTTTTGTTCAGACTTCTAATCCAGTGTTCTATATAATTACATGATCTCAATAGTAAGTATGACATAGTAAATGTTGCTAACAGAAAGTCCTCTGTTTAAATGTCATTAGAAGGGGCCAGCAGGTGGAGTGGTGGTTAAAGTGCTGGACTCTCACATGGCTGACCAAGGTTCAAGTCTCAATCCTGGTGGCTTGCTTTCTCACTCTCTTTCTCTTGTAAAATTGAATAATAATCATAAATAAAATTAAATACATATTTTAAAATAAATAAATATTATTAGAAACTAGAACATCTTACATTTCAAATAAATCATATATTAAATGTTTAACTGTTATTTTCTTTTCCCTGCTCCTTGTGTGGTATGTAGGAGACCGTGATGAAGATGACAGAAGCTTTTTGAATTTGTTCCACCTTGTACATGCTCAGGCTAACTTCCACAAGGAAGTCCTATATTTGACCATGAATACTCTCTCCACCTAAGTACTCAGAAAGTCTTGCCTTCAGAGAATATCTCACTGAATAATCAGAAGAGTGCTACTTTCCACGCCCCAAAAATAGCATCCATGGACTTTTTATCATCTAAGTAACCTAAGAATTCAAAAGCTGCATAGAATTTTAGAAGCAACCGCTTACACAATTATTAATATAAAAATAACAGGCAACCCAAGAATGTGTTGAGATTTCTCTGGAAAATAGGCTCTGCTTTATTGGTGTTTGGTAAACCTAATACCATGCCAAAATATAATGTTAGCTGTCCAAGAATCTGGGGCTAGCCCAACCTGTATATGTGGGTCTTTGAAACAAGAGAAAATTTTGTTTTATAGTCAGGACAGACCCAAATTCACTAAATAATATGTATCTGTTCATTTTGCTTAAGTTGTAGAGACATAGCCCAGGATGTTTTGTTAAGATCTGCAATACAGTGTTTTAGAATGTGCAGAATATAAACCACAGTTTTCTACCACCTTCTTGGCTTATGCTTACAGAGAGCATTATATTTTGTTCACGCTTTGCAATGAACAAACAGATAAAAACAAAACCAAAGGAAGTATTTTCTTCAAATCACACAAGAGGTCTATAAATAGAGGAAGGAATATTGTCTCAGTAAAGTCAAATCATCTTTGGTACTTTTCTGCATATTAGAGTAAAATGTTGCAAATAAGAGAAAACACAAAAGAGAAGAAAGTAGCTACGCTTCAAGAACAGGTCATCACCAATAATTTGCCCTTTGTCCTTAAGTTCTTCTCCCTATCTAAAAAGTGGGCTTTGTTGAAGGAAACTAGAAGCACAATGGTTGTCCGAGCAGCTATGAAGAGGTTTCTCTCCACTCAAGTAGATGGATTCCGAGACGCTCCAGGACTAGTTGGGTCTGACTGGCATCTGCCCTGTCGCTGTTCCTAGTGCGGTGGATAGTAAGCGTGCCTGACGGGGTTGGAATCATGCTGGAGCCCTCCTGGATCTCCCATTTTCTTCTCCTTGGGTTTGACCACTTTGCTTCTTCTGAAAACATGCTTTGTTCCACTGGACTTCTCAGAGGCTGACTTTATTGTCCTAAGCCCTTGATGTAATGTACCTCAGCAGAGAGAGGAATAAACACTAGGACATATGGAAATTACCTGCAGAAATAAGGTGAAAATTGTGGGAAATTCTCAACTCTTTAGCAAGTAGGAGTTGGGGCTGACAGGTGTCATGGTGGTTAAGGGCACTAGACACTCACATGACTGACTGTGGTTTGAGTCCTGGACCTGTCAGCTTTCTCTCTCTCTCTCTCTCTCTCTCTCTCTCTCTTTCTCTCTCTCACTTTTGCTCTATCCCTCTCTGGTCAAATTAAAATAAATAAATAAATAAATAAATAAAGTTAAAATATAATAGTTATTTAAAAAAAAAGAAGAAAATAGGAGTGAGGAAGAGTGAAGTTTGTGGAGAAAATATAAATTGTGATAACAGACTTTACTGTATTTCGATAGCAAACACAATCACTTTCATTTTGGAAGAGTCAGAAATTAATTCCTTTTCTTTGATGAATTGCCTAATTATAATTCCATTGCTGGCAAGAATTGTTTCTCTGAAGTTCATCACTTGCATTTAAAAAAAAAATTGGAGGGCCAGCAGGCGGCATAGTGGTTAAAAGGTGCTGGATTCCCACATGGCTGATGGCAGTTCGAGTCCTGGACCTGGTGGCTTGCTTTCTCCCTTTTGCTTTCTCTCTCTGGTCAAATTTAAAAATAATAACAAGTAATTAAATAAATAAATAATTCTTAAAAAAATTTTTTGAGAGAACATATACTTAGAGAGAGTGAGAGCAAGAAAGAAC
>NW_006159986.1:277859-279803 GCF_000334495.1 Tupaia belangeri chinensis | reverse complement strand
GAGGAGTGACCCCCCCCCCCCCCATGGAGGATGGTCACACTACAATTCCTTTTCCTCTGTTTCTCCTTTCAGGACTTTGGGCAAACATGTACACTCACCAGGTGTGTTTTTTTAAGCTGCTGGATCTGGGACTCAAACAGCATGGTCGACCATGGGGGTCCAACCCCTTAACCAGCAGGCCCACAGCTTGCCTGTTTTTGCATATTTATGCAAAAACAAAGTTATTGCTTTTATCCTGGTTTTATTTTCTTCTTCTCAATTTGAGAATTCACCTACAACTGAAGCATAAAGATTAAAAGTTGGGGGGCCAGGGCCATCAGGTGGCGGTTGAGGTGCTGAACTCCCAGTGGCTGACTACAATTCAAGTCTCAGACCAGGTGGCTTGTTTTCTCACTTTCTCACTCTCTCTCTCTTTGTCTCACTCTGCTGAGCGGTTGAGGTGCTGAACTCCCAGTGGCTGACTACAATTCAAGTCTCAGACCAGGTGGCTTGTTTTCTCACTTTCTCACTCTCTCTCTCTTTGTCTCACTCTGCTGAGCATACATGCCTTATAGCAAATTGAAAAAAAAAAATAATAAATAAATAATGTTTGGGGGCCAGCAGGTAGTGTGGTGGTTGACTCCTACATGGCCAACTGTGGTTTGAGTCCTGGACCTGGCAACTTGCCTTCTCACTTCCCTTCTTTCTGTGTCTCTGTCTGGTAAATTGAAAATAATAATAAAAATAATAAAATTAAATAATTCTTTAAAAAATTAAAAGTTTAGGGCCAGCAGGGGGTGTGGTGGTTAAGACACTAGACACTCCCATATGGCCGACCACAGTTTGAGTCCTGGACCTGGTGGCTTGCTTTCGCACTTTCCCTCTCTCTCTCTTTTTCTCTCTCTCATGTCTCTCTCTGGTCAAATTAAAATGGATGAATGAATAAAAAAATAAATAAATAATTCCTTTTTAAAAATAAAAAATTAAAAGTTTGCAGATACCAGAATAACACCTTAATTAGCTTTTCCCCCTCTCTTTTCCTCATACATGCTTGGAAGGCATAGGTTCACTTATCAAAACATGATTCCAAGTTGAGCATATACTCCATTTGACTATTTGGAAGGAAAAGAAAAAAAAAGAAAGTAAACATTTTACTATAGTAAATATTGTAACACTTTACTAAATAGATGCTAGGTACCTTTTTCTTTTTCTTTTTTAGTTGCCAGAATGCATGTATATCACCAGAGAGAGGGACAGAGTATGTCCCCCACCATGGAACATGGCCATGCCACAATCCTTACTCCTCCATCCTGTCAGGATTTGGAGCATGCACATACACTCACAGCATGTTTTTCAAGCCACCATGGATGGGATTTGAACCAGTTTGTCATGTAGGATCTTGCTTTTAAATTTTTAAGAGCTAGATCTGGCCCTTAAATTTTTAAAAAATTCACATTATTTCATTTTTCTTAATAATCGTCAGGCTATCTCACTCTCCCCCAAAATTTGGAACATGAAGTTTGGCTCATTCTTTGGGTGCAGTAAACAGTATCATTTGCCACCATTAAAAAGTAAACTGACATATTCTTTATTTAATTACTAATATAAATAGCATTTGTGATCAAATTAGCAGTTTCTTCAATTAGTGGCCTAGTGGTTTGCTGAGTACATTTGCCAATAGGAAAAAGTGTAATATCAAGTTTTAAAGTGGAAGACTAGCTTGAAAAAGCATTTATTATTATTACCACTATTATTGATGCTTAAGTGATGATATGGATAGTCATATTGCCACAAAATAGACCATTTGCAGAATGAATAGCCTAAAAATTTCAGTCAATTAAAGCCTGTCTGTTTCTAACTATAGAACAGTAATAATAACGTAACTTTGTAAACTATTAGGAAGTTAGATCATTTAGCCAGTATTTTCTTTTTTAGGTTTTTTTTTTTTTTTTTTTTTTTTTTTTT
>NW_006159986.1:256631-273173 GCF_000334495.1 Tupaia belangeri chinensis | reverse complement strand
CGGAACCATGAAGATTAAAAGTTTGGGGGCCAGGCCCATCAGGTGGCGGTTGAGGTGCTGAACTCCCAGTGGCTGACTACAATTCAAGTCTCAGACCAGGTGGCTTGTTTTCTCACTTTCTCACTCTCTCTCTCTTTGTCTCACTCTGCTGAGCATACATGCCTTATAGCAAATTGAAAAAAAAAAATAATAAATAAATAATGTTTGGGGGCCAGCAGGTAGTGTGGTGGTTGACTCCTACATGGCCAACTGTGGTTTGAGTCCTGGACCTGGCAACTTGCCTTCTCACTTCCCTTCTTTCTGTGTCTCTGTCTGGTAAATTGAAAATAATAATAAAAATAATAAAATTAAATAATTCTTTAAAAAATTAAAAGTTTAGGGCCAGCAGGGGGTGTGGTGGTTAAGACACTAGACACTCCCATATGGCCGACCACAGTTTGAGTCCTGGACCTGGTGGCTTGCTTTCGCACTTTCCCTCTCTCTCTCTTTTTCTCTCTCTCATGTCTCTCTCTGGTCAAATTAAAATGGATGAATGAATAAAAAAATAAATAAATAATTCCTTTTTAAAAATAAAAAATTAAAAGTTTGCAGATACCAGAATAACACCTTAATTAGCTTTTCCCCCTCTCTTTTCCTCATACATGCTTGGAAGGCATAGGTTCACTTATCAAAACATGATTCCAAGTTGAGCATATACTCCATTTGACTATTTGGAAGGAAAAGAAAAAAAAAGAAAGTAAACATTTTACTATAGTAAATATTGTAACACTTTACTAAATAGATGCTAGGTACCTTTTTCTTTTTCTTTTTTAGTTGCCAGAATGCATGTATATCACCAGAGAGAGGGACAGAGTATGTCCCCCACCATGGAACATGGCCATGCCACAATCCTTACTCCTCCATCCTGTCAGGATTTGGAGCATGCACATACACTCACAGCATGTTTTTCAAGCCACCATGGATGGGATTTGAACCAGTTTGTCATGTAGGATCTTGCTTTTAAATTTTTAAGAGCTAGATCTGGCCCTTAAATTTTTAAAAAATTCACATTATTTCATTTTTCTTAATAATCGTCAGGCTATCTCACTCTCCCCCAAAATTTGGAACATGAAGTTTGGCTCATTCTTTGGGTGCAGTAAACAGTATCATTTGCCACCATTAAAAAGTAAACTGACATATTCTTTATTTAATTACTAATATAAATAGCATTTGTGATCAAATTAGCAGTTTCTTCAATTAGTGGCCTAGTGGTTTGCTGAGTACATTTGCCAATAGGAAAAAGTGTAATATCAAGTTTTAAAGTGGAAGACTAGCTTGAAAAAGCATTTATTATTATTACCACTATTATTGATGCTTAAGTGATGATATGGATAGTCATATTGCCACAAAATAGACCATTTGCAGAATGAATAGCCTAAAAATTTCAGTCAATTAAAGCCTGTCTGTTTCTAACTATAGAACAGTAATAATAACGTAACTTTGTAAACTATTAGGAAGTTAGATCATTTAGCCAGTATTTTCTTTTTTAGGTTTTTTTTTTTTTTTTTTTTTTTTTGGTCATAGGGCACGTGTGCTCACTAGAGAGGAGAGAAACAGAGAAAGACAGGGAGAAGGAAAGTGAGAAATCACCCCTGAGGGGGGATGGCCGCACCAAAATCCCTTTTCCTCCATCTCCTGGGGATCTGGGGCATGCACGTACATGTGCTTTGCATGATTTTCAAGCTGAGTCTGGGACTCAAACCAGGGTCATGTGGGAATCCAGCAGCTTGGCCACCCACACTTGCTTGCCTTTTTGTAGTGATTTTTCTGAATCTCCTTTGACTTTGATTTATAGGATGATTTTTACTTCCACCAGAAGGCAAGTTCAGCAACACATGATCATATTAATATCTATCTTTATTATTGTTTCTACATATACACCAAAACTAATTATGCTACTTTTATAAAGAACTAAAGTTTCTATCTTGTGGTAAGTACTCTCTATGTACCTTGTGAAACCACAGGACTTTAACACCTTTCTGAATAATTTCTCATGCTCTGTGTCCCGTGTCTACTCCACTTTATCGTGTTCACAAGGCTGGGAGCAAGCGGCTCCACTCAGGAAGCGGTTGCAGATTCTTTATCCGGCTGTTCTACCGCATGAGCAATAGGCACCTACTTCACACTTCTCGCATCCTGGGATGGCTGCTTCATGCTACATGCTACCAGGTCAATACAACAGTTTTATCGCCAGGACAGTTACTCACCTTTGAGATTAGAGCAAGTAGGAGGTGCTGTGGAAAGTGCAAGTGGAAGAAGCATCTTCTATCCAAGCCCTAACCTGGCCCTTATCTGTCAGGAGTCAACCTCTCTATTCAAATAGTGCTCAGTTACAGAATTTACGTTGATAAATGTAAGGAAGGGTTAGAAACAGAAATGGCTCTCCGGCCATCAGACACTTTACCAGCAGTGTGAGTTCTGTAGCAATCCCACCAGCAGGTAGCTGTAAAATCTGGAAGCAATCAAGATGTGGATGTTCCTTTGTTGATTGAGATATCATTAAGATAGGAGACAAGACCTGAAAACCAGCTGTATGGAACAGTCTTTTCCAGGTTAAAGAAAAAATGCCAAAAGACTAATTAAGAACACATTATTTTCATCAAGAAAAAATGGATATAACTCCAGAAAAATCTTCAAGTAACTAACTAGAGGCATTTGAAAGGCTCTCAAATTAAAAAAACAAAAAAAATTTTAAGTTTCTTTTTTTCTTTTTTTTTTTTTTTTTCCTGCTATGGAGCATATGAGTTCACAGGAGGCAGAGAAAAGGAAAGTGAGAAATCACTCCCCCCCCCCCCCCAGGGGGGATATCCATGCTGCAATCCCCACTCCCAAGGAGGATGGCCATGCCATAATCCCTTCTCCTTCATTCTCCTGGGATTTGGGGCACAAATGCACATGTACCTGGCATGATTTTCATGCTGCCGGGTCCAGGACTCAAATCACAGTTGGTCATGTGGGAGTCCACTGCCTTACCACTACATTACCTGCTGGCAAAACATTTAATACTATAGGGTCTGGCAGGTGGTGTGGTAGTTGAGGGTGCTAGACTCCCATATGGCAGACCATGGTTTGAGTCCCGGACCTGGTGACTTGTTTTCTCACTTTCTCTCTTTCACTCTGTCCCTCTCCGGTCAAATTAAAATAAATAAACAAATAAGTAAATAAATAAAATTTATATAAAAAACATTTAATACTGTAGCAATTCTAAGATCACTGTTTTCTTAAAGATGCATAAAACTGAAAAAACATGCATTGTTATTTCAAAAGTATTGTATCTTTGTTTAAATGTCTTTGATACCTAAATATTTAATATTTGTTAAATTTTATTTAATTTATTATTTACTTCTGTTAATAAAAAAATTAAAATTGAAATATTTTAGCTTGTTCTGAGTTTGTTGTTATGCAAGTCATTGAGTTTCTTGTGGAGAACTTTTTTTCTTTTTAGGGAGATTTTTGGTGTAGGACACATGCACTTGCTGGAGAGACAGAGAGAGACAGAGAGACAGAAAGCAAGAGATCACCCCACAAGGGAGGAGGGTGGCCACGCCGCACCACAATCCCTTCTCCATTCTCCTCTTGGGATTTTGGGCACGCACGCACACGTGCCCAGTGTGAGTTTTAAGTCGCTGGGTCCAACATTCGAATCACAGTTAACTATGCAGGAGTCCAGCAATGTAACTGTTTCACCATCTGCTGGTCCCTCTTGTGGAGAACTTTAAAGCTTTAAGCTACATCATAATCAAAAAATAGCGGGACCAGCAGTTAGCATAATGGCTATGTCGCTGGACTCCCACGTAGTCGACCGTGGTTTGCGTCCCGGACCCAGTGGCTTTAACTTACACCGGGGGCATGTGCATGTGTTCCCATGATCGAGAATGGAGGAGAAGGGATTGCGGCGTGACCACCCCTGGGGGGCGTGATTTCTTACTTTCTGTCTCTATGTCTCTCTCTGTCTGGCAAGTGCACATGCTCTATAGCAAAAATCTCCAAAAAAAAAAATAGAATGCCTTAATATAAAACCATGTTGTAATTAGCTATATAGTTACATATATGTAGACTTTTGCATATAAAAAATTAAACACTTTCATTTACTATCAACAATTCAGAAATTGAACAGCAGTCTGTAAGTAGAACAGCATTCTATATTTTTTAATTAGGAGATCAAATCCCCAAGCAATTATTATTCCTATTGCTGCTAAACTAGAAATTCTTCAATTATCATATCTATAGTTTAACACCAGTTTCAAGACACAAAATATGTAGAGACTAACCAGGGCACATGTGCCCTGTAGCAAAAAATTTTTAAAAGGTAATTAAAGTAATTAAGTATTGTGAATTGCCTGCAATTTCTCATGTCTACAAGATCTTAGAGTGTTCTTTTTTAAGAATTATTTCTTTAATTTTATTTATTCATTCATTTACTTAATTTTTTAGTTATTTATTCACTTATTTAATTTCATTTGTTATCATTTTTTGTTTGTTTGTTTTAATTTGACCAAAGAGAGACAGAGAAAGAGAGAGAAAGGGAAAGCAAGAAAGCAAGCCGCCAGGTCTGGGACTCGAACCATGGTCGGCCATGTGGGAGTCCAGAACCTTTAGCCACCACACCACTTGCCAGCCCCCATTCATTTAGTTGAATTTGACCAGAAAGAGATACACAGAGAGAGAAGGGAAGTGAGAAAGCAAGCCACCGGTCCGGGACTCGAACCGCGGTCTACTACGTGGGAGTCCAGTGACATAGCCATTATGCCAACTGCTGGTCCCAGTATATTTAATTTTTTTTAATTTAATTTTTAAATTTTTAAAGGATTAATTTTTTTAAGCACCATTCTTCAATTTTCGACCAGAGAGAGACAGATGGAGGGAAAGAAGAGTGAGAAAGCAAAGCACTAGGACTTGAACTGTGGTCGGTCATGTGGGAGTTCAGTGCCTCAGCCACCACGCTGCCTGCTGGCCCCCATTTTAATTTTTTTTAAGGCATTTATGCTATAAGGCATGTATGCTCGCCAGAGAGACATAGATACAAGAGAGAGGAGAGGGAGAAATTACTGCCCAGCAGGGTGAGGTCATGCAGCAATCCCCTCTCCTCCATTTTTCTTTTTTTTTTTTTTTCTTGATAGGTTTGCGCTATAGGGCACATGCACTCACCAGAAAGACAGAGAGAGACAGAGAGACAGAAAGCGAGAAATCACCCCCCAGGGGGGACGGCCACGCCACAATCCCTTCTCCTCCATTTTCCTCTTGGGATCTTGGGCACGCATGCACACGTGCCCAGCGTGAGTTTAAGACACCGGGTCTGGGACTCCAACAGTGGCCTACTATGTGGGAGTCCAGCGATGTAACCAATATGCCATCTGCTGATCCCTCCTCCATTTTTCCATCCTGTCAGAATTTGGGCACTCACGCACATGCATGCAGTGTGGATCAAAACTGTGATTGGCTATGCGGATCTGACTCACTTAACTTCTTGGCTACTGAGCCAGCCGCTTTAAGGGCTTTTGAAGTCTTAATAATACTAAATTAAACTTTTCTTTTTTCTTTTTCAGTTTTGCTTTAGGGTGAGTACACTTACTGGAGAGAGAAAGGGGGTTGTGGTCTAGGACTCGATCCACGGTCAGCCAGGTGGGACCTGGTTGCCTTAACCACTACACCTCCTGGCTGGCCCAGCAGGTAATAATTCTTAACATGTCACACTAATTTTTTTTCCAGATAATTTGCTGTTATTCAGAGATGTTTTTACCACATGGACATGAGCCAAGTACAATCTTCATTTTATTGGACATGATTGCCTTATGACATAGATTTGTAAAATGTATACAGATCTTATAGAAGTAACTTTCGTCAGTGCTTTATGTTTTGGGCTGCCAATAAACACAGGCTGTGGCTTAAATGATCATTTTTAAAATTAAAATTACAGTAAAGCCATGTTATGAACTAGCATAATGTATGGGTATAAGCACAAAGTCATATGTTTTATTTTTTCCAAAATACATGATTTTTTTTTTCTTTTTAAATCATGGTATTTCACAAGTAACTGTAAAGGTGGATTTTCCTCCTGTCCTTACTTTGTGCCCAATCCCAATGGTATATATCACTAGTATGTGACTGAAACGGCCTAACTTCTTTATTAGTTTGCTAGAGGGTGGTTGCGCTCTCTGGAGAGAGACAGAGAGGGAGAATGAGAAAGCGCTCCCTCCATGGGGAAGACCACACTGCAATCCTTTCACCTCCATTCTCCTCTGGGGACCATGGCGCACACACACACACACACACACACACACACAGGCACTGTCATGGGTCTTCAGCTACCAGGTCCAGACTTGAACCACTCAGCTGGATATGAGATCCAGCTGCATTAACCACCATGCCACCTGCTGGCCCTTTTTTCCTGTGTGTTTGTGTACGCATGTGCATGTGTGCATGTGTGTGTTCAGAAAACGTCTCTCTCTATTACAATCCTCCTGCCTCAGCCTCCCCGGTAGCTGGGACTGCAGGCCGATGCTGCCACACCAGGTTTCTGTTTTCTTTTCTTTGTGCTATAGGGCATGTGTGTTTGCTGGGAAGATGAAAGAGAGAATGCACGAATGCACGTACCTATCAAGGGGGATGGCCGCCCCACCATCCCTTCTCTGTTCTCTCAGGATTTGGGGCACACACACACACACACACACACACATGCTTAGCATGGTTTTCAAGCTGCCGGATCCAAGATTCAAACCATGTAGTTGGCCATGTGGAATCCTTAACCACCTTAGCTACCTTAACCACCATGCCACTTATGGCCCATACCAGGGTTTTTAGGGTGGGTTGAAAATCCAGTTGGGGGTCCCAGTAGGTGGTGTGGCAGTTAAGGGCCCTTAAGGACTTCCACATGGTTGACCACAGTTTGAGTCCTGGACCTGGCACCTTGCTTTCTCACTTTCCCTCTCATGCTCTCTCTCACTCTGTCCCTCTCAAATAATAAATGAATAAAGTTAAATAAAATAATTCTTGAAAAAAAAATCCAGCTGGGCCTCCTATGTGGCACCCACCTACCAAGCAGCCAACCAAAGCTTTGTGGTGGCTGGGCCTCTTGTTCAAAGCTTTGTCTCTAATTTGCCAGAGTATGCGTTAGCTTGCCAGACAGAGAGAGAGGAAGTGCCTCTAGTGGGTGAGCTCACATCCCATTTCCTCTCCTCATTTCTCCTTCCCGTCAGGATTTTGGACATGCGCTTGCACTCAGCTTGTTTTTCAAGCCACTTAGGCTGGGATTTGAACCATAGTGGGCCATGTGGAATCTGGCTCCCTTAATTCCTGTTCTACAGGGCCACCCCCCCACACACACCTTTTTTTTAGTTTGCTATAGGGCTCACTGGAGAAAGACAGAGAGAGAGAGAGAGGGAGAGAGAGAGGGGAAGTGAGAAAGCACCTCCCGGGGAGATGGCCATGTTGCAATCCCTTCTCCTCCATTTTCCTCTCGGAATTTTGGACACAGATACACACACCCAGCATGATTTTCTTTCCCTTTTTTTTTTTTTTAAAAAAAGAATTACTTTATTTCACTTTATTTATTTATTTATTTGATCAGCAAGGGACAGAGTGAGAGAGAGAAAGCGAGAAGGCCAATTGCCAGGTCCAGGACTCAAATCTCAGTTGACCATGTGGGAGTCCAGCACCCTTAACTACAATGCCACCTGCCGGCTCCCCACAGCATAATTTTCAATCCACCACGTTTGGGAATCAAACCATGGTCAACTATGTGGGGATCCAGCTACCTTAACCACCACACCAACTGTTGGCCCCTAAAACAATTATTTAAGAAGCTATTAATTTATTTTTTCTTATGCTGGAAGGAGAAATCACATGTATGACAATTATGGTGGACCTTTCAAAGGACTAGATAATACAGATTTGGAGGCCAATTTGACTCTGCATGCCAAAATATGTGATTTCTGCAAACCTTAATGGACAGAGAAATATATTGGAAGCTTTGATCCAGAAAAAAAAATCATGTGGGGGAAAGAGATTTTTCTAAATGAGTATAGCCATCTTGTTTCAATTACTTCTAATTTGGTCAAGAATAAGAATGAGGCTTATATAATCCTTTTCTCTTTAAATGAGATGCTGGATCACAAGTCGTATGACGCAAGGAAGGAGTGATAGATCTGAAAAACTCAATGGCAAGTCCCTTCTGGCTGGAGAGTGAGACCGAGGAAACCACACAGCCCTAAACTGCAATCTGTAAAGACGCTGATCAAGTGACTCCTTCACAGATAAAGACAGAAACTTGAACTTGCCCTCAGACTTTTCCAAGAGAACCCCCTGTGAGAGGGAAAGAAAAGAGTATATTTCAGCATAATGTGCAGTTGCATTTAGACCTAAGGAAAGGGGATCGAAATGACATTTTTTAAAAGAATGATTTAACTTTATTTATTTTATTTGCTTATTTATTTTAATTTGGTGAGAGAGAGAGAGAGTGAGAAAGCAAGCCACCAGGTCCGAGACTCGAACTGTGGTTGCCCATGTGGGAGTCCAGCGCCCTTAACCACCACGTCACCTGCCATCCCTCCCCCCCAAATGACATTTTGAGGAACGAGCAGGTGGTATAGTGGTTATGTCACTGGGCTCCTACATGGCTAACCGTGGTTTGAGTCCTGGACCTGGATGGGTGGGCGTGTGCACCCAAGATCCTGGGAGGAAAATGGAGGAGAAAGGATTTATGGTGTCCCCTCTGGGGGCAATCTCTCATTTTCCTTCTGTCTCCATCTCTCTTCAGCAAGCACACCTGCCTTACGGGAAAAGCCTTTAAGGGACCAGGAGATGGCTTAATGGGTGTGTTGCTAGACTCTCACGTAGTTGACCGTGGTCCCAGTTCAGACCTGGTGGCTTAAAAGTCACGCCAGGCGTGTGTGAATGCATGCCCAAGATCCCGAGAGGAGAATGAAGGGGTGGTGTGGTTCCTCATTTTCTGTCTCTGTCTCTCCAGTGAGTGTACACACCCTAGAGCAAAAATCTCTCCCTAAAAAAAGAAAGAAAAAGAGAAAGGAAAAAGAAAAACCTCTGAAAAAAAAAAACTAAAATGCCATTTTGAGCAGTGCTCCACAGTAACTTTAATGAGTCTCCATTCCAACATCCTCACTCGCGACACCCTCCAGCTCAAACGCGCGTAGCCCCTGCCAGCCGTGTCTGTGACTTCCTGATGTCCTGGCCGAGTGTCTCTGCCTCTGGGCTCAAAAAGCCCCTTGCGTGCCGGGGTTTAACCATGTCTGGAAGGCTCTGGAAGAGGTCTGCTGGGCAGCAGGACTGCTGCTGTGGCTAAGAGGAGACCTTGTTGGATTGAAGACCAGGAGCTGTGGGAAACCCAGAAACAGAAAGTGTCAGGTGGGCATATCCACAAAGGTATCAGCTCCCAAGTGCCGGTGATGGGCTAGGAAAAGAGTGAGGAATTCTTCCCTCCTCTCCATTAAATCCCACGGATGAGAAAAAATGGACATCTCCCTCCCCCGAACCCCACCGCACGTAAATCTCATTGGCTAGCACATGCTCAAGTGCAAATGAGTCATTAATTCATTAATGAATCACTAATGTGAGCATCGTGCTAACCCACTGCGCCAGCGTATAAAGACGCGTCCCACCTCTAGTTCCCGGGGGAAATGGACAACCTAGAATTTGAGCACCGAACTTTTAGAAGAGATGAGGAAATAATAGCCCCTCCCTGTCATGCACATCACTCCCAACCTAAAAATCCTTTGCGTTGTGGGTTGTCTTTTTAATTTTTAAAATCGTCTTTTAAATTAACTTTCTCCCAAGAGAAGCTAGCATTTCTTATGCTTTTCAGAAGAGTCTGAGAAATACTACATATGTGGATCTGAAGGGGGGGCGGGGGGGACAGGAAAACAAGCACTCTTTTCATTTTGTTTTTCAATCAATACCCGAAATAATGACCAGAAGCAAAAGTCCCCCGGAGTGTCAGCAAGCAGGGTGCTGGGCCGTTCGGCTTCATCCTCCCCTCCTAGCTCTCCTCCTGCAGACGCCGGCCGCAGCTCCAGGCCGCTAGAGCAGGTAGATGATGTAGGACAGAATGACCAGGCCTATGATGGCAAAGAACATCAGGATGAAAATATCCAGCATCGTGGAGTCCCAGGCCCACAGGAGGCCTCTGGGTTTGGGGAAACGGGAACCGTGTGCACGGAGGTCGCAGACAGTGGAGAGAAATGGCTCCTCTTCCCTTCTCGGCTCAGCCCTCGATCTCCGTTCCCCTCCCCCTCCCAGGGACCTGAGACTAAGGGATGCCGCGCTCCATCAGCTGCTCACCCTCCCCCACACACACACACACACACACACACACACACACACACACAGAGTCAACCAATCGCCAGGCCTGGGGGTGGGTAACCAGGGAACTGCTAGGTTTAGACCAGACAGAACTGAAGAGGCTCAATTTCCATTTCTTCCCAGGAACCCAGTCCCATCCAGCTGTACCTAAATGAGCCTGTAAGCCACGGTGTGGGAGGAGAATGGCTTCTATCCAGACTCCCTAGGAAGAAGTGCTCCTGATTGTCTTTCTTCCCTTTTCCTTTCACGCATCTCTGGCAAGTTATCTTAGGGGAAAAAAAAAGACTGGGAGTTGAGTGGGCCACTGGTAAAATTTAGAGGAAAGGCCAAAGGTCTCATGTGGTGTCAGCTGGCATCCTTGGGGTGGTGCCAACACTCAGCGATCCCCTCACTGGACAAAATACTGCACAGTGGTATCATTTCAACCTCCCAGTCTTACAGATGGGACTCAGGGGTGGTCAGCAATGTTTCCCAGCTTAGAAATGGCAGAGGCCTGCCCAGCAACCCCACCTCCTGGTATACATCACAGGGAAATGAGTCAGTATGTGGTCAACATATCTGCACCCCAGTGTTTACTGCACGCTGCTCACATAACCAAGATATGGAACCAACCTTAGTGTCCAGCAACAGACGAATAGATAGTGCAAGTTATCGATTTGCACACACACACACACACACACACACACATACACGCACACAATGGAATACTATTTAGCCATTAAAAAGAATGAACTCCTCTCATTTGAGGGTAAATGTATGAGCATGGAGGAGGCTATATAAGTCAGACACAAAAAGAGAAATACGACGTTTTCCCTCATATGTGAAAATGGGGGGAAAAAAAGGGGGACCAGCAGTGAGTGTGATGACTATGTTGCTGGACTCCCATGCAGTCGACCGCAGTTTGCATCCCGGACCCAGTGGCTTAAACTCATGCCAGGCACATGTGTGTGCGTGCCTGAGATCCCGAGAGGAGAACGGAGGAGAAGGGATTGCAGCATGGCCATCCCCCTGGGGGGTGATTTCTCGCTTTCTGTATCTCTGTCTCTCTCTGTCTTTCTGGTGAGCACACATGTCCTATAGCAAAAAAAAAGCTCTCTCTAAAAAAAAAAAAAAGAGAGAGAGAGAGAGAGAAACTCACAGAAGTAGAGAGGTAAAGAACAACTCCAGGAGCCAGCCGAGTGTGGTGTGGTGGTTAAGGCAGCTGGATCCCACATGGCCAACTGCACAGTTTGAGTCCTGGTCCAGGGGCTTGAGAAAAATGCCAGAGATGTGAACATGCCCAAAACCGGAAAGGAGAATGGAGGAGAAGAGATTGTGGTGTGGGGTGCTTTCTCATTTTCCCTCATCCTCCCTCTGTCTTTCTGTCTCTCTCCAGTGAGCACATGTGTCCTTTTTAAAAAAAAAAAAAAAAGTATGACTGCAAGAGGCTCGAAGAATGGGGAGGTGGGCCAGAGGGATATTGACTAATGAAAACAAAATTATGGTTGGATAAGAGGAACAGTATCCGAGGCTATAAAATACAGTGAGGGAATGTGGTTAACAACTTCCTGCATGTCTCAGAGTAGCTACAAAAGATGATTTTGAATATTCCCAGTGCGAAGATAACAGATAGTTGAGATGATGGATATGCTAATTAACCTGATTTAATCATTACACATTGTATTCGTGTACTGAAAAATCACTTTGTACTCCCACAAATATGTACATTATATGTTAATTTATAAAAAGAAACTACAGAGAAGAATGGGCTTTGGCTAATAACTAAATTTAGATAAAGAGTAATTTTTTAAGGATTATTTTATTTAATTTTGCTTATTTATTTATTTAAATTTGACCAGAGAGGGACAGAGTGAGAGAGAGAGAGAGAAAGTGAGAGAGCAAACTAGGTTCAGGACTCGAACCACAGTTGGCCATGTGGAGTCCAGTGTCCCTAACCACCATACCACCTGCTGGCCCTGATAAAGAGTCATTTTATTTTATTTGTTTTATTATGTTTTAGTTTTTGCTATAGGGCACATGCACTTGCTGAAGAGAGACAGAGAGAAAATGAGAAATCATCTCCCCAGGGGGAATGGCCAGTCCCTTCTCCTCCATTCTCCCCTCAGGATTTTGGGCACGCACGCACACGTGCCTGGCACATTCCCCAAGCTATTGTGTCTGAGACGCAAATTATGCAGTTAGCTATCCATCCACCTCAACCATGCCACTGGTTGGCCCAGGATAAGAAATAATTGTAAAAATCTGGGATCTTTGCAACTAAGAAAACAGTTATTGGGACCAGCAGTTGGTGTAATGGCTGTGTCACTGGACTCCCATGTAGTTGACTGTGGTTCGAGTCCTGGACCTGGTGACTCAAACTCACGCTGGGCGTGTGTGTGTGTGTGTGTGTGTGTGTGTCCAAGATCCCGAGAGGAGAACAGAGGAGAAGGGATTGCAGCATGGCCATCCACCCTGGGGGGGTGATTTCTCTCTGTCTCTTTCTAGCGAGCGCATGCACTCTATAGCAAAAACTTCTCCAAAAAAGAAAACAGTTATTAAAAATTAATTTGAGAGGCTGACAGGTGGCGTAGTGGTTAAAGGTGCTGGATTCCCACAGGGCCGACAGCAGTTTGAGTCCTGGATCTGGCGGTTTGCTTTCTCGCTTTCCCTTTCTCTCTCTCTGTCTGGTCAAATTAAAAAATAATAATAACAAGTGAGATTAAATAAATAAATAATTCTTTTAGAAAATGAATTTGATTTGGGCCAGCAGTGATTTCTCACTTTCCCTCTCCGTCTCTCACTGATGAGCACACTCACCCTATACCAAAACTAAAAAAAAATTTAAAAATAAAAATGTGACTCAGAAAAGAAAAGAAACAGCAGAAGCCAGGATTTGAAACCAGGTTTGCAGACCCCAGGGTCCATTTTCGTTCTCTCTGGCCAACTGGTTCAGTCTGTTCGTCTGAAAGGCTCCTCAAGCCCACCTGTGCTGCTCAGCTCCGAAGCGTTTGCTCGTGTTCCCCTCTGTCTGCTGGGCCATCTCGTTTCAGCTGTTGCCCATATCTTGTTTTCTCTCGGATCCTCTTCAGAGACCTCAGAGAGACACTGATGAGTTCTGAGGCCCATCCCTGTGCAGTCTAGAGATGCATATTCTAGACTGGTTTCTTCCAAGGTAAAAAGAAAAGGGTCAGTTTTACTTAGTTTTTGGTTTTCTTCTTTCTTTTTTTAAGAGAGATTTTTCTATAGGGTGTATGTGCTTGCTGGAAAGACAGAAAGCGAGTGGGGACGGCCACCCCGCAACCCCTTCTCCATTCTCCTCTCGGGATCTTGGGCACGCGCACACTCATACACCCGGCATGAGTTTCAAGTCGCCAGGTCCGGGCCTTGAACCACGGTTGACTACGTGGGAGTCCAGGGACATAACTATTACATCTTCTGCTGGTCCGTATTTAGTTTTAAATTTGCCAAAAGGCATGTGCATTTACTGGAGAGAGACAGGGAAAATGAGAAATCATCTCCCATGGGGCATGGTCATACTGCAATCCCTTCTCCTCCATCTCTCCCTCCTCTAGAGATTTTGGGCACATGCACACACATTCCCCAGTGTGTTTTTCAGCATTCAGCTACAGGTCTGGACTTGAACCACAAAGTACTCATGTGGGATCTAGCCACCTTAAGCCCGCGGCACTGGTTGGCTCTTATTTATTTTTAAGGTTCACTTATTTTATTCACAATAGTGTGTACGTGAATGGGAGCAAGAGAAACACGCCCTCAACAGGTCTTTTCACGGGGCCATTCTGTGTCCCCAGCCGTCCAGCGTCTCAGGACCCTGGCTGTGTGCACACAAACCTGGTGTGTTCTCAACACAGTCTGGAGCTCCAAACCCGAGGTCAGCCACACGGCTTCCAGCATTGAAGTTCAGTTTGCCACCTACTGCGCCACCAGGCTGGGCCTTAGCATTTAAGACTCAGTCATGTCTTGTATCTTTTCATGTTTCAATTATTTCCTATTAAATTAAAAAAGAAATCCCAGGCCAGCAGGTGGCATAAAGTTGAAGGCACTGGATCCCACATGGCCAACTCTGCAGTTCAAGTCCCAGACTTGGCGACTAGAAAAATCACACTGGGTACATGTATGTGCGTGCCTAAAGCCCAAGAGAAAGAAGGAGAAGGGATTGGGGCATGGCCATCCCCCCCTGGGGAGGTGAGTTCTCACTTTCCCTGTCTCTCTTTGGCAAGTGCACATGCCCTAAAACAAAACTAATTTTGGAGGCTGGCAAGTGATGGTTAAGGTTGCTGGACTCCCACATGCAACTGCAGTTTGGATCCCGGACCTGGTGACTTGATCTCTCATTTTCCCTCTCTCTCACTGTCTCTCTCTGGTCAAATTTAAAATAATTAATAATAATAATAATAATAATAAATAAGGTTAAATAAAATAGTTATTTAAAAAAACAAAACTGGGACCAGTGGGTGGCGTGGTAGGTAAGGTGCTGGACACTCCTACATGGCCAACACAGCTCAAGTCCCAGAACTGATGATGGCTTGCTTTCTCCATTCCCTTCTCTCTCTGGTCAAAGATAAATTAATGAATAAATGAAGTTGAATAAATAATTCTTTTTTAAAAAAATCTTAAAAAACTAATTTTTAAAAATAATTATCTATTTAATCTTATTTATTGCCATTATATTATTATTATTTTTGAAATAATTTTTAGATCTTATTTATTCATTCATTTATTTTAATTTGACCAGAAAGAGACACAGAGAGAGAGAGAGAGGGAAAGTGAGAGAGCAAGCCACCAGGTCAGGGACTTGAACCACGGCTGGCCATGTGGGAGTGTCCAGCACTGTAACCACCGCACCCACCTGCTGGCCCCCTATATTATTAGCAGGTGCGCTCACCAAAAAGAGGAGGGTGGGAGGGATCGATGAGAAAGCAAGCCTTCAGGTCTGGGACTCAAACCATGGACTACCATGTGGGAGTCCAGTGCCTTGACCACCATACCACTTGCTGGTCCCACAAAACTGAAATAAAAAAATTCCTGGAGATTAGTCTGAGGCCGAATCTCCTCGGCCCCACCAGTATACTTTCTTTGAAGGGCCAGGGAGTTAAGATACCAGTAACCCCGTCACAGTGCTAGAGCTCAGGAATGTAAGCCACTTCTAGCAACTCCTCCCAAGGGCCCATTCCCAGGAGGAAGGGCACAGAGCTTCCTGCGAGCGAGTGGAGACTTGGCACTGATGCCATCCAAAGGAGACAGCCCCCTCAAATCACTCTGAAGGTGAATGAGTTTCTAGATAGAGGGGCCTGCAGCTGCAGGTGGGGGCGGCCCGCAGGAGGCTGGTTTGCTGACTGCTGTAATTCCCTCTTCTGGGAAAATGCTCCGCAGCCTGCGCCTTTGGAGGGGAGCAGGTGTCAGCACCATCTCTAATTACCCAGCCCAGCACAGCCTGGAGTACTCCCCGCGCTGCTCCAGCCCTGCTGACTCAGGCCACGTCATGCTCCTGACTGCGGAGGCCTGGCTCAGGGAAAGCCCTCTTCTCTCCACCCTGCTGTTCCCCGAGGCCTGTGAGTGCTTCATTCTGAGCCTGTGGAAAATGCCCTTCTCCACAAACTGACTGGACACAAGGCTGACTGGTGGCACCGAGTGGGGACAAAGGGGCTGGTTCCCTCTTACCATTGTCCTCTTCCCACCCCACTGAGCAAGAGGGGAGGTCATCTGGCTTGAGCAGAGATTGCAGGCCTGGGCAACTGGAGTATGAGAGATGCCATCAGGAGAGAAGCAAAGGGCTTGGGCACCTGCTACTGTGGCAAGGCAGCAAGGCAGCAAGGCAGCAAGGCAGCAAGGCAGCATGGCAGCTAGGCAGCATGGCAGAATGGCAGCAAGGCAGCATGGCAGCAAGGCAGCATGGCAGCATGGCAGCAAGGCAGCATGGCAGCAAGGCAGCATGGCAGCATGGCAGCATGGCAGCATGGCAGCAAGGCAGCATGGCAGCAAGGCAGCATGGCAGCATGGTAGCATGGCAGCAAGGCAGCATGGCAGAATGGCAGCATGGCAGCAAGGCAGAATGGCAGCAAGGCAGCATGGCAGCAAGGCAGCATGGCAGCATGGTAGCATGGCAGCAAGGCAGCATGGCAGAATGGCAGCATGGCAGCAAGGCAGAATGGCAGCAAGGCAGCATGGCAGCAAGGCAGCATGGCAGCATGG
>NW_006159986.1:213754-254031 GCF_000334495.1 Tupaia belangeri chinensis | reverse complement strand
CGGCAGCTGCAGGTGGGGGCGGCCCGCAGGAGGCTGGTTTGCTGACTGCTGTAATTCCCTCTTCTGGGAAAATGCTCCGCAGCCTGCGCCTTTGGAGGGGAGCAGGTGTCAGCACCATCTCTAATTACCCAGCCCAGCACAGCCTGGAGTACTCCCCGCGCTGCTCCAGCCCTGCTGACTCAGGCCACGTCATGCTCCTGACTGCGGAGGCCTGGCTCAGGGAAAGCCCTCTTCTCTCCACCCTGCTGTTCCCCGAGGCCTGTGAGTGCTTCATTCTGAGCCTGTGGAAAATGCCCTTCTCCACAAACTGACTGGACACAAGGCTGACTGGTGGCACCGAGTGGGGACAAAGGGGCTGGTTCCCTCTTACCATTGTCCTCTTCCCACCCCACTGAGCAAGAGGGGAGGTCATCTGGCTTGAGCAGAGATTGCAGGCCTGGGCAACTGGAGTATGAGAGATGCCATCAGGAGAGAAGCAAAGGGCTTGGGCACCTGCTACTGTGGCAAGGCAGCAAGGCAGCAAGGCAGCAAGGCAGCAAGGCAGCATGGCAGCTAGGCAGCATGGCAGAATGGCAGCAAGGCAGCATGGCAGCAAGGCAGCATGGCAGCATGGCAGCAAGGCAGCATGGCAGCATGGCAGCATAGCACAAGACCATGAGCGCCACACTGGGGCCCCGAGGCTCTGCCATAGCTGTGCTACTCCCGCCACATGCATGGCCTTTCTGGGTCTCAGCGGGCCCATCTTTAGAGGAGACATAAAGTAACTCCACTCCCGGGTCTGCCAGTGAGAGCAAAGGGAGAGACACGTGCCACAGACCGTGTTCCTGACCCTGGGCGGTGGGGAGGCCAGCCCGTGGCGTGGAGGTTAGGAGGGTGGGTCCACCCTGGGCACATTGGGGGGGGGCCAGTCAGTGCTGTGGTTAGGGAGGGCGGGTCTGCCCTGGGCATAGTGGGGAGGCCAGCCTGTGGCGTGGAGGTTAGGGAGGTGGGTCCACCCTGGGCACAGTGGGGATGCCAGCCAGTGCTGTGGTTAGGGAGGGGGCTCCACCCTGGGCACAGTAGGGTGGGGCCACCCGGTGGCGTGGAGGTTAGGGAGGGTGGACCCCACATGGTCAACTGTGCTGTTTGAGTCCCCAGCCAGTGGTTTGAGAAACATTGGGCATGTGAGCATGCATACCCCAAAATCACAAGAATACTGAAGGGATTGTGGCATGGCCAGCCCTTTGGGTGGGTGATCCCTCACTCTCCCTATTTCTTTCTGTCCCTCCTGAGAAGTGCATGCACCCTACAGCAAACTGAAAAATAGGGCTTTGGGTTGCCGGGCCACCTGATAGGCGGCTTTGTCCCACCGCAGACTGTCCTGTCATGTCATTCCTTGGCCTGGGCTTGTATGGCACTCCTGCTTTGTGAGCCAGGACTGCTCCAAGCAAACTCAGTCATTAATTCAGGTACTTGCAAAGCACCCTCTGGGAGGGGTCCTGGAGATTTAAAGATGAATGAAGTGCACTGGGAGGGGGAGGCTGTTCAGAACTAAGGGGGTGAGACAGTAAGAGGGGATCAGCGCTCAGGGAAGCTTCTGGAGTGTCACCAACTGGGGAGAGGGAGGAACAGGTAGCAGCTATAAACCCAGCCAGGGACTAGGGTGTTCTCAAGGAGGAAGTAGGTGCCAAGAGCCCCTCGGCTGCCAGTGTAGCAATTTCTGCCTTGGAGAGCAGCAGGGAGGGCACCGGCCGATGACCCCAGGCAGACAGGACACACTCACACAGCGACACCTCAGAGCCAGGGAGGAAACCAAGTCCGCAGGTAAAAATTATACTTTTATTTGAGTCACCAGGAGAAAGATTCACTTGTGGTTCAAGTCAAATGTTCGGAATCATAACAGGCCAGAAAGGTTTGCTCCCGAGCACAAGCCCACGACGGAGGGGACCAAAACAGACCAAAGAAGGGACAACAACCCCATATAAAAAGATGAAGGACGGCTTCACACACACGATAGAAATGTTGGGACAGAGGCAAATTCCCGTTTCTCTTTAAAGACAGGTGGCTGGGATGTTTTTTTTTTTTTTTTTTTTTCCCCCAGCTATTAAAAAAAAAAAAAAAAAGGCCCGAAAGTGCTTATGTGAAGGGAGAGAGGCAGAAATTAAGCAAGTTTTCCCTGGAGGGACGGAAGGGCGGGGAGAGAACAGGAAGCAGTGCTGGGAGAACTCATTTGCTCATCCGTGGGCTTATTGTACTATATTTTGGTCCCCAAAGTTCCTTTAGCATTCTAGCTTTGCGGCATCGGCTTTCCTGGGACTGGACGGGCTGAGCCCTCTGCCAACGGCAAGACCAGACCAGGGGCTCAGCCCAGTCCTGGGGGCTCCTTGCTCTCGCAGGGGTGGGCAGTTCCAGTAGGAACAAGGACCCCCAGCAGCCCCGGGGCCCTTCAGCACCAGTGTGACAGTCCTTCCTCCCTCTGGGGGTGTGTAAGAAAATGTCTCCTATTTTTAGGATGGGCAGAGCAGAGGGAGGGGCTGGCAGAAAGATCCCAGCAGCTGGCTAGCCTCGTTTTGGGAGGAAAATTAAGTAAAAACAGGCTGCTTCGGCTTCTCTGGGCTCTCCGGGTGACAGAAGCAAAGGGCACCCCCCCCTGCTAACTCACCCCCCCCACAGGTCCCCGGTCCCCCAGCAGGATGTGCCCCTGACCTTTGGTCCCCGAATCCACATTGTGCTTTGAGATCGAGAGGAAATGGAATGGACCGCACCTCCTCCGAGGCTGCTAAGATTGCTTCCCCGAGAGAGGTTCCCTCTGCCTCCTCTGGGCCTGAACACCCCTATACAACACCCCGCCTGCCCTCACCCACGCAGAGGCCCAAGAGGAAAAGGGATTGGCCAGGCAGGGGCTCCTCACCCAGACATTCCCTCCACCTGATTGGGGGAAACACTCCCAAATGAACTAACGAGTAGTTGACGAGGACACCCCAGGGTGACATGATTTCTAAACAGGATACACGGAGGGACAGGATGTCAGCCGTGGGCCCTGGTGGACACAGGGTAAAGACTGGAGGGGGACCCAGAGATGAATAAAGTCGGGCAAGGGTTGTCACAGCCCCCACGGGCGGGGAAGGATCTTGGATACAGCACCATCTTCCGCTTCCCGCCCTGGAGCCTGCGCTTCCAGTTTGTAGCCCTGGGACCGTCTCCCTTGCTTCAAGGGGGCGTTAAGAGCTCCCAGAGTGTGGGGGACACAGTCCCCTGGCCTGCAGCCCAGACACAGAGATGGGGCAGAGAATAAGCCTGGAGCTGAGAGGAAATGGAATGGACCGCACCTCCTCCGAGGCTGCTAAGATTGCTTCCCCGAGAGAGGTTCCCTCTGCCTCCTCTGGGCCTGAACACCCCTATACAACACCCCGCCTGCCCTCACCCACGCAGAGGCCCAAGAGGAAAAGGGATTGGCCAGGCAGGGGCTCCTCACCCAGACATTCCCTCCACCTGATTGGGGGAAACACTCCCAAATGAACTAACGAGTAGTTGACGAGGACACCCCAGGGTGACATGATTTCTAAACAGGATACACGGAGGGACAGGATGTCAGCCGTGGGCCCTGGTGGACACAGGGTAAAGACTGGAGGGGGACCCAGAGATGAATAAAGTCGGGCAAGGGTTGTCACAGCCCCCACGGGCGGGGAAGGATCTTGGATACAGCACCATCTTCCGCTTCCCGCCCTGGAGCCTGCGCTTCCAGTTTGTAGCCCTGGGACCGTCTCCCTTGCTTCAAGGGGGCGTTAAGAGCTCCCAGAGTGTGGGGGACACAGTCCCCTGGCCTGCAGCCCAGACACAGAGATGGGGCAGAGAATAAGCCTGGAGCTGCAAAGCCTCTCCCCACCCCCACCCCAAGCTCAGCACCCACCAACCCCATAACCACCCCCTTTTTGCACACTGCAGAGGATGGGTAGGCTTCCCCCACTCAGAGACAGGAGGAAAGAAGGATTTTCACTCCAAAGAAAACCTAAGGAACTTCTCTCCTCCGGGACACTCCTCTCTCCTGTGGGTTGTGAGAAAAACTTCAGGGCAGATGGCCCTGCAAACCCTCCTGGTGCACCTGGCCCTTCTCGCACACTCACACGCTTGCCTGTCGCAGACACCTGCGGACGCCCTCGCTCCTGCCCACCTTTGCAGGGTCTTGGAGATAGAGGTCCCTGCTGGCTCTGTGTCCACTAGGCCTTGGGTGGGCTGGGGATGCCTGGAAGGCCCTGAGACCTCTTCCTGTGAGGAGTAATGAGAAGTCCACTGAGCCCCAATCTGGGGACTGGTGCAGGCCAACAGGGCCCCCAGGGTTTCCAGCCAAGGAGGCGAGCATGGGGCCCTGGGGTTCAGCGTGGGAGACAGGAGAGAACAGCCGGTCCCCTTCCTTCCTGTGGCTGTCCCTAAAATTTAGAAAGGCAAGAACTTGGCCTAAGCCCTGCTTCCCGGGGAGCTCTTCACCCACCCCAGGGCTGCGTGGGCCGGAGGGCAAAATCACAGTGTGAGGAGGAACACACGTGGGAGACTCTGCGCTCCTTTGGTTGCCCTTGTAGGGGGGGCCCTCTGTGGCCAGCGGTTCCCTACTGGAGAAAGGTAAAGCCCAACTCCTGGTCCCTACACAACAGTGGAGCCCCATCCCTGTCCCCACCCCAGGGACAAGGGGCTGGGATCCCATTCTGGGGAATGTATGAATGTAGGGAGCCCCTCCGGGGGCCTGGAATGTCTCAGAACGTCTGGGTGTGAGGGGGTGGGAGAGAGGCAGACAGAGGCCGAAGCCAATAGGTCTCCCGCTTCGGCACAGCCCCAGGCCACGCCGGTCCCATCCAGAGACAACCCAGAGGCTGGAGGAGGGGAAGCCAGGCCAGAGGAAGGAGCCCGCGCAAGTGGCAGAACAAGGCTTCGGTTGGCAGAAGCAGCTGGAGGAGGGGTGGGAAACAACAAGCTGTCGCAGATTTTAAAAAAACAGACACTGAAGAGTGACAGGTCACGCCCCAGGTGGATGGATGCTGTGGAATGCGCTGGAGACAGGTGGGGCGGGGCGCTGCGGGGCTCAGATGGCCTCCACGTAGTTGGCCGGCAGCATCCCCGTGTCGCCGGTGCGCTCCACGGTCCCGTACATCCAGCCGTCATCGATCTGCTGCACGTTGACGATGGTGTCCCCGTCCTGGAAGGAGACCTCATCCTCGTCGGCGGCGCTGTAGTCGTACACGGCGCGGTACCGCTTCTGTGGGAGAGCACAGTCAGCCCCGCGCCCTGCACAGGCTCTGGGGGCCCTGAGCACTTCTTCCCAGCCCTGGGGACCCCGGGGCCGAGCACGGGGAGGGGTGAGTCACCACATGGGCCCCGGCTTTTCCGACCTCCTGTCTCACTGCCGGAGTGCAATTGCCCTTCTAAAGGCAGGTGGCATGGGGGCTGGCAGGTGGAGTGGTGAAGGACACTGGATTCCCACATGGTCAACCATGGTTCGAGTCCTGGATCTGGTGACTTGCTTTCTCACTTTCCCTTTCTCTCTGTCCCTCTCTGATCAAACTGAAATAAATAAATTGATTAAGTTTGAATAAAGTAACTCTTTTTTTTTTTTTTTAAAGCCAGGCGGCATCTACCAAGGGCCAGAATATGACAGGGACAGAGCTGCCTCAGCTCTCTCCTACCTCCTCACACAGGACCGCCGTAGGGCCCAACCGACACCATGCCATAGTATGCTGGACCAGCCAGTGGTATGGTGATTAAGATGGCTTGTCCCACATGGCCGAGTTTGTGGTTTGAGTCTCAGAGTTGGCAGCTTTGGAAAACAAGCTAGGAGCAAGCGTGTGCGCGTGTGTGCGCTAGCAAAATTCTGAGAAGAGAACGAAGGAAAAGGGACTGTCATGTGGCCATCCCCCCGAGGGGTGCTTCCCTCTGTTTGTCTCTGTCTTTCTCCAGCAAATGATGTGCCCTATAACAGAAAACTAAAAAATATATAATGTTAAAAAATTAAAAAACCACATGGCTGACCATGGTTCGAGTCTTAGACCTGGCAACTTGCTTTCTCGCTTTCTCTCTGTGTCTCTTTCTCTGGTCAAATTTAAAAAATAATGATGAAGGCTAAAATTAAAAAAAAATTTAAAAAAAAAAAAAAAAAAAAAGCGGCATGCTAGGCCAGCCAGTGGTGTGGTAGTTGAGACAGCTGAATCCCACATGGCTGGCTGACCAGACCTGGCAGCTCAGAGAACAAGGGGGCACAGGTGCGTGCATGCCCAAAATCCTGAGAGGAGACTGGAGAAGGGACTGCAGTATGTGCAAATTACAAAATAACAATAATAAAATCTCCATGCCATCTGCTGGCCTGGTATTTTCCCTTTGAAGTGGTGATAAGTCTGGTTTCATTCCCAAGTTCAGGACAAAGACGTCTCCTGGGAGAAAAAACTCCAGGGGTCGTAAGGTGTCTATGGTGCCACCGTCCAAACCTCAGGCAAAATGCTCTGCTTCAGCCCCAGCTCTAGGGAATGCCCAGGAGTGCATGTGAAAGCCACGCTCTGTCCAGGGCTCAAACCATGGTCGACTACATGGGAGTCCAGTGACATAGCCATTATGCTAATTGCCGGTCCCTTTTTAAGAGATTTTTATAAGGCATGTGTGCTTTCCAGAGAGACAGAAAGTAAGAAATCACCCCCTGGGGGGATGGCAATGCCACAATCCCATCTCCTCCATTCTCCTTTTGGGATTTTGGGGACACACACACACACACACACACACACATGGCTGATGCAGGTTTCAAGTCACCAGGTCCAGTGCCTTAACCACCACACCACTTGCTGGCCCCAATGCATTTCTTAAAAAATTAAAACATGGCATACCCTGTTTGCTATTTGTATTACTATATGCCCCAGAGTTTTGTTTTTTTTTTAATAGTTGTTTGCTATAGGGTGCATGCACTCGCTAGAGAAAGAGACAGAGACAGACAGACAGACCAACAGATGGTGTAATGGTTACGTCACTGGACTCCCATGAGGTTGACCACGGTTTAAATCCCAGATCTGACAGTTTAAAATTCACGCTAGGTGCATGTGATTTCTTGCTTTCTGGCTCTCTGTTGAGCGCATGTGCCCCGTTATCAAAAATTTCTCTTAAAAAAAAAAAAAAGAGAGAGAGGGGAACCAACAGTTAGCGTAATGGCTGTGTCGCTGGACTCCCATGTAGTCGACTGCAGTTGAGTCCTGGACCCAGTGGCTTAAAACTCACGCCAGGCGCGTGTGCGTGCGTGCCCAGGATCCTGAGAGGAGAATGGAGGAGAAGGGATTGCGGAGTGACTATTCCCCCTTGGGGGTGATTTCTCGCTTTCTGTCTCTCTGTCTGGTGAGCGCGCACGCCCTATAGCAAAAAAAAAAGAGAGAGAGAGAGAGGGTGAAAGCGAGAAATCACCCCATCACTCCCTGGGTATATGGCTACACCACAATCCTTTCTCCTCCATTCTCCTCTTGGGACTTTGGGTCTGCCCATGCATGCTACTGGTGTGTTTCAAGCTGCTGGGTCCAAGACCCAAACTGTGAAATCAGGCATGTAATGCAACCACCCTAATCTCCATGCCATCTGCTGGCCTGGTATTTTCCCTTTGAAGTGGTGATAAGTCTGGTTTCATTCCCAAGTTCAGGACAAAGACGTCTCCTGGGAGAAAAAACTCCAGGGGTCGTAAGGTGTCTATGGTGCCACCGTCCAAACCTCAGGCAAAATGCTCTGCTTCAACCCCAGCTCTAGGGAATGCCCAGGAGTGCATGTGAAAGCCACGCTCTGACCGGAGCCAGCGACACTCTGCCTTCCCCTGACCTCACTGTCCTTGACATCAACTCATGTCTGGAGTTCACAGGACAAGGCCTGAAATCCACGGGCTGCAGGTAAGAGGTCACACCCTTACGGAGTGACCTCGGTCTCGGTCACCAACCATGCTGCGGGAGTCTCCCCTTGCATCAGCTCCTGCTCTGTCGTCTCTCTCCCTGCCTCCACCCTTGACCTTTGCTTCCTCTTCTCAGTGCAGCTGCCACTGAACCTTTAAGGTAGCGTGGTGCCTTGGGTTCTGGACTCCCACATGGCTGATGACAGTTCAAGTTCTGGACCTGGTGACTTGCTGTCTCACTTTCCCTCTCTCTCTCTTTCTCTGGTTAAATTTAAAAAATAATAAATTAATTAAATGAAATGCATAATTCTTACAAACAAACATAGCCAGCCTGGCCCTGTAGGGAAGCACTGTGCAAAGGAAACTGGATCCCACATGCCACCCCCTCCCACCCGCTCTGGTGGCTTCAAAACACAGGCACCTGCGGCCGCTCTCGTGTGTGCGTGTGTGCCCAAGATCCCCAGAGGAAAATGGCCCACTCACCCCGCCCCCGCCTGGGGCGCTGCGCTGTATGGACACTGGGGCTGCGGGCTCCTTGTAGCCACCGTAGGATTGGGCCACCTGCTGCTGCTGGGGCTGCTGGTAAACTGGGAGGTGGGAGAGGATGATGGGCTCAGAAACGGTCCCGCCAAAGCCACCTCTCCCAGAGCCCCCGCAGAGGCCCACATGGTAAACCTCCCCGCCCTGCCTCGCTCAACCGCCATTTCTCCCAGACTTCTGTGCATGTGTGCACATGTGCTTGGTGGGTCCCCTACAGCAGGGGCCCACATTGGCCAGAGCCTGTCCTTCGGAGCCCCTCGGCCCAGCATGGGTCTGCCTCAGCAGTCCCTGTGTGGGGTGCATGTGCGTGTGGCACGGGAGAGGCTTCTCTCTGACCTCCCACCCCCACCCCCCTGGCTGGCCCTGACCTCAGGTCCTCTGTGCCCTCGGGCCCTACACGCACCGGGCGCGCTGGTCGGGATGTGATGAGGCGGCGGCGGCTGCTGCTGCTCCGGGGGCCTCCGGTAGCTGCTGCTGTCTTGGGGATCCCGGCGATCCGGCTCCATGCCTTCACCCCCACTCGGGCCCATGCGGCTCTTCTCAAACTCCTCATGGTATTTTATCTGCAGGGGCAGGAGGCACTGGTGAAGGAGCTGCAGGAAACCAACAGTCCCACCCCCGGCCGGCACTCGAGACTCCAGGATGGAAGCGGGCTCTGTGGTCAGGGTCCACCCAGGAGCACGAGCTGTGACCCTGGACAAACTCATAACCTTATCAAGCCTCGGTTTCCACCTCCATATAACGGGAGGGTGTCTCCCGCGGGTGTTGCCAGTGGTGCAATGAGGTGACAGATGTGAGAGGGCTGTCAGTCGTCATGTCCCTGCGCTGTGGCGGGTTGAGAGGGGCTGTCCCCGCTCCCACCCCTGTGGGCAATACCTACAGCAGCAACTCCCGTTTCCTGAGCCCTTACTATGTGCCAGGCTTGCGACGTGGTTCCCATCACAGGCACCTCTACTTTGTCAACACAGGAGGGGTGCACTGCCCTCCTACCTAAAAGACAGGAAGGAAACCGAGGCACTGGCAAAAAAAGCGCGCTGCCCAAGATCATGCAGATCCCAGAGTCAGTTTAATCAGCTCAATCATTCGGCAATTCTGCCTCTCGTACATATGACGTCACAGAGGCCAGAGTCCAAGGTCCTCTGCTGTGGGGACAAGAAACGTCAGACACTCCCTGAGAGTGGAACATTGTCCTCAGAAGGGGTTCCTCCTCTCTAACTTTATTTTGCCAAGGGCATGTGCTCACCAGAGAGAAACAGATAGGATTTGCAGGTTCAAAGAGCAAGAGCCAAAATCAGGCACTCTGGGCATTGAGCATCCAGTGCACGGATATGTGGGGGCTGGGGGAGGTCCTGAGTGTGACCAGAGCTTAGGAAGGGAAAGGGTAGGAGGAGAGACCTGGCCAGAGGCGGCTGTTCTCTGGACAGTGATTGGTTCAGGTATGGACACGTGTCATAGGCTAGGCCAACCAGAGAGTGCAGGGTTCTTTTCTGCAGGAGCTAAGAGGAAGCAGGTGGGAGAATGAAGGTCTGACGACGCTATTGGTGGCCAACCCGCCCACCCGTGGAGATGCCTCTGTGAAAAAACAAAGCCAGACAAGGACGACAAAGGGGGCCTGGAGGGCACAACCGAGAACTCCCAGTCACATCAGCCTGGAATCTCACGGACATATTGTTGCCAACGGACATATTGTTGCCAACGGCAAGAGCCCTCCAGTGAGTCTATTTAGGGGGGAGTGAGCCTGCCCTAGTTGGACTGAGAACCCCAACTCTCTTGGAAGGGCACAGGGTGCTCTCAGACTCAGGGCCAGTGCTTCGCGCTAGGATCCATAAGGAGAGGGAAGAGGTGACTCTCCCAAGCTACTCCGTAAGCACCCCTGGCAGGTGGAGGTGGGAAGACAAGAGGAGGCCAAGTTGTCCACCTAGACCGATGCACTTCACACACGTTAGCTCACTCGATCTTACCCATAAGCCTTTGGGGTAGGCACTATTATATCTCTCATATCCAGAGAAGACAAGGACCCTGCCAAGGTCACCCAGACAAATGGGGGTGGGGCAGGGATTAGGATCCCCTGGAGGCAGCCCGGCTCCCCGGTCAGGGTGGTCCAGCTTCCTCTCGTCCTTCAAGGCCCACCTAGTCCTTGGACCCAGGCCCAACTCCTAGGGTGCATTCAGGGCCCCTCGTATGTCCCCACAGCCCTTGGACTGTGCTGTGCTGTCAGTGGCGGGCGTCTTTCACTAGCTGGAAGCTCCTGGAAGGCAGGGTAGGAGCCAGTTATTTGGATCCCTCGGCCCCCACTGCACCGCATGCCCCAGGCACTCAGGGATGGCTGCACTGAGCAGACCAGGACCCTGGAGACCCTCCAGATCTCTGTGTCTTGTATCTGATCTCCAGGAAGCAGTGACAGAGCAGTAATGCTGATGGGCCCATACGGGAAGGTCCTGGGCCTGACTCCCTGTACTGCCGGACGTGGGCGTGCCCGTTATCAGGGGCCGGCTGCGGCTGGGGACCCTGATGGGGGATGCCTCTCTCTGCTTCTCTCTCTTCCTCTCTGTCTTCTGGAATAAACAACTTAAAATCTCCTCCATTAGGGCTGGGGTTCTGCGTTTTAAAAAGCTCCCCAGGTGAGTCTGAAGCAGGCTCTGGTTTGAGAACCAGTGGTCCAGAGCAGAAGTGGGAAAACGAGGGCCTGTGCGCCCAATCCAGCTCACTGCTTCTCTGCTTATAGCCCACGAGCTAAGAATGGTTTCCACAGGTTTTAACACTTGGGGTGGAAGGGAACGGGAGTAACAAAAGAGGAATAATAGTTCGTGACACATGAAATTTCTCTGAAATCTACATTTCATTCTCTAGAAAAGTTTTTTTTTTTAATTTACTATAGAGCACATGCACTTGCCAGAGAGAGAGACAGAGACAGAGAGAGAAGGAAAGTGAGAAAGCATTGTGGGTGGGGTGTTGGCCATGCCACAATGCCTTCCCCTTTTCTTCCCTCGGGATCTTGGGCGTGCACGCACACATGCCCGGTGTGTTTTCAAGCCACTGAGTCCAGGACTCCAACTGCCCAGTTCACCATGTGGGATCTAACTGCCTAACCATGCTGTCACCCAGCTGGCCCCTCTTTTTCTTCTTTTGTTAGAGGGCGTATGTGCTCACTGGGAAAAGGGAGAGCGAAAGGAAAAGTGAGAAAGCACCCCCCCATGGGATGGCCATGCTGCAATCCCTTCTCTCCCATCTCCCCTCTTAGGAGTTTGGGCACACATACACACAAGCGTGTTTTCAAGCTGCCAAGTCTGGGATTTGAATTGTGCAGCTGACCGTGTGGGATCTAGCCACCTTAACCACCATGCCACAAGCAGGGCCCCAGAAATAAAGTTGTTTTTTTTTCTTTATTCATGATAGGGCACATGCATGTGCACGTGACAGCAGGAGAGGGAGTGCGCATCCTCCACAGGTCCACCCTCCTCGTTCCCTCCAGTCCTCCAGCCCACTGCATCTCAGGTGCTCCTGAGTTTCAGGCTGGCCAGGCTGGGGATCTCAACTGTGGTCACCACGTGGAGCCCTGCTTCTCCTGAGCAGTGAATTTCCACTGCACGGCGGAGCTGGCTCACTGAGGTCTTCCTAGAACACCGCCACCCTTGTCATCTACCTCGCATCTACGGCTGCTTTCGTGTTATTAGCACAGAGCTGAGGAGCTGCAACAGAGGCCACGGTGGCCTGGAAGCCTAAATTATTCACTACCTGGCTCTCTACAGGAGAACTCGCGGACCTCGGCTTGCCAAATTACCTGACTGCACTCTCCTGTTAGTTACATATTTTTAGTGCAGTCCTCCCAAAGTACATGTATTTTATTAGTTACCCAGAAGTTATTAGTATTTTATAAATATGGAATATATATATAGTAAAACTTAAAAATATGAATTTTTCTTTTTATTCGTGATAAAGTGTGTGCACATGCATGTGGAGTGAGGTGACCTCCTATATTCAGCCCTCCAGCCTGTTGGATTCTGGGCACTTGAGCGTGTGCCTGGCATGTTCAGGCTGACCAAGCCAAGGATTCAAACCACAGTTACCATGTGGGATCTGGCTTCTCTTGAGCAGCACGTTACCACTGCATTGTGGAGCCAGCTCACTAAATATAACTTTTAAATGTACAAGGTGAAGGGGCCAGCAGTTGGCATGGTGGTTAAGGTGCTGGACTCCCATATTGCCAAAGGTGGTTCAAGTCCCAGACTTGGTGGCTTGCTTTCCCACTTTTCCTCTTCCTCTCTCTTGTCTCTCCCTGGTGAATTAAAATAATAATAAATAAATTAAATTAAATAAATAATTATTCAAAAAACGGGTACAAAGTGAGAAAGAACCAGAGGAAGCCAGCCTGGCAGTGTGGCAGTTAAGGCAGTCCTGAATCTGGCAGCCTGAAAAATACATCAGGCAAGTGTGCGTGCATGACCAAAATCCTGAGAAGAGAATGGAGGAGAGATCACAGTGGGCCACCCCCCAGGGGGTGATTTCTCACTGTCCCCTTCTCCCTCCCTCAGGTGAACTCGCTCACCCTATTCCAAACTAAAAAAGAACCAGAAGCAGCAGTTCTAAGGCCTTCTTCCCAAAACTTTGCTGGGTCTGTGTGTTGCACAGACCCCACCTGGGACACCCGCGGGGTGTCTACTAGCGAGGAACCTGGAAAAAGAACAACACTGGAAGGTGCTAAGGCCCAGGGGCTGATGCTCCGGAACGCTAGGCTGAGCGCTCCGGAATGCTAGGCTGAGCGATAGGCTGAGCGCTCCGGAATGCTAGGCTGAGCACTAGGCTGAGCGCTCTGGAATGCTAGGCTGAGCGCTAGGCTGAGCGATCCGGAATGCTAGGCTGAGCGCTAGGCTGAGCGATCCGGAATGCTAGGCTGAGCGCTAGGCTGAGCGATCCGGAATGCTAGGCTGAGTGCTAGGCTGAGCGCTCCAGAATGCTAGGCTGAGCGCTCCGGAGTGCTAGGCTGAGCGCTAGGCTGAGTGCTCCACAGTGCTAGCCTGGACCCAGTGGGACAGAGAAAACGGCTGACAGCTCCTCCTCCAGGTTAAAGCAGGACACTGAACAAGGAAACTGGTTCTACCCCAGGCAGACCCAGGCCCTGAACTCCCTCCAGGCTCTGGCCCCTGAGTGCAGGCTGGTTCTCACTTCCTGCTCACCAGGATCCTGCCCTGCCTTTTCCTGATTCTGGAAATGTGGGGGGAGGGGCGCAGGAGGGAGGAGGGGCACAGCCTGCTGTTTCCTGGAGCCGAAGGAACCCAGGAACCCCTAAGCCCGTGCTCTGGATGCCCTGGCCAGCCCTAGCTCTCTCTGCTGCCGCCGAGGTGAGAGTCAGCAGGGCTTGCAGGTTCCTAACTGGGCTAGAGGTTCGGAGCTGGGGCCAGCCAGGAACACTGCTGGCCTCTGCTGGCTAAATGCCATTATTTGCTGGGCCTGGGCTGGGGGACAGACAGGGCCCCCAGCTCCCACTCAGAAGGGCACCTGGGGTGAGTTCTCACACACCCATCTCCCCGTCTACTCCTTTAGTGCCTCTGTCTACAGGGAGACCCTGGAAGGAAACACCCCCCTCCGGAGGTCTCCAGGCCCACAAGGCATCTTCCCTTCTGATCTCTGTCCTGCAGTGGGAATGAGCTTCCCTTGTTTTCTTTCCGTTAATAAAGACAGGCCTGGGGACCAGCAGATGGTGTAATGGTTACTTCACTGGAGTCCCACATAGTAGACAGCGGTTCGAGTCCTGGACCCAGAGGCTTAAAACTCATGCCAGCTGTGTGTGCGCGCATGCCCAAAATTCCAAGAGGAGAATAGAGAAGAAGGGATTGAGGTATGGCCTCAGGGCGGGATGATTTCTCACTTTCTGTCTCTGTTTCTCTGGCGAGTACACGCGACTTTATAACAAAAATCTCACTTAAAAAAAAAAAAATGAAGACAAGCCTGACCCTGAGAAACAGAGACTTGGGGATAAGGTCTGTACTGGGTCCTGAGGGTGATAGCAGGCAGCCTCGGTCCTGCATTAGTGGTGGGGTGATAGGGAGCTCGAGGAAGAGGGCCTGGCTAGGGCCACTCCTCCTCCATACAAACGGCTCGAGGCAGCCAAGGCTGGTTCAATACCCCCCCACAGTGTCCTACAGATTCAGATTTCCATCCTGGGCTGTTCCGCCCCCCACTTACTTATGTGACCTTGGGAGAGCCTCTCCCCCCGACCTCAGTTTCCTCATATGGAGACAAGGTCGTGTGGTACCATCTGCTCCCAGGTGGTCTGGTCCTGAGGACCCTGACCCATTCTGGGCACCTAAGCAAACTCTAAGGTGAAAGCCAGTGTGGCCACATGTGGACTTCCACACATGGCTGGAGGCCTCGGTCCTGCTCCTTAAACAGTCACACCACGTGAACAAATGTATATACACTAGGGCCGCTGACCCAGGTGGCCCAGTGGCAGCCTGAACACAGAAGACGCCCTCCTGCACCAGTGCACGCAGCACCTGCTCCATCGGCCTTGACGACCCTCACACCTGCCCGGCTCTCACACTGAGGTCACAAAAGCTCTTCGCATGTTACTTCTCTTGATCCTGACAATAATCACCCTGAAAAATAAGTCGGACATGGACACTTTCATTCCCACTTTCCAGAAGAGGAGGGTGAGGCTCAGAAGTTAAACGTCTTCCCAAGGCAGAGCTTCCACTGCACAGCACCTGGGGCTGGTAATGCAAGGACAGTCATGGCTGCACAGGCCCTTTCCTGAGGACAGCATGGAGCAGGGTGACCACACACCCACATCGGCCTCCTGGTCCCAGGTCACACCTGCTGCTCAGGAGCAAATTTCTTTTTTAAAAAATAATTCTTTATTTAGGGGCCGGCAGGTGGTGTGGTGGTTAAGGATGCTGGACTCCCACATGGCTGACCATGGTTTGAGTCCTGGACCTGGTGGCTTGCTTTCTCACTTTCCCTCTCTCGCTCCCTCTCCCTCCCCGTCTCTGGTCAAATTTAAAAATAAATAATTAAATAAATAAAGTTAAATAAAATACTAAAAAAATAATTATTTAATTTTATTTAGTCATTCATTTATTTTAATTTGACCAGAGACAGACACAAGGGGCGGGTTGGGGGGGGGAATGAGAAAGCAAGCCACCAGGTCCAGAACTTGAACCATGGCCAACCATGTGGGAGTGTTCAGTGACCTAACCACCACGCCACCTGCTGGTCCCCAGGAATAAAATTTTTTTTTTTTGGAGAGATTTTCACTATAGGGCGCGTGCGCTTTTTGCCAGACAGACAGAGACATACAGACAGAAAGCGAGAAATCACCCCCCAGGGGGGATGGTCATGCTGCAATCCCTTCTCCTCCATTCTCCTCTCAGGATCTTGGGCACGCACGCACACGTGCCCGCCGTTGAGTTTTAAGGCACCGGGTCCGGGACGCGAACCGCGGTCGACTACGTGGGAGTCCAGCAACATAGCGATTACGCTAACTGCTGATTCCCAGGAATAAATATTAATAGCACCTCTTCACTCTCAAAAAGATCTCCCCAGCTGGAGAGAGGGAGGCCCCAAGCATGCAGACTTGGGAGAGGCAGCATGGAGGAGATAAACAGGCTGAGGAAAGAAAGATCACGGGTCCCTCTGCCAGGGCCCCTGCATAAACTTCCACATCCTCAGTGTCCTTCCCTGGCCTCTCCAGAGCATGAAAAGGCTGTGCCATTACTTCGCTGGCTGAGCTAGCAGCCTGTTAGGCAAACAGGTACGCGAGGGCGTGTTAGCACATCTACAAGGCAAAGAGGCACTTCCCAGACTTCAAGCTGACCCCAGCTCCAAGCTCAGCAAGGTTCTCATCTTCTTTTGTTTATTTTTTTAAATTTATTTTATTTTATTTTATTTATTTTTTTTTGCCATAAGGCATGTCTGCTCACTAGAGAGAGACAGAGAGAAACACACAGAGAGAAGGAAAGTGAGAAATCATTCCCTGGGAGAATGGCCAGACTGCAATCCCTTCTCCTCTATTCTCCTCCCGTCCTTTGGGTGCACAGATGTCCAGCACGCTTTTCAAGCAGCCAGGTCTGGGACTCAAACCATAGAGTCAACCATGAGATCCAGTGCCTTAACCACCATGCCACCTACCAGCCCCTTTATTATTTTTATTTTTTTAAAGATTTATTTATTTATTCATTCCTTCATTTCAATTTGACCAGAGAGAGACACAGAGAGAGTGAGGAAAGTGAGAAAGCAAGCCACCAGGTCCAGGACTCGAACCGTGATCAGCCATGTGGGAGTGTCCAGCACCTTAACCACCATGCCACCTGCTGGTCCCACCAGCCCCTTTATTTTCTATTTTTAAATGTTGCTGTAGGGCAAGAGTAGTTGCTGGAGAGAGACAGAAAGTGAGAAAGCACCCCCCTGGGGTTGGGATGGCCACACTGCAATCCCTCCTCCTCTATTCTCCTCTCAGGATTTTGGGTGCATACACGCACACATGTACCTGGCATGTTTTTCTAGCTGCCAGGCCAGGGCTAAAACTGCTCAGTCAGCTATGTGGGTTCCAGTGCCTTAACCACCAGGCCACTGTCTGGCCCAGTTCTGATCTTGCAAGAGCCCTAGTGAGGGTTGCCCTAAGCCCAGACATGTCAGCAGAGCCCCCCCTTATGAAGTGGCTTCTGTGGAAGGAGGCCATGTTCTCAGCGCATTCATGAAAGCCATGTGCATGTGAGTCTGGAGGCCCAGGCCTAAAGACCCTCCCCGCTCAGACAAGCCCCACTTGCTGGGCCTCCAGGATGACTGGGTAGGGTCCACCCGAAGCTCCGCTGGCTGGCGTGCCGTTTTCTGAACCCCCTGCTCTCCTGACTGCAGTGGAAAACAGAAGTCTGACTGTCCACTGGTCACGCTCACATGATTCTCCATCATGGTGAGGCAGGGGCAGGAGCTGGGAATGGAATCATCAGCTCACTAGCCAGGGACTTCTTTTTTCCCCTTTTTGAAAGTAACACTGCCTCCCACTCATCCAGGTCTTATTTGTGTTTATTCGTGCATTACTCATTTCCTTTTCTTAGCCAGCTCAAAACAATTTTATCATTATCATCCCCGTTTTACAAACAGGGAAGCCAAAACCCAGCAGGTGGGTAAGTGGTGGGTTAAGTCTGAATCCAATCCTAACATCAGAGCCCTAGTTCTCAACCAGCATGCAATACTGCTCCCTACTCGAGACTCACGCTACTTTATTTAAAAAACAAATACAGGGGCCAGCACGGCAGTGCAGCAGGTGAAGCCTTGTGCCTGGATCTCATGTGGTCAACTGCAGTTTGATCCCGCCCCAGTGGCTTGAGAAACACGCTGTGCGTCTATGTGCCCAAAATGGAAGAAAAAGGACTGTGGCGAGCCATGCCCCATGGTCGCTGCTTTCTCCCTCTCGCAGGCAAATGCATGAGCCTACTGGCCATGAAAAAAATTGTGTGTGTGTGTGTGATCTTGCAAGAGCCCTAGTATATTTATATATAAATACACACACACACACACACACACACACACAAATCTGTGCTCCGCTTCGGTAGGCAGGGAAATTCAAGTTAAAACCACAGTGAGCTACCACACACGTGATCAAAGTGGATAAAATGGACAAGTCTGTGGATATGGAACAATGGAAACGCTCTTCGTGGCTGTTGGGAGGGTAAATCAGTAAAACCACTTAGAAAATAGTTCAGCATTATCTGGTCAAGTCGAAGGAACACAGACCCTAACATCCAGCACTCCACTGCACTTAAGCAAATATGTATGACCACGCCCATGGCACCAGGAAACAATCCATACGTGCATTAACAAGTCAATAAAATGGGGCAAAATCATCAATAGAATACTACACAGCAACGAACAAGAATGAACTACCACTCCATGCAAACATGCTCTTTAAACCCAGTGTTGTGCAAAAGATGCAAGACACAAAAAATTACCAACATTCAAAGTTAGGTAAATAAAACTGGTAACAGTGGGATATTAACTATCACTCGTTCTGTCACTAACTGTACCCACCACTTGCTTTCCCTGATTAGCATTTGCCTCTGTCACTCATATTCTCCACTTTAATCCCCAGCTGATACCCTCCTAATCACGGTAAAGAAATATGATAGGTATTTACTACATGAGAGTTATGTTTTTAATACTGAAAAGTGTTTTGACAGAGGTATGGTAATATTATGTATGTTCTATTTCTTGACCTACATGGTGAGTAAAGAAGTATTTATAATGTTTTCCTGTGTTATATGTCACACATACAAAAGTTAAAATACACAAGTGGGAAGTCCATATACGAGAGGGATTTTAAAAAGTTCATGGGCAGGGCTGGCAGGTGGCGTGGTGGTTAAGGTGCTGGACTCCCACATCGCCAACCGAAGTTTGAATCCTAGGCCAGGCGGCTTGCTTTCTCATTTCTGCCCATTCTGTCTCTCTCCCATCAAATTAAAAAAATAATAGTAAGAGGACAGCAGATGGCATAATAGCTATGTCGCTGGACTCCCACATAGATGACTGCAGTTCGAGTCCCAGACCTGAAGGCTTAGAACTCACACTGGGCGCATATGCGTGCATGCCCAAAAGTCCCAAGAGGAGAAGGGATTGCCACATGGCCATCCTTCCCTGAGGGGTGATTTCTTGCTTTCTGTTTCTCTGTCTCTCTCTGTTTCTCTGGTGAGTGCATGTACCCTATAGCAAAAATCTCTCTCTTAAAAAAGAAAGAAAGAAAAGAAAAAGAACAAATTTTAAAATTAAATAATTCTAAAAAAGAGTTCATGGAAAATTCATATTATGAAAAGGAGGCGCTAGACATACACATAGCTGACTGTAGTTCGAGTCCCAGACCTGGCAGCTTGCTCTCTCACTTTCCCTCTCTTTATCTCTAGTGAGAGCACATGCCCTATAGCAAATTAAAAAATAGTAATAAAAAAATAAAAAAATTTTTGGAGAGATTTTTGGTACAGGGTGCATGCACTCACTATAGAGACAGAAACAGAAAGCGAGAAATCACACCCCAATGTGGATGGCCACACCACAATCCCTTCTCCTCCATTCTCCTCTTAGAATTTTGGCCATGCACCCACATTCCCCAGTATGAGTTTAAAAAACAAAATAAAAAAAAAAGCAGAGGGTCCCATAAAGGGACTCCAACAACCGAAGTTTCCTATCCATTAAAGCCATTAGAGCTGACCAGAGACCAGGATCCCCAGCATATAAGCTTCATTCCACAGCTCAAAGCTGGGGCCTCTAGTCCCTTTCAATGTCTTTAATGATGACACATTTATTCACTAGAGATATATAATTTATTAGCATCTTTCCTCCAAAATTTTAATCTACAGATTCTATTTAATTTTTTATTTAACTTTATTCATTTATTCATTTATTTATCTTAATTTGATCAGAGACAGAGTGAGAGAGAGAGGGAAAAGTGAGAAAGCAAGCTGCCAGGTCTAGGACTCGAATCATGGTCAGCCATGTCTGGAGTTCAGCACCTTAACCACACACCACCTACCGGTCCCTTAATTCATGTACTCTGAGTATTAGACAATGACCAAACTTGTCAACCAAATTTAACTCTCTATCCCTTCCTTAGCCAGTGTAAAAATCAGACAGGTCTGCTTATAAAGCAACAAAAATAATATCAACAACACTTACCGGGTTCTAAGCACCTGACATTGTCCTAACAGCTGCCCTCTCCAAGGAAGCTTACTGTTCCCTTTTACAAATGAAGAGACTGCTGCTCAGAGAGGTCTCCCAGCCACTGAGTAATAGAAGCTAGCGTTCTGGCCCTTGCTGTTTCTTCCCAGGACCATCTTGCTCTTAGCAAGACAGGACAGACCGCGCATGTCCAGAGCGTGCTGGGGAGGAAGGCCTGTGAGTCGCATTTTCTGTAAACGCCATATTGCTGCCTGGGGTTCCAACACAGTTCCTGGGAGACTTGAGTCTGACGGACTGCATTACTGAGACCAAGAGCTTTCCGGCACTAGGGTCCCAGCTGAGGTCCCAGCCTCCGCTGCAGAAGCAGCAACCCAGGCAGTTTTAAGTCACCTCCCCCACCTCAGCAGAGGATAATCAGCTAATGGCAGCCCTGTGGTTAAAGATAAGATGGTTATCTTGCAGGTGCACCTTCTTGGCAACTTTGAGGTTTTATTACTAGGACTCATCATTAACATCTCCAAGAACAGGAGAGGTGGGAAGGAGTAGGTGGAATGGACTGGGTATGGCCTATTCTGGAAGCCTTCCAGAAAAGGAGAAGGAATGACCCCGCTCCTCCAAAACCCATGGGTGAGGCACTGAGTGAATGTGCTGGGGGCTGGGGCAGTGGCAGGAGCAGGCGTCAGAGATAAGGACAAGGCCTTCATCATGAAACCCGCAGAGGCTGGAGGGCCAAGCTCCAGGGTTTCCCGGCACCCAGGCCACCTTCCCCCTCCCCCACCCTCTTTACCCTTGGCAGGGTCTGAGCCAGAGGGGCACTCCAGGGTGCTATGACAGCCCTGGCAATACAAAGGAAGCTACAAGAGACTTTTGGAGGGAAGAGGAACCTGAGCCCTCTTGAGGCCCGTCCTCGCTCAAAGGAAGCCCATCCTCCTAGCCCAAAGGAAGCCGCCTATTACCTCAGGCCACCAACCTAGTTGCAAAACCCATTTAGTAAGTCTGCAACCACGATCTTCACACAGTCAAATAGAACAGAAAAGGGGGCAGACAGTGGCTTGGTGGTAACAGATGATGTTCTGTGAGGCTGACCCATGTGGGAAAGTTCTAGGTTCCTATCCAGAGGCCTCCCTGGGTATGTGGGGCACACGCCTGCCCACAATCGGAGCTAGCTGAGGCTGAGGGCGGATCGCAGCATCCAGACCCTGTTGGAAATGCTTGCTGCTCACTCACTCTCTGTCTCTCTCACTCAGAGAAGAAATAAATAACATTAATATTTTTTTCTTTCTTATACTTATAAAAAGTGTTCTTAAAATTATTTTATTTAACTTTATTTATTATTACTATTATTTTCCAGTTTGATCAGAGAGACAGAGAAAGAGAAAGAAGGGAAACTGAGAAAGGTCCAGGATTAGAACCACGATCGCAATGTGGGAGTATAGCGCCTTTAACCACCATGCCACCGGCTGGCCCCATAAAAAACATTTTAAAAAAGTTTTAGGGTGGGGCTGGCCAGTGGTGTGATGGTTAAGGGTGCTGGACTCCCACATGGCTGACCATGGTTTGAGTCCCAGACCTGGTGGCTTGCTTTCTCACTTTTCCTCTCTCTCTCTCTCTCTCGTCAAATATAATAAATGCATACATACATGCATACATACATTCAAATAAAATAATGATTTAAAAAATATATATATATATACATATATATATATATATTCTGCCAGATAGGTGGTGTGGTAGTTAAGGTGGCTGGATCCTACATGGTCGACAGCGCAGTTCAAGACCCTGGACTTGGAGAATGGAGAAGGGATTGGTGCTTTCTCTTTCTCTCTCTGTCCCCAGTGAGCACACATGTCCTGTAGCGAAATTTAAACAAACGAAAAGTGGAAGAACTCAGCTGAAATAAATCATTAAAAATTTTAAAAATATTAAATAAAAGCTTTAAAGAAACAAAAGGGAAAAAAAAAAAGAAGAAGAGACCTGAATGCCTTAAAAGTAGTAAGTACTAGTTCTTAAAAGTTTTGATTCTATTTTTTCCCTAAATAAATGCATGCTGTGTGGTGGGACGCAACATAAAACGTGCTTCTTATTATAGGTTGAACGTCAGAGTTTGAAAGCCCTGGCTGTGTGCACAGCTGGGTCTGCAGGCTGCGGGTTGCCCATGCATCTGAAAGCTACCTGGCAGCCTGCTCAAAATATGGCCCTTTAGAAGGGAGCGCCCTGGCGGGGAGGCTGGGGAAAGGGCCAGAGGGAGGGTGCTGGGCCACGGAAACCCAGGCCCCCTGCAGCCTCTATCCCCAGTCTCTCAGCCCAAAGAGACACTAGACAACCTTCTGACCATTCTAGATGTGAAGACAACTACTTGCCCAAGCCGTAGTTCGCAGGCCCTCTTAGCCCAGGCTGGCTGAGCACACCCCGCAGCTCTGCATCCCAGGACCCTGTGCACAGGTCCCTTGCCTGTGTCCTGTGGTGGCGGCTCAGGGCAGTGCCCTGCCCCCACATGCCCAGAGCCACCCAGGCTGCTGGTCTGTGGCTCAGCCAAGCAGGAAACCGAGGCCTGCTCTCTGGCCACAGATACCAGGGAGGGAACACGATACCGGGACCATGGATTCAGTGCCTCTCTTGTCACAGCCAAGGCTGACAACTGTCCCTGGGCCAGGAGGGCCCAGACCACAGGGTGAGGGGCCAGCGGGCAACCGGCAGGGGTTTTTACACAGGAAGGAAGAGCCAGTGAGGTGGGGGAGGAGGCTGAGGTAGGGCGGAAATGACTGCAATGTCAGCACCCCAAGGCAGACCAGGACGGGGGAGGGAGGAGGAGGCCCACCCCCGCCCCCCAGTTTGGACCTCTGCACTAAGATAAAAATCCCAGTCTTCACCCTGACACCCACATACCCAGGGCTAGGAAAGAGCATCTTCAAAGAGAGTGGAGGGGGGTCTAGCATGCTGCCCTGCCCGCACACCCCCAGAGCATAGTCCCTTCAAGGCGGAAGTGCTATGTGGGCCGACGGTGGCAAAGAGGGAGTCTGGGGTGCACAGAGAACAGGCATCTGGGAACCCCGAGCCCTTCCCTTCCCTGTGCTCAAGCAGTCTTTAGCCAGACCCTCCCAGAGTAGGGGCAGTGGAGGAAACCGACCTCCTGGTGTCTGCCAGGAGGGCAGGGAGGGTGGCAAGGAGCACGGGGTGGAGGAGGGGGTGGGGGCAGGGGCTTACATTACTGATCTGGTCTTGGGTCTTCTTGATTCTCTGGAGTTCCGGTGTGTCCGCCACCACGCTGAAGCCTTTGCCCTTGTTCTTCTCAAACTCCTCCTTGTAGCGCACCTGGAGGGCCCACAAGGGAGGGAAGAGGGACTGGAGTCAGGCCAGGGGCAGCAGGCCAGCCCAGGGGCCCCTCGGAGGCAGCCAGCAGTCAGGAGATGGGGCAGGGAGTCCGAGAAAGGAAAGCCCTGCCCAGAAATGCCATCTCAAAGCAGAAGGCTTAGCCAAAAAGCATTAGGCTAATAACGATGTCAATCCACGAAGCTTTCTGCAGCGCCTTCTGAGTGGAGGGCGTAGTGCCAGGGGCCCTGTGTGAACTATCTCGTTTCAGTCTCGACATCTCACACACATTTTATCAGCTCCATTTTACTGATAAGGAAACAGAGCCATGGAGAGGCAAGGTCTCCTGCCCAAGGTCCCAGAGTAGAGCAGCAACGGTCCAGGGGCACCAGGGTGCAAACCCTCACCACCCAGCTCCCAGCCCTTCAAGCCAGCTCATCCTGCCTGAAAGCCGAATAGGAAGAAGGTTCTTTCCAGAGCGCCTAGAACTGCCCCTGACCTCACCCTGGGCAGGATGCAGCCCGACCCACTGAAAGCCTGGGTGAGTTTTTAAGTGACCAGCTGACGGAGGGCTGTGCCAAAGGAGAGTTGGTGCCCAGAAAGGAGGGTGTGAGACAGCCACCGGGAAGCTGGATCAATGAGCCTTTGACGGGCCCTGGCGGCTTCCTGGAGCCTGCCCGGCCAGCTTCCGAGGCCACTGCCACAGAAGGGGAGGAAGCTGGGAAGGGACAGGCAGCATTTCAGAACGAGCTCGGGGAAGAACCCTTCCACCATACCGCTGCCCTCCTCTTCTGAGAACGCCACAGGAAACTCAAGTACTAGAGGCTCAAGTCTGACACCAGGAAGGACTTCCCTGCCACCAAACACGCTGCAATACAAGGAACAGTTCGTCCTCCCCAGGGCGTCGAAGAACAGAGCAGAGGCTGAGAAATGCTCACGGGGCAGGGAACGCTTGGAGTGCCTTGGCTTCCAGGGCCCTCACTGTCCACTGCAGCAGCCATCTGTTCCAGACCCCGCCAGCTGCCTGGATTTCCTCCATGGGGGAAACAGGTCAGCTCAGGACATGGCGTTGGGGACCTTGGGAGTTTCCAGGATGAAAAGCTCACACGGCTTCCAGGCATGGAGTCATCTGGCCACAGCACTGATGTGCATGCTGACCTGACCAAAAACACACATGTACGCTGCCACGGCCACACCTGCCAGACCTTCCACGCATCCGTCAGGGGTCAGGGGTCCTTGTTCGTCCCCTAGAGCCCAGGCCTCCTATTCAGGAGTTCTTCCTCTTTTGCTCTGATTCAGGCTGAAAAGAAAGGCCTGGGTGTGCCAGTTCCTATCAGACCTGAAGATAATGCAGTGGACTAGACACCAGGCCACCCTAGGGCCCAGAAGCCACCCATCATCCACACATCCAGGAAGGCCTGGGCCAGCACTGTGACTCTCAGAGGGAAGCAGGGCGCCCCTTGGAAAGGTGAGGCACCCAGGGACAGAAAACTGTAGTTCCAAGTGCCAACGCCCCGACTCTAAGGCCCCAGCTCTCGGTTTCCTCACCTGTAAAAAGAGCTGTCCCCGGGCCCAGTTAAAATGCGGGGCGGAGCTTCCTACCAAGCATGCGCAGAGTGGGATGGAGCTAGTACTGACAGACTCGGCCTCGGTTTCCACATGCAGTGGGGAGCACAACGCCAGGCATGCCGGCTAGTGACAGACAGAGCGCTGAAGAACGGAGCACGCGCAGAACAGAATGGGCTCAACCCGTACGGGCGGGGCACCATGTGAAAGTGCTCAGTCCCCATCACAGTGCCAAACGAGCCAGTCCCCACCTCCTTCCTCTGTTTTCTGGCTTTGCAAGGGTCAGGCCCTTAATCCAAGGACATAACTGCTGTGGCACTCAATGACATCAACTGGTTCCCAGGCTCGGGAACTGCCTCCCCCGCCCTGGTGGGGAAGGATAACTCATTTCGCTCCCAGCAGAGGAGGCCCAGCGAGGGAATTGGCTGCAGAGGAACAGAGGCTGAGAAAGGCCTGGGCTCACGCCTCCTTGCTGTGTCTCTAGGCAAATCGGTGCCTCTCTCTGGGTCCACTTAGGGGCTGGCTAGCTGATCTCTAAAAGCCTCTCACCTGTAGTCTGTGCCATTCTGTAACCATGTGAGGCCTGACCGGAGAATCCAGATGGGGAAGACTATCTGAGAGGTCTTCTGGTGAAAAGGGGTAGGAACAGCCTAGAAACAGAAGCACTTGCCCTCTGGTCTGGAGGGACCAGCAGCATGTCACCAGGGTCCCTGCGCAGGGAAGGGACCTGCCTGAGGTCCCTTGATCAAGGCTGTATGTTGGGTCAGAGTACAACTCTGCACTTCAACAGCTGACTCCATCCCTGGGGGACAGCTGGGCCTCCCATCCTGGGAAGTCCCACAGTCAGGCCAGGATTAATGCCTGAGGACCCTGAAGCCTAAACAGCCCTGGGCACCATCTACTTTTTACATGTAGGTTCTTAGTGATCTCCCTGCATCTGCTTTCCACCCTGCCCCAGCACACAGCAGGGACATGCCAACGTCTGCTGCAGAAGCGAGGAAGGAGCCAAACGCACCCGCATCATCTCCAAGCAAACGAGGCGGCACAATGTGAAAAATAATTGCCTTGATGGCCCAATACAAGAATGATAAGAAAGATCTTGATGCAAAAAACGGTAGTGGAGCCAGCAGGTGGCATGGAGGTTAAGGCACTGGATCCCATATGGCCCACTGTGTGGTTTGAGTCCCAGACCTGGCAGCTTGAAAATCACGGGCACATGTGCGTGTGTGCCCAAAATCCCAAGGGGAGAATGGAGAAGGAACTGGGGCATGGCCAGCCCCCCAGGGGATGATTTCTTACTTTCCATCCTCCCCCCTATATAATATATACTTATTATATGTCTACTATGTGTTGGGCCCACACATACTATAACCTGTCTCCTAATAGAAGAAACCTTCTAAAAAAGAAACCTGTTTTGGGATCAGCAAGTGGCATGGTGATTAAGATGCTGGATTCCCACAAGGCCAATGCTGGTTTGAGCCCCAGACCTGGTGACTTGCTTTCTCTCTCTTTCTCGCTCTCTCTCTCTGGCAAGTGCCTGTATCATGTTTAAATATAATAATGATAATAATATTTTTAAAAAAGAAACCTTTTTTAAATCACACACAAAGATGGAGAGGAGAGCTAATGACAAAGGCTGGGGCTGGAAGCAGAACTAGTCAAAGATCACTATATTGGTGGGGCTGACAGGTGGTGTGGTGGTTAAAGGTCCTGGACTCCTACATGGCCAACTGTGGTTCAAGTCCTGGACTTGGTGGCTTGCTTTCTCACTTTCCCTCTCTCTCTGTCTGATCAAACTGGAAAATAATAAACAAGTAAAGTTAAATAAAATAATTATTTTTTAAAAAGTTATTTATTTAAAATGTTTGAGAGATTTTTGCTATAGGGTGTGTGTGCTCGCCACAAAGACAGAGAGAGACAGAGAGACAGAAAGTGAGAAATCACCCCCCAGGGGGAATGGCCACACTGCAATCCTTTCTCCTCCATTCTCCTCTCGGGATCTTGGGCACGTGTGCACACACGCCCAGCGTGAGTTTAAGCCATCGGGTCTTGGACTCAAACCGTGGTTGACTACATGGGAGTCCAGCAACATAGCCATTACACTAACTGCTGGTCCCAATAATTTTATTATTTTTATTATTATTACTTTAATTTGATCAGAGAGTGAAAGTGAGAAAGCAAGCCATCAAGTCCAGGACTCGAACTGTAGTTGTCCATGTGGAAGTCCAGCACGCTAACCACCATGCGACCTGCTGATCCCTAAAATAATCCTTAAAAATAAAAAAGATTACTATGTTGGGACTAGCAGGTGGCATAATGGTCTCGTCACTGGACTCCCACGTAGTTGACCACAGTTCGAGTCCCAGACCCAGAGGCTTAAAACTAACACCAGGGGTGTGTGGATGCATGCCCAAAATTCCAAAAGGAGAATGGAGGAGAAGGAATTGTGGCGTGGCCATTACCCGGAGGCGGGGGGGTGATTTCTCATTTTCTGTCTCTCTCTGTCTCTCTGGAGAGCACATGCACCCTATAGTAAAAATCTCTTAAAAAAAAAAAAAAAAAAACAACAAAAAAGAGATCTCTGTGTTCATTTCTTAGCTTCCTCATGCCCAAGTTCCATTTCCTCTTTCCAGGAGAGTAGTGATAGCGGACCTTTACTGACTCCTTGTCAGACACCATTAAATGCCTAACACAGGGGGACCAAAAGTTGGCGTAGTGGTTTTGGTGCTAGACACTCCCACGTGGCCAACCACAGTTCGAGTCCCGGACCTGGAGGCTTCCTTTCTCCCTTTTCCCTCTCTCTCTCTCTCTGTGTCTCTCTCTGGTAAAGTTAAAACTAATGGATGAATAAATAAAATTAAATAAATAATCATTTTTTAAAAAATGCCTAACATAGACCAATATTATCAACACAACCCTTGGACAAAGGTAATCCCCATTTTACAGCACTGTGGCACAGAGAGGTTAAAAAACTTGCCCAAAGTCACACAGCTAGTGGAAGCAGATCTGGGACGGGACCTGTCAAGTAAGAGCAGTGTTTCCGGCTTCGCTGCCTGCTGTGCTGGTCTCAGGACCCAAGGTAAGAATGGACACTTTGCCCAGGGCATAAGGTGAGGCTCTCCTTGTTCTCCTCCTCCCCTCCCCTCTGTGGCATTCCCACAGGGTCATGAAGGTATGACAGAAGAGAACATGAGAGGCTCTCTGCTTGCACTTCTGTCTGGGGTTGGGAGACCTCCAGCTCAGGCCTACCCCAAAGCTGCTGCCTCCACCCAGCCTGGGACTGGGGGGTGCAGGGGTTGGGGAGCTGCAGATGAAGGAGGGGGCGGGGCCCAGCTGCCAGCTCCCTGCTCTGCCAGGCCTGGGCAGGACCATCCAGAGGGTTATTTCTGGACAGCTCTGTGGTTCCCCCTCCCACGGGGGAGGCTCCAGGTGTCCCAGACACCCAAAGTGCCACTTTGGGACCAATATAGTGACAGGAAAACAGAGTGAAATAGCACGGGCAGCTTCCCAGGGCCGGAAGGGCTGAGTGAGACAACCAAGGCAGGCCCAGGAAGGGGCTCTGGAAAGAGACCAGCTGACAGACTGGCGGGGCAGGGCGGGTAGGCGGACTAGGCTCCCCCTTCCCTTCCCGCCAGCCACAGGCCATGCTAGCGGCCCTGCCCCCAGAGCAGCCACAGGAACCAGAACCTGTCACCGCCCCCAGCCAGGCTGGCTCAGCCCTTCCAAGCCTGCGTCCCGGCCCAGCCCCTGACCTCCAGGCAACTGGGTTGCTGTGCCCACTTTCCTGGTGAGAGGCCAACCTCAGACCACCCAGCTGGTGGGAGGTGGAAAGGGATGGAACCAGGTCCGCAAAGAGCCCAGGGCCTTTTCCTCCCCACACTCTACCTCTCCCAGCCCCCAGCTTGAAGCCCCAAGAACTCCAACTTCAGGGGAGTAGAGCTGGGCCTTTGTCAAAGCCCTAACTCCCAGGACTCACACCCCTCGGAGCAAACAGGGCGAGCTCCTTCCGATGGCTCCTGCCAGTCCCCCTCCCTGCCCAGGGGCCCATTCCAAGTCTTTCAAACCACTCAGGGTCAAATGCAGGTTCCTGGGCCTCACCCCAGGCTTGCCAAACAAAAGTCCCTTGGGTGGGGCCTAGCAGTAGGATTCCAGCAAGCCCCCTCCTACATGATGGTGGCCAGTGTGTCCTACAGGTTGGGGACAGGGCAGCATGTCACAGGAGTCAGCTGCTAAGAGGAAAGGGTTCTGGGGCCAGACTGAATGCTCAAGATCTGCCCGTCACTGAGCTCCGGCTAAGTGGAGTGGCCTTGCTAGATCTGAGTCCCCATCCATCCAGGGGCAGAGGAGCCCCTCCTCCAGGTGGTGGGGAGGACTAAATGGAGGCAGGTGGACACGAGGAGTCTCCCAAAAGCTCACAGCAAATGTGTGTGATGAAAACACTATGCATGAATTTCAAATTTTCTCTGCACCAAAATAAACTCGCACTTGAATTCCATGTCCCAGGAACATTTGGACGCCTGCCTCATGTCGCACAGTCCGGGCCTCGGTGAGAACCTACTGAAGAGGGACCGTCACTCATGCTTTCCCCAACCTGCCCAGGAGCACGCCAGGCCCCTGGGAAGCCAAGGGCAGGGGTGGGCAAAGGAGCCCCTAAAGCCTGGGTGCGGCTTGTACTTTCTCTGTGAAGGGCCAAAGCCGCCCAGGCAACAGCAGCACTGTCACCTGCTGGCTTCTCAACCTGGGTGTGCTTCCTCCTACAGAGCCTGCCTCTCGGGGATCAGGTTCCAGAGGCAAAAAGAGCTGCAGCCTGGCTTTTGTGGGATGGACAAAGGCTGAGGGGTTCGAATTTCTCCTCCTGAGAACAGGAGGGGTGTGTCTCTTGCCTCCCCGTGTGTGTGTGTGTGTGTGTGTGTGTGTGTGTGTGTGTGTGTGCATGTGCACCCCCGTTCCCTATCTCTGGACATGTACCTTTACCCAGACCTGCTGTTGTTTCCGCCAGCACCTCCTCTTCTGGGTCCCTCCCCAGGCAGAGACATTTGGGCAGTAGGCAGGCATGAGCTCAGGCTGCAGAGCTCAGGCATGGTTAAAGAGCAAAAAGCGAGCGGCCCCAGTCCTAAAGCCTCTTACTCTAGGTGTCGGTGGCCCAAGCTCTGTGCCTACCTCTGCCTCAGTTCCTGCATCTGTAAACTGCAGGAAACAGCTCTTCCACCTACACCCTGCCCTGCGCCCCGAGTCGGGTCTGGGATAAATGGGGCGAAGTAACTAAAAGCACTTGCTAAACTACCGCCATTCTCGTCAGCACAAGGGGCCATCTCTGTGCTCCTTAGAGAGTCAGATGGAAACCGGGAAGAACATCAGCCTCTGCGGTAGACGAACGTGCGCTCAGAGCCGCAGCCTCTACTTCCTCTGCTGTAAAGCGGCTGACCCTACCCCTGCACAGCTGCCGTAGGACTGCACGAACCCAGGAGCACTGAACTGCAGCTACTGCAACGACCCGTCGCACCTGCTCGACCCTGGCCAGTCTCTCAGTGCCTCGGGCGCCTCATCTGTACCATGGGAGGGCTACATGGAAAGCCCTACCCAGGGAGGGTGGTTCTCTCTGACAGAACCCAGGCAGGGCAGGCAAGGTGGAAATCACGCAGTCCCACTCTGGAGGGGTGGGGAGTGATCCCCTGTCCCCATGGCCCAGCATTTTCCTGGTCCCCAGCACCCTGCCCACTGTGTGAGTCCCAATATGTATTCTCTCCTTCACCGTAATCCCTGCTGAAGCCCCGCCCCATCACACCCCACGGCAGGCCAGGCTTGTCCCAGAAGCCCTCCCAAGTCCCAGGTAGGGGTAGCTGTGGGACGTCAGGGCAGCAGACCCTTTTCTCATTCCTCAGTGTCCACTAAAGACCAAGTTCCCTCTGGGCCAGGAGGGACAGGGGCCCTGCCTGTGACAAGGGCCTGCAACCCTCCCCACACACCTGTGCTCAGGAAAGTCAGGCCTAAGGAGAAAAGGCAGGACAGTTTCCCCCGCTTGGCAGGGCCCCTTCACACCCTGCCCTTCGAAGGCTGGAGAAGGGGTGGGGATATGGCTCTAGAGAGTGGGTGGGCTGTGTCACTTCAGACTGGCACGAGCCTAGAGATGCAAGTTTCCGTTTCTGGGGCTGCCCCAAACCCCTCCTTTGTGGGTGGGTATGAAAAGAGAGGAGGCGGGGGGGACAGTTTCCTGGAGGAGGCAGACTTTAGGGCATCCCAGAGCAGACACCCACACCTCTCCAACCTGCCCTAGGTAGGAAGGCCAGCATGCTCCCTGACTCCTTAGTCAGGACACAGGAAGTAACGGGGTGCAAGCTGGGGTAGGTAGGCTGGCGAGGACTAGGGTTTTAGCACCTAGGCCTTGCTGAAGGACCACAGGGGAAGGAGCCCTTGCTAAATGTGGGGTTACGACAGCCCTCCCCGCCAGGCCACAGCCCAGCCCCGCCCCTCACCTGACTCTGGAGCTCACTCTGTTGCTTGAGGCGGAGGTTTTCCGGGGTGTCGGCCACCATGGTGAAGGACTGCTTGGGGTAGTGTCTGCAGGACATAAAAATAGAGTGTGGGTCACTCCGGGGCCAGGCCAGGAGCCTCTGGGCTTCTCGCCGATTCTGGCTCTCCTGAGAACTTCCTCTTATCCCAGAGCAGTCCCTGCCCCAGACCCAGCCGCAGGACCTTGGTGGCCATGGCCGTGGCCAAAGAGAGGTAAGCACTTCTCAGACTCTGCCTGGGCTGGCCGGACTGAGAAGGCACAGAGGGCCTGAGTGGTTGGCAGGTTGGGGAAAACTATCCTGAGCCAAGGAAGTTGTCGGGACACTCTGAGGGTTCCAGATTCCTCTTGTGTGGGGACAACCCATGCTTGGCATCTACAGGCATAGGATCAGGGCCAAGCTTTCAGTTAAGACCAGAAATGGAGACCAACCATGTGGGCAGGGTTTGGGGGAATGGAGGACAAGAGGGATACAGAGACAGAGGGAAAGGACATTCATATCCAGGGGGGCTTCTCAGAGGAAGTGGCAAGAAAGAGAATGCACTTGTCCAAAGTGGCATTTCAAAGGGCTAACAAGAGGCCAGCCAGTGGTGTGGTGGTGAAGGTGGCTGGATCCCACACAGCTGACAGCACCATTTGAATCCTGACCCCCAGCTTGAGAAGCCCACTGGGCGCATGCGCGTGCCTGCCCACAATTCCAAAAGGAGGGGAAGGTGGAGAAGGGCTTGCAGCATGACCATTCCTCAAGGGGGATGCTTTTTCCCTTAAGAGGGAGGAGCTAACAAGGTCCGGCATAATTGGAGATTGTTAGTTTGTAGCAGGAAGACCAGCTTAAAACCAAAAAGGAAGGTCACCCTTGGGTGACAGATAACAAACAATAACAACAGTTCACATTAGCCCTGTACTAAGGACTTACACAACTTGGTTCATCGAATTCTCTCTGCCACCTGCCCAGCCCTGCCATTATCCCCCTTTGACAGATGGGAAAATTGAGGGCACAGAGATTTATCAATATGGCCAAGAAACACAGCCAGTAAGTGGTGGGATCCAGATTTGCACTCGGATCATCTCTTTTGAGACCAATATGCTGAGGGGCCAGCAGTTAGCGTAATGCCTATGTCACTGGACTCCCATGTGGTCGACCGCGATTGAGTCCCAGACGGTGGCTTAAACTCACGCCGGGCACATGTGCGTGCGTGCCCAAGATCCCGGAAGGAGAATGGAGAAGGGATTGTAACATGGCCATCCCCCCTGGGGGGTGATTTCTCGCTGTCTGTCTCTCTCTGTCTTTCTGGTGAGCGCACGAGCTCTATAGCAAAAACCTCTCAAGGAAAAAAAAAAGAAAGAAAGAAAAGAAAGAGACCAATATGCCGAACAAAACCACCCAATCTCCAGGCACAGGACAGACCAGGGTCCAGCTGTGCAGGGAGAGGGCAGGCTTGGAAGTAGCAGAAACGAGGGGAGCCCACAGAGCCACGCCATGAGGACCACCAGAGCAGTCAGGCCCCACCCCCTCAGTTCACAGTGAAAACAAGTATGGCGGCCGGGCCCTCATCACTCAGCAGTCTTCACAGTCAACTGAGTTATCACATCAGTCTACTGCCTGGCCTTTCCACTATTTCTCCACAAGGGAAGGCTTTTCTTTTGTTTCTGATCTCCTTTGTTCATTTATTTATCCCAAGCTTCTAGAACAGTAACTGGAATGCTATTCCCAAGTTTTAGTCCCAACCAGACATTGAAGCAGTCAGGACTAGAACTTGGGCCTCTTACATTCCCTGGGTCATCATGAGTTTTCCAACCAACCAGCCAAAGGGGACGCATCCCTGAGTCAGTGGCTTCTGTATGTGCTGGTGTGTGAACCTATTTCAGGGACCAGGGGTGGCTTCCCAAGCAGGAGCCCAAGGTCTGGCCATTTTTAGCCCTGGGTGACCACCTCTCACCCAGCTGTGAGCACTGCAGGTCCCTGACTCACAGGCTGCCCCAGGGAAGAGCTGGGTGGTCTCCCAGGACCTCTTCCCAGCAAGTGCCACCCTGGCTGGCTGTCGTGCCTAAGAGCTGACATAAACTGCCCACCTGCCTGTGCTTTTCCAAAGCTGGCAAGTTCCCAGCCACCTGTAGCACCCTGAGCCAGAGCGACCTGTAAACATGTGACCACCCTCTGGGCCACCATTTGTGAAGGGTAGGATATGGGCTTTGAAAAACTCAACCAAGAGGAGTGTGACCAGAAAGGTCACAGTACTGGGCTCTAGCCCTGCCATGGGCTTCCTGGGGAACTCTGGCAAATCCTCTTCTCCCCTGGCTAGTTTCACAGTCTGGGACCTCGGTGAGTCTGGCTGTGCCCTTCCCCAGCCTCACGGCTGAGGCCCAGCTGGCCGCTCCCCCCACAGAGGGAAGGAAGCAGGAGGAGAAAAGCAAACACAGGTGCCTGCAGCTGCCAACGGAAACAGCCCATGCACACATGCAGGACTGAGTCCGGGGTCCAGTCCCCAGGCTTGGCCCAGCTCCACACCAGGGCCAGGGCCATCCATGGCTGAGCAACTCCATTGGAAATTCCTGAGCCGTTCCAGGACAAGGGAAGATTAACTAGGAGTCTATTCCAGAAAACCAGAGGGAGAAGAGCAGAGGGACTGAAGTAAGACTTCCAGCAGAACTGGGTGGCCCTGAGGTCCCCGGAAGGAGGCCTTCGGAGATGAGCCTCATCCCGAATCAGAGCCTCTCTAAAGGCACCTCCGGGTGGGCTGCAGTGAGGACAGCATCTTTAGAGACTCACGTGGCAGAGAGGGCGTGGGGCAGCAGGGATGTGAAAGAGACCTCTAGATAGCTTTGATCCAGAACTTGGAGAGTCTAAGGCCCAGGTGCAGTGGGGTGCACCACTATAGGTGCTGCACCCACAATGGGGTGCACTGTGCTCCACAGGCTGGGATCACGTGGGAGGCCTGAGTTTGATTTCCAGTCCTCCTTAATGGCCCAGTCCAGTGGTGTGCTCTTACTGTTCCAGACTGGGAGGTGGAGGCAAGAGGACTGTGACATGGTGAAGCATTATCTTGCTTTTTTTAAAAAAAATAAATAACAGAGGGGCCAGCAGTTAGCGTAATGGCTATGTCACTGAACTCTCATGTAGTCGGCCGCGGTTTGAGTCCTGGACCCGGTGGCTTAAACTCACGCCAGGCGCGTGTGCGTGCATGCCCAAGATTCCGAGAGGAGGATGGAGGAGGAGGGATTGCGGCGTGGCCATTCCCCCGGGGGAGGGGGGTGGTGGTGATTTATCGCTTTCTGTCTCTCTGTGTCTTTCTGGCCAGTGTGCATGCCCTATAGGAAAAACCTCTCCCAAAAAATAAATAAATAAATAACAGAAACAAATTAAATAAATTATTCAGGTGCCAAAATAGCAGAAAACACGTAGACAGGCATGCATGGGAGAGAGACAGCGACACCTTGACGGGGTCTCATCGTGCTGAGATCCCCTGGCCCGTGCCCCTCCGGCTTCAGGATCCCGGACACCCACGTGCCTGGTGTGCTTTCAGGCCAGCCCAGGGATCTGAACCCACAGTTGGCCATGTAGTTTCCAGCCTTGTAGGGCACTACATTACTACTGCATCACAGGCCAGAAGACTCTGTCTTTAAAAAAGAAGGAAAAAAGGAATAATCTGAGAAGATGGTGCAGGTTAGCCTGGGGTAGAGGAGCAGGGGCTCGGTGGCTAGCAACTTGCCAAACACAAGTCCTTGGGAGCCAGAGTGCAAACACTGGAGTTTCCTATTTGCGTGAATGTACAGGGTTAAAGCAGAGGGTCAGCTCCAGTGGCCCAAGGACAGCCAGACACATGCACCTGATACGCCCCATACACGCTTCAGCTCCTGCACACTGCGTATGCCCCACACGTGATGAATACATATGTGTGCCCTCCGCAGCAAAGGGCGTCTCCCAGACAGCGAAACAGTGGGTCCACTTGCAACAGCAACAGCTATGTCACAAGCCATCCCCACACCTATGCCCTACCCTGGCCCTCACCGTTCCCTGCACCCCACCGGGTCTCAGGAGCTCCTGTCACATGCAGGCAGTGCCCCGCATGGGGCTGGCAGGTACTCTGTCCTCTGGAACCACCATGACTCTCCGCCCAGCTCAGCCCCCCCCTCCAGAGCCAGGAACACTAATCCCATCAGACAGGAAGGGGGAGGGGGTGGGCCAGCCTAGATGTTGACTTGGCTTAATTCAGCAGGGGTGGAGGAAGGATTTTAATCCTGCATCAGATTAACTAGATTAAAGGAGAAGCCCCAGAGCCTCCAATCTCCTACTACTGCCCCCTAAACCCAACTCCAGGCAGAGGAAGGCGGCAGACGCAGCACAGGCTCTATTCCTCCGGCTGGGTCAGCCTGTCCCCTCCCTGCAGCCCCCAGCCCTGGCGAGACAACCCTGCCTTTCCCTTCCTCTGTTCACTGCGCTTCGGGTTCCCATGGCAACCTCATCCTCAGCTCCAGGCAGGAGAGCAGCGAGAGCGAGAGGGAGAGGGAGGTCTATGGGGGTGGGGAAGAGACGCAGACTGCAGGGTGTCCTCAACTAAGGAGGAGCCCAAGGGGGCCAAGGAGATGGTGTCTGCGGGATCCTTATAGACAACCTACACGTGGAAGTCAGGGGCCTCGGGTGCTTCCAGAAGGAGGGTATAAGAAGGGCCGTGCTGTGCCCCTCCCCCTCCAACTTGACCTCCTTCCAGAAACAACTGCTGGGAATCCTACCTTCCCCTACCTCTCTGTCCTCCGGCTGATGCGCCTGCTACCCCTGGCCTCAGATCCCAGTTGGGCTGTGTGTATGTGTGTGTGTGTGTGTGTGTGTCCCAATGTGGGTGCTTTGACAGCTCGGGGCCCTGTCCCAACAGACTGGGTCATGGAGAGGAAGCCCAGGCACAGAGCTGAGACCAGGGCACAGCTGTTCTTTGTCCCTTCTGTGGGCCAGCCAGCATATGGCAGGGCCCACTGTCAATCATCCCAAATGGGTGAGCTCTCTGCAAAACCCTCCCCACCTCCCTTACTGCTATCAGCCATTCTGTGGGACAGAGAGGTATGGAGACAGCCCACCAGTAGGACACGATGCCTGGGGGGCTAGGGAAAGGACCTAGCATCCATGAGAGCAAAACCAGGAAAAGACCTCTTCTGGGCAAGAACAGGGATGGGCGGGGCACTCAGTCGGCAGAGCTTAGGCAGAGCTTAGGCCTTCAGGAGAATTTAGAGGTATCCGATGCAGCTTCGTAATACCCCGTGCCCTGTGCATCGTATATTGCACCCTTGAAAACTGCCACAAGGCTTTGGGCTAGGCAAAGCAGCCACTACCACTGCGCCCATCTTACAGATGAAGAAACTGAGGCTCAGTGTCAAGGACAGAGGCCTTATTGCACTGTCCCCAATACCATAGCAGTCCAGATGGGCCCCAGTCCACCTCCAGGTGTCCAGAGCTCCAGGGAAGGTTGTGCTTGGTAGGGTGGATGCAGAGCAAAGCACTTTATCCTTCAAACACTGCCTGTCTGTAAGTATGGCCATTATGGGAGACCCCAGAGGGTGACACTAGAAGGCCACCTCTGGTTAGGAGCTGCCTCTTCAGACCTTGCAAAAGCAGTGTCCCCAAGGATTAGGACCAGCAGGGATGCAGGAGGGCAGCCTCTGCCCCAGTGAGGGGTCATCCCTGAAGGCCTATGAGACACTTTCCTGCTCGAGGACAGGCAGGATGCTGAGAAGCTGCAAGGGTTACAGGCTTAAGGTGACAGGGACAGTTAGTAGGGCACCGGTCTCACTCCCACTTCTGCCATTCGCCACAATCCAGCAGCAGAACAGGAACAAATCAGAGATCCCGAAGCCCAGCTCCCCTTCCACATGTGACCTCACCCCTTCCAGGCTTGAACCCTTCCCAACCACAGCTTTGTGTTCGAGGAGGAACAAAAATACACCAATAAAAGTAACAAGGAGCTTTTGGTTTTACCAAAAGGGGAAGAAAGGAAAAAAAAAAAAAAAAGCCAGCCTTGACATCCTGCCTCTGGAAAGGGCTGCTGATTCCAAAGCCCCTGCTGGGAACACTGCCCGCAGCTGGCCAGGGCTCTGTCCGCTAACCCAGTTTCTCCCTGTCCCCCAGGCCCAAGGAGCTGAAGTGGTGGGGACAGGAAGCAACAAAGAAGCATTGTTGCAACAGAGGGGGAAAAATGAACGGGCAAAAGATCAAGGCTAGACACGAGAAGAACTTATCAGCTCTCAGGGATACCAGGCAAAAGGAAAAAAAGACAAAGCATGCACCTGTTCCTCTTGGCAAAACACAAAGAGCTATGCTGGGCCTCAGTTTCCTCATCTGTAAAATGGGGGTACTGGGAAGCACAGTGATCCCTAAAGTTCCTTGAGGCCCCGATTTGAGGATGACAGCAAAGTGGAAGGGAGCTGCCTAGAGACTCCGTCTGACCATTGTGCCCACTGTTTGAACTCATCTCCCCCATCCCCAAGGTTCAGCAGGTCCTCTTCCCACTCTCACTCCTAGTACCAACCCCGCTCCCTAAGACGCCTGATCCCAATTTTCCCAGTAGAGGCAGAGAATTCTGGGGAGTCAAGAAAGCTCCAGGCCCCAATCCTGGATTTGCCCACCACTGCCCCCACCTCTTAAAAGCAGCTGGGAGGAGCCAGCAGTAGCATGGTGGTTAAGGATCTAGATCCCACATGGCCACAGCACGGTTCAAATCCTGGACTTGGCAGCTTGAAAAACATGCCAGGCACATGTGTGTGCATGCCCACAATCCCAAGAGAAGAGTAAAAAAGAGATGGGACTGCAGCATGGCTAGCCCCCCTGAGGAATGATTTCTCATTTTTCTTCTCTGTCTCTCTCCAGAGAGTGCACACACACTATAGCAAAAAGACTAAAAAAGAAAAAAGGGGGACCAGCAGTTAGCGTAATGGCTATGTCGCCGGACTCCCATGTAGTCGACTGTGGTTCGTGTCCCAGACCCGGTGGCTTAAAACTCACGCCGGGCATGTGTGCGTGCGTGCCCAAGATCCCGAGAGGAGAATGGAGGAGAAGGGACTGCGGCGTGGCCATCCCCCCTGGGGGGTGATTTCTCGTTTTGTCTCTCTGTCTCTGTCTGTCTGTCAAGCGCACGCACCCTATATAGCAAAACCCTCTAAAAAAAAAGGTAGCTGGGATTAGAGACGCTTGCTAGAATCCAGAGACACTTAGGCACACAGGTGCATCCAGCAGGCCTTTACCCCACTCCCATCTGAGGTCCGAGGGAAGAAACAAGAACCTCTCCATCCTCCTCAGCTGCTCACGGACAGCACCAGGAAACAGAGGGTGGACCAAGATATCTGCAGTCGGTGAAGGGGCAAGTTGCAATCGAGTCCCCCTTTCCCTTCTCCAGCCCACGTCCACCCTGCATCCCAAAAGATGGTTCCTCTGGCCTGTCTATAGGCTCCCCAAGAGGAGGGGCTGGACAGTTCCCCAGCCTCCCACCCCCAGTCCTGACCTCCAGGCTCTGGGAGTATTTGCATAGAGACAAAGAAGCAGGTTTGTACAGAGCCAGGGAGCCAGGGCGTGAGGCCCAATCCCGATAACAAAACAAATCATAAATACTCTTTCTAACCAACAGAGCTGGCTCCCCCCACCCATCTAGAAGCTCCAAGAAAGAATTCAGTTAGCCATAAATGCAGCCTCTACCTTGCCAGAGATGCCTGCATGGCTGCAGCCCAAATGTGAGAAGGGAATCCTGGAAATGAGAGCCATCCAGCCCAGCTCTCTGCAGTTTCTCCCCGGCCCCAGGGCCCCCCCAGAGCCCTGTGTGTGTCTGGGCACGTGTGAAGCTGCACGTACGTGGGGTGGGGGTCCTCCACGCCAGGCAGGATTGGCAGCGAGCTCCGGCCTGGGTTCTCTCCCACCCCACTCCCAGACAAGGAGAGAAACAGAAGAAGCCTTTTCCCTGCTTAGGTGTAGCTGCTTACAGTCACTTTCCAGAACTAAAATCTCAGTTTTGAGAAGCTGAGTCTCAGTTTTGGAAGCTACAGGGAAAGACAAACAGCTTTCTTCTCTCTTGACCACCTCCCCGCAAGATCCTAGCTCCCCCACTCAGAGCTCAAGGACGGGCTAGACATGGGCAAAACAGAGAGGCCTCCCTGCACGCCAAACGCATTCACTGGTGGGCCCACCCACTGGGACATGCCAGGAGATTCCACCTGCCCTTTTGCGTGTCGCACTAGGTTTAGCCCAGCATGGAGCAGGTGGTGAGGAGAAGCCTGAGGTGCACAAAGGAAGGCAAGAAGAACAGGAATGGGCAACCCTATGCCCTGGCAATGCCAGGCTTCAGGAACCCGATTGCCACTGAAGGGGTCACGGCAGGAGGAAAACAGGAGAGAGGACAGTGAACACTTGGCATCATGCCCGGCATACAGCAGGTAGCCAATAAACACGCTGGTGCAAGGTCCAGCACCCCTGGGTAGGAATTTTGACCCCGAAGAAACCAAGGCTTCTAGGCACTCCTTGCAGGCAGGGCCTGCGTGACTAGCTGCTCAGCAGATGCCAGGGTGAGGGTGTGGGCAGACCCTGGGGCAAGGTGCTACTACGGCTAGAGTCACAAAGTCCCACACCTTCCCCCTCCTCCAGGGTCCTTCCCAGGACCAGCTGCGCATGGCAAGGCCAGGGTTGTAAAGTCTGGAGAGGAACTGAGAGGTCTACCTGCTTCGTTGGGTGGATAATAGGGGTATGTCTGCCTTGACAGGCTGGAGGCAATAGCTTCACCTTCTGTCTCTGCTCCCCACCCCCAGCTTCTACAGGAGCCCCCCCCCACGCTCACTTTCTGGGGTCTC
>NW_006159986.1:205909-213545 GCF_000334495.1 Tupaia belangeri chinensis | reverse complement strand
CCCCCCCCAGCTTCTACGGGACCCCCCCCCCCACGCTCACTTTCTGGTGTCTCCCCAAAAGACAGTGAGAACAGGAAGCTGGGATGTTGGCACTAGGTTAAAAATGCAGAGGAAACAAGGCCAAGTCTGATTTCTTTCTCCAACTCCCACTGCTCACCGAATTCTAGGCTAGCAGAGTCTTAGAGGAAGACACAGGAACCAGCGTGCCTCTGCCACCACCACCGGGGCTCCTCCAGAGGCCAGCCCCCAAGGAGGCTTAGAATCTAGCCCTGCAGTGGTCCAGCAGCCAGGGGGTTAACTGCCTTGGCTTCTCTGAACCCCACCCCGGTCCCCAATGGAGAGAGGAAGTGGCAGAGAATCAGGCTTGTGTGAGCCCTTAAGAATTTGAAGAATGTCCTATTTCCCTTGGTGGGGGGGTGAGAGGGGTTAGAAGGGGGAGAGGAACAGTGGAAGTGAACAGAAGGCAAGGGGCAGCTGAAGGAGGAGCCAGGACAGAGCTGTGACCCTTCCTCTACCCCAGGCAGCCTGCCCAGTGCCCCAGTCCTTCTAGACGGGACAAGGTGCCTACTGCTCCCTGGAATAGAAATCTGTTTTCCCAGCACCTGCCCAGGCTGGCTACAATGTTTGCTGAATGACGGAACCCCAAAGAGATGGCACAGTGGCGTCAGCCGGAGTGTGGGTGCGGAGTGTGGGTGCCGTAAGGAGGAGCAAGCCCTACAAAGGGGCTTAGGCCTCCCGCCCCTTTAGACAAGTCCTAGATTTCCTTTTCTGGGTGAACTTTGGCTGCAAAGAGCCTCCTGATTGAGTATTAAAAACAAAAAAATGGCAGGTAGCAGGCAGCATGGAGGTTCAAGGCATGGATCCCACATGGCCAATTCTACGGTTGCGTCCTGCACCTGGCAGCTTGAAAATCACGCCGCATGTGTGCTTGCCTGCCCCAATCCCAAGGGGAGAATGGAGAAGGGATTGTGGTATGTCTATTCTCCCCCAGGGGTGATTTCTCACTTTCCCTCTGTCTCTGGAGAGGGCACTTGCCCAATAGCAAAAAAACTTTCAAAAAAGATAACGGGTGGGACTAGCAGTTAGCGTAATGGCTATGTCGCTGAACTCCCATGTTAGTCGACCACGGTTCGAATCCTGGAGCCGGTGGCTTAAATTCACACTGGGCACATGTGCGTGCATGCCCAAGATCCTGAGAGGAGAATGGAGGAGAAGGGATTGTGTGTGACCATTCCCCCTGGGGGGTAATTTCTCACTTTCCATCTCGCTGTCTTTTTCTGTCTTTCTGGGGAGCACATGCACCCTAGCAAAAACCTCTAAAAAAAAAAAATAGATAACAGGACTCAAGTCAGATCCTAAGTTTATCTGAATACTGATCTTGTCACTTACTTGCAAACGACTCAACCTTCTGGAGCCCCCACATAGCAGGGTGGCTGTGAGGTCCTGCCTGTGCTGGGCAGCAGGGTCTGATGCTAGATTTGCACTGGCTATTCACAAGGTTAACTTCCGGGGTGCCTTTCCTGGAGCTGCATGGGACTGGGGGACCTCTACCACAAACCACCCTTCTGCCCCACTCTAATCCTCCACCTCTAGCAGGCCAGGCTGCAGGTCCCAGGGCAAAAGCTCATTACACTCCAAAGTAGCCTCCATGGCTTCCCTCACTGGGCCGGGGAGAGGTCGGTCCTGAGCCAGGCCACAGAGCTCATCCTGCCCCAACTTCTCGAGAAATGAACACCCGGGAGCAGGAGCTAGGGCTCCAAAAAGCCTTCCTGAAGGATCCACTAGAGGAATTAACCCCCAAGGCCTAGGAGGTACCCAGGTGAGAAAAGAAGCCTGTCAATTGCTATTCCGAGGAGAGCAATGAGGCAGGAGAAAGGAAATCGAGTCCTCAACCCCGGGCACGACTGGGCAGAAACAGGGCAGGTCACGTATCTTGCCACAGGGTGCAGTGCAGAGAACATGCTTGTCTCAGTACCCAGAGACTGGGTTTGAAGGATTAACAGATGTTCACCAGTCATGGGGTTTGGAAAAAGTCCCCTCCCTTTCTCAAGTCTCAGTCTCCTCATCTGTAAAATGGGAATAATAGCCCTTCATTCAGCTGTTGTGAGGACAAGATGTGATTAAAGTGTATCAAGTACAAGGACATCTCGTGGGTATGGAAAGTGGAGGAAGAACTTGGGGAGGGAGCCAGGTGTCCATCCCGCCCCTGCCTCTGTCCGGGACAGGACTCACGCGTTGCAATAGGGCTTCTTCTCATAGCCCTTGTAGTTCTTCATGTTCAGTGTCATCTTGCAGGTCTCACAATGGAAGCATGCTTTATGCCAGAACTGCGGACAGAGACAGAGGAGGACACTCGTCAGACCCCAGGACATAAGGAAGGGGGGCTCAGGAGCACTCCATCCCAAGGACAAGGATGATCCTAAGCACACAGCTGTGGGGAGAACATGGGATCAGCCCTGGGAGCGGGAGCATCTCAGGTCACAGGCTCTGGCAACTGAGGACACTCCCCTCCCCTTTCCCGCCTCCCACCAGTCAGCCACCTGAGCTGCCTGGAGCAGAGCGGGAGAAGGGCAGGCGGGAAGGAGGAGTAGGGAAGAGCCCAGTTTAGAGGGGGCAGCAGCCCCAAGAAAGTCAGCTTCACCTCCCCTGACCACTCTTCTCCCAGAACCAGAGAGGCCTCATTGCTTATGCAAAGCGGCACTAGGGTTGCTAAGAAGCAGCCGCTGAACAGGAAGGGGCAGCTCCTCCAGCCTCAGCCAGGCCTAGAGGAGGACCCAGCCCCCACATATGTGCATGTACATGCATGCATCCAGAACACACAGACTCCTAGCTTCCACATCAGGGCCGACAGACAGACAGAAACACACACACACAAACATATACCAGCCCTACAAACACCAGCTCTGTTTCCCACTTCCTGTGGGGACCCCCACACATATCCAACCAGAGGAGGGGGTGGGCCCAGGCCCTAGGCACCACACTCACGGGCTGTCTACCTTCCTGCATCCTTCTCTCACCCAGCAGCCAGCCCCCCACAGAGACACAGGAGACTGTGCTTCAAAGCCCTGGAGCCAGGCCCCCCCACAGTGAACAATGAAGCTCACCCCACTCGCTGTTTGACCTTGGGCAGGGCCCTGCACCTCTCTGTAGTAAGTACCTATCCCTCTTGGGATTGCCGAGGATTAATGAGAAGGCACCCGCGAAGCCCTCAGCAGAGCACCGGGCACCTCTGAGTGCTCAATGTTAGGTGTAGGCACCGCAGCTCAGGGGCCTGGCAGCTGGTGAGGGGTTTGGTGGGGAGCTTCACAGTGCCCAACCCAAGCCCAGTGTGAATGAGGAACAAGTAAGACTCCAGCAACGCCCCACAGGGACCTGGAACTGAGCCACCAGGAACAGTCCAAGGTAGCTGGTCAATGGAGGGAACAGAATAGAAGGTCAAGAGAGGAGAGAGGATACCCCACCCCTGAGGAGGTGGATGCTCAGGCAAATCCGTGCAAATGAGATGTAAATTCACCCCTGGCACCAACCAACCAGGGATCCAGCTGCCAGGACCCCAAACCCCAGGCTGCCTAGGTAATTGGCTAGCCTATCCCTGCCTCTCTTTCCAGCTGTCAAGGGAGATGCCTCTGGTCCCCAGAGGAGGTGGTACGTGACCAAGGAGGGGCCAGGAGAGCAGTTTGAAGGTGCCTAGCCACAGGACTGGTTCCTGGCCACCTGTCAAGGAATTTCCCAAGGTGATGCTTTCAAAAAGTGTTTCCTCAACCAAAAGATGCTTGTGACACCCTAGGAGGTGGGAATAGCAGAAAGGAAGGGGAAAGCTGGAGTTCAACCTCCCCCATCAAGGCCCACTTCAATTACCAGGGCAATTGCCTTCCAATAGGGTACTTTCCTGATCAAGGAGACCCAAAGGTAACATCTAACAGAATATCAAACAAAGTGATCGGAGAACGCTCTCTTTGGAAAGAAGGTCAGCTGGAAGTTTGGAAGCCAAAAGATGGCTGGACTAAGCTTGGCCCCCCCACCCCAGAACCCCAGCACCTCCCATGGCAACTCCAGACTCTTCCAGTGCAGAACCCCAGTACACACAGCCCACTGGAAAACTACAACAGGGTGGTCCCTGCCTCCACAGGCCCCCCAAGGTGACAGCCCCAGCCCTCCCCCAGTGACTGGGAGGCATTGGCAGAGTGCCCCGGCCTTGTCACCACCCAGTCTGCTGGCCTCTGCCTGCTTAGCAGCACATGCCCCTGCTTGGGCCCCCGCCTCCCCCTACCCCGCAGGGGCCTGCCAGGAAAAACATTCTCTGGAATCCAGACCATGACCCACTTTCACACACACATTCGCAGGAATACACACTGTCCCGGGGTGGGGGACCTCCAAGGCGGCCTCCTGATAGCCTTGGGGAGACCAAGGCAGAGAGACGGCCACCCCTACCCTAGCACACGGTCAGTCCCCATTCTGGAGCCCAGCCTGTTGGAGAAAGGGGACAGAGCACAGGGCCAATACTCAACTCAGGGGTTCCACAAGGCCTCTCTGGGCTGCTACTTGGAGGCGAGCTCCTATACAGAGGGATGGCACCTGTCTCCATCACATCACTCCTAGAGACCCCCTCCCTGCACTCAGCTAGACCCACGAGAGGCTGCAATAGGAGAGGGGTCCCCTATGCCCTCATTGGGGCTCAGGAGCAGAATGTGGCAAGAGTAGACCAAGTGCCTGCTCCTGCTCAGTTAGGATGCTGGTAAGGGGGAGCAAAAACCACTGTCTCCAGAGGTGCCGCCGGGAGGGGTGATGACGGAAGCAGGCTCCGTGCCCCGCACAGTGCCTGGCACCTGAGTTGTTCTGTGTCACTCCCCTCCACTCTCTGGAAGATGACGCTGAGGTTCAGAAAATCCAGCCACTCCTGCCACTGTGTCCTCTTTGGGATAGGAAAGTTGTGGGGAGGAGAGGCAGAAAATGGCCAGTCATCCAACAGCCCTGTAGGCCAAGCCTGGACTGGGCCCCAAGGCTCTATGATGAAAGAAATCCTGTCCCTGGGGCCAGCAGGTGGCGTGTGTGTTAAGGCACTGGACAGTCCCACATGGCTAGCCATGGTTCGAGTCCTGGACTTGGTGGCTTGCCTTTTCACTTTCCTTCTCTCTCTTTCTCTGTGTCTCTCTCTGATCAAATTTTTAAAAAATGAATAAGTAAAATAAATAGTTCTTTTTATTTTTAAGGATTATTTTTTATTTAACTTTATTCATTTGTTCATTTATTCTAGTTTGACCAGAGAGGGCCAGAGTGAGAAAGTAAGCCGCCAGGTCCAGGACTCAAACCATGGTTGGCCATGTGGGAAACCAGCGCCCTTAACCACCGTGCCACCTGCCAGCTCCAATAAATAGTTCTTTAAAAAAAAAAAAAGAAAAGAAAAGAAACCTTGTCCCTGTCTTGGAGAGGCCTAGTGAAAGGCACTGTCAGGCAAAAAGGACAGTTTACTCCCACGGTGGCCCAGAGTCCCCAGGAGCCTGTCCCAGAGCAGGAGCCCTCCTCTGTTAGAAGCTCCAGGTAAAAAGGTTTCAGAATGCATTCCTGGGATCCAGGACTCAGGGGAGCAAAGTGCACCTAGAGGCATGTGATCCCGGTGCTTCCCACTGCCTGCAAAGTCCAGTTTCCCTATCCACGGACACTGGACAGCCCCAGAACAAACCTCTGGTGCCAGTTAAAAGCCTTTCAGCCCAGACCCCGGGCTCCAGAGGAGGATCACCCTTGGCATTATTCCCTTGCCTGCCTACAACCCATTCTACGGAAAACCCACTGCACAGAAATGGAGGCTGGGTTGGGGGATAGTAGCCATGCAAGGAACCTCATCACTTGCCCTAGGCCTGGGCTAGCCCCTGTCCCTGCCCAGCCCTGAGTAGGGGGATGTACTGGGCTTCAGGTCACTAGCCTACAGCCTGGCACCTTGCCACCTTGCCCCAGGCTGCCGGGGTGGCTGTGACTCAGGGCTAGAGTATGAGACCTTACCCTCCCTTCCTGTTACCCAGGGTTACAGTTTCTCCCTCCTCCAGGGGCAACTCCAGCCCCACCCTGGCTGGGTCACCAGCCCAGCTCAATCGGTCACCTGGGCCACTTAAAGGCTTAAAGGCACAGATCTTTGCTGCACCCCAGAAATCCCTAATATCCCAGCTCCACCCCAGGCCCAGAAGGTTCCTGCAGACAGGGTCAGGAAGGGCTCAGATCCACTTTTGGCATTAATGGGATCATGTAAATAGAAGTACCTTTTACAAACACAACAGCATAAGAGCTGAGCAAAATTCCGAATGTGAACCCAGCTCTGGCTAAGAAAAGGTTATAGGGCCAGCAGATGGCATAGCAGCTATGTCCCTGGACTCCTATGTGGCTGACCTCAGTTTGAGTCCTGGACCCAGTGGCTTGAAACTCACACTGGGGGCAAGTGCATGCATGCTTAAGATCGCAGGAAGAGAATGGAGGAGAAGAGCTTGTGGCGTGGCCATCCTTCCTGGGGGAAGGAGTGACTTCTCACTTTCTGTCTCTCCGTCTCTGTCTCTGGGAGGTGCGGGGGGGGGGGTGGTGGGTGAATTCTCTGAGCCTCCATTTACGGGTTCATGTTTACAGAAGGATTCACTTCTGCTTTGTGAGGCGCTGTGAAGACAGCCTGGCGCGTTCCACTAAGGAGTAGCTGTGATTATGAATGGACGGCCACGAGGTATTCAGGGGGCATTGTGAGCTTCAGGGGGAGAGCAGGGCACAGGCCATAATGATGGTGCTCCCTCCGAGGGGGGAAGGCTGCCCAGACCACCAGGGGCACGGAACCAGCCCTAATGGGGGATTCCAGGGGAAGGCCGCAGACGTCTCCACCTATTTACAGAAGCCTGGGGAAGCAAGCCAGGGGAGAAGAACATGGCAAAGTTCCTGACGACGCAGGTCCCCAGATACAAAGTAGGTGTTCAATAAATATTTGTTGAATGAATGAGAGAATGAGGTCACCCTGTTTCTCCCCCAGCTCTAATCCCAGAAGTCCTCCAGGGAAGCAAAGTTTCGACCTCCTTCCTCAAACAACGTCATCAGCAATACATATTTATCCAGGATGCAAAGCACACTGGGTAGTGCAGGCTGGTTGGGGGCAGGGTGGCCTTCAGAGGTGACATGGCCTTTATCTACCTGTGCCTTTGGGAGATTAGGCTCAGGGAGGAGAAAAGGCTAACCCCAAGGACACAGCTTGTGCTTCAGGCCACACAGTGGGCTGAGTGCCTTAGGGAGTGCAGTGAAGCCGAGGAGTCTCATTTGACTCACTGGAAGAAGGAAAGCCTTGGGAAGTTGGTTAGCAACCGCGCCTCTGGGACTGAATGTTCCCCCCTCCCAGGTCTCAGCCCAGAATCCTTCAGCACTGCCTCTCCATTCCAGGTACCTGCCTTTACTGCCTGGGAAGGAACAGGTCTGACACCCGAGCATTATGGATCGCCTGCTTAGTGCAGGGGGAGAAGTAGACAACACCAACTCCCACTTCCAGGGCAACCCCCACCTGAATGTCCTTTTCCAGCCCAAATGAGCAAGAGAAGAACTGGGCAGGGCACCCCAAGGGATCCACACTCCCTCCTCTTGAGAGGCAGCCCCCACGTCTTCCCCAGGGCGGGGATGTGCG
>NW_006159986.1:203843-205886 GCF_000334495.1 Tupaia belangeri chinensis | reverse complement strand
GACACAGCCTTTCCCTACCACACACCCTCTTCCCATCTGGCCGGCATGTTAATGCACTACACCTCCTCCAAGGACATGATGTTTTCATACCCATCTGACAGATGGTGAATACTGAGGCCTAGAGCTATTCACTAAGCTGGTGGGAGAAGACCTGGAACTAGGACCGAGTCTCCCAGCTCCAGGCTAGCAGTCCTCCCATGGTATATTGCTTCTGCCCAATATGGGTGGAAGGGCCACTGCCTCTTCCTAGTTCATACCGTGGAGCAGAGGGGGCGTGGGGAACTCAAGATGCGGAGCCAGAATCCTATGGGGTGGGGGTGGGGGACTGCACTGTGCAAGGACAGTTCCGTTCTCAAGGGGAGAATCCCCCCCCTACTGGCTCCAAACTCAAGTAGTACTCTCAGAGGCTGGCACGGTCACCAGGCAGGTCACACCTTCCCTTGGGCACACACTATGTCCCTTGGCCTCCTCCTGCCCACTCACGCCCAGGAACGACAGTGGAACTGCAGCATCCTCCTAAGTCCTCTTCCCCCAGAAGCAAGTGCAAACGCATTTCTGAACCAGGAACCCCACCTCCTCACCCTGACTCAGAGGCCAAAGGTCACTGAGGGCGCTCCAATCCCAAGGGGGAAGGGAGAGACAAAGCAGCCAATGACCATCCCATTCCAAACAAAAGCTGGCTCCAGGTCTGCCATGATCTTGGCCCCAGAGGCTCTGCACCCCTCTTTCGTCCAGTCCCCCCAGCCCTGCCAGTTCAGCCAGAAGGGAGGGAATATGTGGATTTGAAGCCAGCTGTGGGTGATGCGTGACAGACACAATAAGGGACAGAAGAAAATCACAGAGGCCTGGCTGTGGAGGGGGGCACAGAGGAGGGATAGGTTTTTGCCTTAGGATCTTAGGGAGCTTACAAGAGGACAGGATCCTACCCCAAACTGCTGGGAACACCCAATTCTACTCCCCCCACCTCCGCGAGTATAATGGCAACCAGATGAAAGTCCAGCGTGGAGGTATAGCCCCCCAGGGGACAGTGAATTTCCAAAAGGCCACCTTCCCCTCCCCCCAAACGGCTCCCCCTTTCCTTGGCTTCCCCAGAACTCATCAACCCCACCCTGCATTGGAGAAACCTGCTTTGAAAAGTTAGCTCTTTGTTCTAGGAGAGCCGGCCTCCAGACTCCGAGCACAATTTCAGGAGATTTCTGCGAAGCATCCCCCACCACCACCACCACCCTACTCCAGAACCCGACCCCGCCCGGCTTAGGCACCGGGAGTTGGCTTTTAATTTGAGGTGGGGGTTGGGAAGCAATGGAAGGGTCTGCTAGTCCACTAGCCACTGAATCACCAAGGGGGCTGCAGGTCGTTTAGAAAAAGGGAGTCTCGAGGTGGGGCTTGGGTGCTTAACCGGCCCCCCCCCTCGCCAGACGCAACACTCTCCGACTGATAGCCCCTGCCCCCCAGTCTCCACGCCAGGAAGCTGGAACTCCGCCTACTTGGCGCTCGGCTAGCCGGCGAGAGGGAGCGGCCGTCCCTTACTCTCCCAGCCCTAGGGGGCGGGACTGCACCCCTAACCTTCCCCCACATACCCAGGGCCTGGCTTCCCTGCTCCGCCCAGGTCCCCCGGCCCCGGGGCACAGAGCCCAGCCTTCTTCAGTAGTGGCTGCTCGGCACGCGTGGACTCCTCGCTTCGCCTGGGATCTCCTGGTTTCCAGACTAGGGTCTGTCCCCACACCCTATGACACCGCCCGCCCGCCCTTCCTTCCCCTGAGATCGTGGGGACGAAGCGGCGAAGACCGGCCCCTCTATCTTCCCTCAGTTCGGAGCACTGCGTGGAGACTGCAAAGACGCATCCCCCAGTCCCAAGCTCACCTTATCCAGACAGTTCACCTTCTCCGTGGGGTACACGATCTTGCCGCACCGGGCGCAGTTGGGGTTCATGGTTCCAGGAAAGGCTTGTGGGGGGGTCGCCCGAGCTAGCGCGCGTTCTGTTTCCCAGGGCGAGCTGGCGGTAGGCGGGCGCGGCCGGCAACAAAGCGGGCGGACGCACGG
>NW_006159986.1:172864-203579 GCF_000334495.1 Tupaia belangeri chinensis | reverse complement strand
TGCAGGAAGGCCCCCTCCCTCTCACCAGTCAAACGTGGGGCTGGTCCCCTCCTGAACACCGGAGCAGTTCACCGAATCTGGGGACTTTCCCTTCCGCCAGTCGATACCTGGAGTGAACCTGCGGGCCGATCGGGAACCCCCTGCCCGGTCCCCCAGTCAGAATCCTTCTCACCCACCCCCTTTCCCACATTTGTAAGGCAGGATCGATCCCTTTCTCCTGTGCTCAGCGCCGAGCGGTCCAGGCTAGCTCTTTCTTCCCCGAGCCTCTTCGGTGCAGCTTTCCCCGAGGTTTCCCGGATCTGGGTGCCTCTTAGCTTGGCCCGCTTTCCTCCATCCTTTCATTTCATCTTTACGCCCTGCCTCCAGTGTAGAGCGCCAAGTGTGTCTCAATACCCAAAAGAGCTGTCTCCAGCACCGTGAGAGACGCGGGGGTATAGCTCAGTGGTAGAGCATTTGACTGCAGATCAAGAGGTCCCCGGTTCAAATCCGGGTGCCCCCTCGGTGGCTTTTCCCCTACGTGTAGGAAAACTTGCTTATTTTTATTCCTATATTATACTTTGGGCCCTGGATGAAAAGAAAACAAAAACTGAAAAGAAAAAAATCTCTTCCTCTGTTGCAACTGCAGCGGAAAGCTTTCAGTTTTACTTTGTGCGGAGCGCTAAGGAGGAGGATGGTACGCGCACAATTCAGTACAAAAGCTGCGCGTTCCCAATACTGGCGCCGGATTTTAGCAGCCGCTGCTACCGGCCTCAGCCTCCGCGGCTTCGGCGCGGGGTTTCAGCGACGGGATGACTCCTCCAGGTTGGCGGCGGGGGGCGTGGATCAAACGAGGGAAATCGGCAGATGCAGCCGTTCTCCAACTTCAGCCTTCCGTGCCATGGTTGTGTGTGTGCAGACCCTTCCATTTCTCATGACGTAGGCAGAGGGGAAGCACTTCGAGAACTTTAAAATGGCCAGTGCACCTACCTCGACTCGGTCCCCCCCCTCGTTTTAATTACAAAAATAAAGTGACATTCCGATGCAAACTGATAACGAATGCAGTGGTTCTCAGATTTGAGGGTGCATCAGAATTATCTGGAAGGTTTGGTAAAACATCCCCAGTTTCTAAATCTGTAGGCCTGTTCTAGGGCCTGGAGAATTTTGATTTCCAACAAGTGCCCAGGTAATACACACTTTGGGAACCACTGGACAAATAATGCAAGGCCGTGGAGTTTCGTGACCTCAAGGTGGGGAGAGGGAGCTGAGGGATGACAAGGCTGACTATCACTAGGAAAAAGCTGAGTGAAACAGGGCGTCCCCTTTACTAGGTTTTGCCCAAAAAAAGAAAAAATAAAGGAGAAAAGGAGAGGCATGCTGCCTGGGTCAGGGGGCAGTGGCGATATTTTAAACCCGGAATCTGGTTGTGTCATCCCTCCCGGCCTCTGGGGAGTGCATTTTTTAATCAGGAGAAAAATACTGTAAGCTCTCTTGCTGGTCTGGACAGAGAGACAGAACCGGATTGGGGTCTGGTACAAAAGCCTAGCTCTATAAATAACCAACTTTTCTTTTCTTTCCTGAGCACCAAACTTGAACTTACCACCTATAGTTGTTCAAGCCAAAGCGCTGCTTTCAAGCTAATATAGAGGAAAGAATAATACACTTTTACTATATCATATCTGTGCTGTCTTGTTAAATTTTGTGAGTATATAAACCTTATGAATTTGGATTTGTTCTCCTAGTCTTCCTGGTCAGATACTAAGAAAAATAATACTGCCACACCTCTGACATTTTTTTTCCGTTTTTATCCAAAAACACAAACCAAAAGATCTCCGACAGCCTAGGAGAGAGGGAACTATGCACTGCCTGAGTACTACAGGTTGACAGTTGAGGTGAGTTCTTGGTACTTAGGAAGACTACAGGGGTTATCTTCATTCAGTCGGTAACTATTTCTAATGTGTAGTAAACGTTTGAAGAGGGGAAATTAGTCTGGACAAAAACATGTAAAGGAAACCAAGGGGGCACCCGGATTTGAACCGGGGACCTCTTGATCTGCAGTCAAATGCTCTACCACTGAGCTATACCCCCTCTGCTGGCTGCTGCTTGCTAAATTCTTTTTACATTAGTCCTCTGGGGGTTTTTTTGTTTTGTTTTGTTTTGTTTTTGTACTACAGCTTGTTCCTTTGTGGACAATTACTCTTTTTGTGAGATGATATTGAATTTACCAATGCAAGGACACAAATTAAAAGACCAACTAAAGACATAGCAACAGTTTGAAATGTGAATTTAGACACCAATTTTCCTTTCCTAGGCTCAATTCTTTATCCACAATCCCACTCATTTCTTTCCCCTAAGAAGCCAGAAAACAACCTCTAATAAAACTGAATAGGGACTCTTTTCCTTGGTCTCCCCCCAAAGAATACAAATACCAGCTACCATGCCATCTCCACTGGCCGCCTTCCTGGCTGCGCACTCCAGTGGTCCCCTCTTTTTACTACACATCCTCTTAGGTGAGGACACACTGTCAAAACAGATACCAAGGTTCTCACCAAGTTAACAATTTACTAGAGACAGACAACTAAACCAGCACAAATGAATAGACAAAGCAATGCCCACTAGTGATGAAGATATGATTAAAATAAAAAGCCAGATGTGTCAGGGGGTAGGTAGCGGAGTACTATTTCAGGGTGACTCTCCATGACTATTCACGGAGAGCCTTTCTGAGCAGGTACTTTGGCAGTTCAGGCCTGAGTGACATGGAAGAGGCCATCTTTGGGGGAAAGGCATTGCAGGTGGAGGAAATGGCTACTGCAAAGATCCCAGGGCCATTGTGGCTGGAGGAAGGTGGGACAGGGACAGACCAAGGCAAGATAGTCAGAGAAATAGCCCAGGCTGTGGAGAGCCACATAGGTTCAGGGAAGGTGTCTGAATAGTATACCAAATGGATGAAAAGCCACTGGACAGTTTCGAGCAGGGGACTTTGCAAACATCACCCAGAATGCTGCAGGGTGGATTGACTGGGAGTCATGAGTAGATCCAGAGAATACATACAATGAAGTATTATATTTCTTTAAAAAGAAAGCTATCTCACACCAGGCACACACGTGTGTATGTGCCCAAAATCCTGAGAGGAGAAATGGAGGAGAAGGGATGATGGCATGGCCAGTCCCCCAGGAGGTGTTTTCTCACTTTCTCTCTCTCCCACCCTCCTGCAAGCACATGGGCCCTATAGCAAAAAAAAAATGAACACAAGCGGGCCAATAAAAAAAAAAAAAAAAAAAAAAAAAAAAAATTAATTTAAATGATGAGTAAGTTCTAGAGGTCTGCTGTGCAATGTTATGCCGATAGTTAACACTACCGTATTGTATACGTAAAAATACAGGAGGGTAGATCTCATCTTAAATGTCCTTACCACGTTAAAAAATAAATAGTGGGCACAGAGAGGCTAGTTAGGAATCTATTGCAATAGTAGGGGTGAGGTGAGACGTGGCAGTGATATCTTGGACTACAGTGGTATATTGGTTTTCTATTGCTACTGTAACCAACTTGCACAATTTATTTGCTTAAAACAACATACATTCGGGACCAGCAGAGGGCGCAAAGGTTCCATCGCTAGACTCCCACATAGTCGACTATGGTTCAAATCTCAGACCCAGAGGCTTAAAACTCAGGCAAGGAGTAGAACTCATGCAGGGTATGTGTGTGTGCGTGCCCAAAATCCCAAGAGGAGAATGGAGAGGAAGATGATTGCAGTGTGGCCATCTGCCCTGGGAATGGTTTCTCATTTCTGTCTCTCTGGTGACCACAGCTACTCTATAGCAAAAATCTCTCTCTTAAAAAAGAAAACACAATTATTTACTTATTTTAGAGAGATTTTTGCTACAGGGTACATGCGTTTGCCAGAGTTAGAAAGCGAGAAATCACACCTCTCTCCCCAGAGGGGATGGGCACGATGCAATCTCTTCTCCTCCATTCTCCTCTCGAGATTTTGGGGACACTTACACAGGCACCCGACGTGAGTTTTAAGCTGCTGGGTCTAGGGACTTGAACCGAGGTCAACTATGGGGAGGGGGCTAGCGATGTAACCATTGCACCATCTGCTGGTCCCAACACACAAGTATTATCTTACCATTCTAGGGGGTGGAACTTCAAAATCAATCTCACCAGACTAAATTCAAGGTGTTAGCATGCCTTCGTTCCTTCTGGAGGTTTTATGGGACAGTTTGACTTTTCTTGTTTTTGGAGGCTGCTTTGTTCCTTGGTTTATAGTCTCCTCCTCAACCTTCAAACCCATAGCCTAGCATCCCTTCTCCTTCAACCTCTACTTCCATCCTTGTCTTCTCACTGACTCAGCCTCCTGTTTCCCTCTTACACACTGAGCTCGCCTGGGTAATCCAGGCTCATGTCCCCATCTCAAGACCTTTTACTTAATCATATCTGCAAAGTCCCTTCTATATGTAAGGTGACACATTCACAAGTGGGTTCCCAAGAAGACTGGGCTGTGGCATTATTCAGAGGACTAGGATTTCATCTACCCCACATGGGAACACTGGAGGAATGCAGACTAGACAGCCATGGCAGAGAAGACATAGCACTGCCTGGGTCAATGGCTTAGAGAAGGATCAGGAATGATTTTTCCCTTTTTCTGTCCACCGCTGAGTGGATGGTGGTGTGGTTTCCTAAAATTTAAAAAGGAAGGGGGGCCAGCCGGTGGCATAGTGGTTAAGCCACTGCAGTTTGAATCCCAGACCTGGTGGCTTGAAACTCATGCCCGGTGCATGGGTGTGCTCATGTGCCCCAAAATCCCGAGAGGAGAATGGAAGACAAGGCGTTGTAGCCATTCCCCCCCTACTCCCCACCCCCCGTCTTTCCAGTGAGTGCATATATTCTAGTAAAAATTGCTCAAAAAAAAAAAAAAAAAAGGAAGGCATAGAAGAAAATCACTGGGGAAGGGTTAGGTAAATTTAGAAAAAAAGTTTCTTTTTACAAAAAGTAATAAATTACAGTCATGGGCCTGTCCTCATGGACTTGATAGCCTAGTATCAGGGTTGACATGTTAAGTTTGAAGTGGATGGATATTATAGAAGAAGGATATTCTATAATAGATATTATAGAAGAAATGGATATTATAGATAGTATTCTACAAAATCAGGAGAGCCACCTGATTTTTTTTAATTTTGGGGGGGAGAGATTTTCACTATAGGGCGCATGCGCTCGCCAGACAGACAGAGAGAGACACAGAGACAGAAAGCGAGAAATCATCCCCCAGGGGGGATAGCCACGCCACAATCCCTTCTCCTCCATTCTCCTCTTGGGATCTTGGGCACGCATGCACACACGCCCTGGTGTGAGTTTTAAGCCATCGGGTCCAGGACGCGAACCGCGGTCGACTACTTGGGAGTCCAGCGACATAGCCATTATGCACGCTAACTGCTGGTTCCTGAGCCACTTGATTTTAAAGGGGAGAGGTTCGGGCTGGAACTATGCTTTTGGTCGTTGTCAATGTATAGATGATAGGTGATGAAAGATTTAGTTTGATCTCCAATGGTTAAATTTTCAGGAATTTTTTAAAAGTTGGTTGACGTGGAGCCAGCAGGTGGGGTAGTGGTTAAGGTGCTGGACTCCTTCATGGTCGACCCCAATTCGACTCCTGGACTCAGTGGCTTGAAACGTACAGGGCACATGTGCACGTGTGCCCAAAATCCTTAGAGGAGAATGAAGGAGAAGGGATTGTGGCGTGGCCATCCCGCAGGGGGTAATTTTTCACTTCTCTCTCACTCATGGAAGAAATAAACAACATAATTTTTTCTTTTTTTTTTATACTTATAAAAATATGTCTTGGGGCCAGCAAGTAGTATGGTAGTTAAAGGTGCTAGATTCCCACATGGCCAACCGCGGTTCAAGTACAAGACCTGGCCGTTTACTTTCTCCCTTTTCCTCTCTCTCTCTCTTAGACTCTCTCTGGTCAAATTAAAAAATAATAATAAATGGAATTAAATAAATTAATAGTTTAAATACATATATGTTTTAATTGTTTTATTTAACTTTATTTATTATTACTATTATTTTCTGGTTTGATCAGAGAGAGAAAGAGAGGGAAACTGAGAAAGCAGGCTGCCAGGTCCAGGGCTTGAACTGCAGTTAGCCACATGGGAGTCCAGCACCCTTAACCACCTCGTCACCTGATGGCCCAAAATAAACAATTATTTTAAAAAATTACTTATTTGGGACCAGCAGTTAGCATAATGGCTATGTTGCTGGACTCCCACATAGTCAACTGTGGTTTGCATCCTGGACCCGGTGGCTTAAAACTCACACCAGGCGTGTGTGCATGCGTGCCCAAGATCCAGAGAGGAGAATGGAGGAGAAGGGATTGCGGCGTGGCCATCCCCCCTGGGGGGTGATTTCTGGCTTTCTGTCTCTGTGTCTCTCTCTGTCTGTCTGGCGAGCGCACGCACCCTATAGCGAAAACCTCTCAAAAAAAAAAAAAGAAAAAAAGAAAAGAAAAGAAAGGAAGAAAAAAAAATTACTTATTTAATTTTATTATTATTATTTTACTTGACCAGGAAAAGACAGAGAAAGTGAGAAAGCAAGCTGCCAGATCCAGGACTGTGAATCACAGCCGGCCATGTGGGAGTTCAGTGCTTTAACCAACACACCACCTGCCGGCCCTGAGATGAATGTATTTTCATCACAGAAATTGACAAATATTACAGTCAGGTTCCTCAGAGTGGGTTGTTTGCGATGTTATCAACACTGCACCACATCTGATTCTGATTTCTTCAAAAAGGAAGAGGCAAGTTCTTCAGCTAGGAGAGTGAGGAGGAAAGATAAAGTATGGAAGGTTCGAGACAGCAGAGAGTACATGAGAGAGCCATTTGGGAGAGTGAGAAAGCGTGTGTATTTGGGCAGTGGTGTAATATGCTAGGCAGAGAGCTCGTTTGAGATCAGACACAAACTTGGTGCGTTTTCTTCACACTTAGCTGCTTATCTGGAGGTTTGGTGTAGCCCCAGAGCTGAGTTTAATGAGGTTGTAGTTTGGCTGGCAAGTATAATCTGGGCTTACAGTGAACCATGCACTGCGCCAGGTACTTTAGGGAATACAAAAAATAATACGACGTGATTCCTGCCCTCAAGGAACTTACAGTCTGGGTTGGAAAAACAAGGTATTCTTCAAGGAGCAGGCAGGTAGTATGGTGGTTTGGACTTCCACATGGTTGACTGAGGTTCAAGTCCCAGACCTAGCAGCTTACTTTCTCTCTTTCTCTCTCTCTCTGGTCAAATTAAAATAATAATAATGAATAAAATTAAATAAAAGAATTTACACACACACATACATATATATTCTCCAAGGGGAAAAAACTACCTGATATTAGAGAAAGCAAATGAAGGGAATAGTAGAAATTTGGAGATAGGGGAGCCGGCAGGTGGTGTGGTGGTTAAGGTGCTGGACACTCCCACATGGCCAATCACAGTTTGAGTCCTGGACCCTGTGACTTGTTTTCTCACTTCCCCTCTCTTTCTATGTCTCTCTGGTAAAATTAAAATAAATGAATGAGGGACCAGTGGGTGGTGTGGTGGTTAAGGTGTTGGACACTCCCACATGGTGGACCACAGTTCAAATCCCGGATCTGACAGCTTGCTTCTTCACTTCCCCTCTCTCTTGCTCTCTCTGCATGTGTGTCTATTTCTGGTCAAATTAAATAAATGAATGAATAAATTAAAAAATTAAATAAATATATATTTTAAAGTGAATGAATAAATAAATTTAAATAAATAATTATTTTTAAAAAAGATATTTGGAGATAGGTAGTTTATGATCACAGGAATGAAATCCGATTATTTCACGTTCTTAAAAATTGAAAATGAGAAATAGCTGAGCAGGTGATCACAGATATGTAGGAGGAAACCTGCTGGTATTTGAAGGAGCCAGGAGAGAGGAAGTGATCAAAGATAGTGGAGAATATGGAGACCCTGGTGGCAAGTCTGGCCTGGAAGCAGAAAGGGCAAGGGAAGCACTTTTTGTGGACAAAATACCAGGCCAGGGATTCATTGCAGTTCAGGGAGAATAGAAATTAAACTTGAAGAATTCCCAGATGCCAGAGGTAAAAAAAGAGGTGTAGTGATGAAAGAGAAGAATCCCATAGTACACACCCACAGGACTTTTATTAAAAAATAATTATTTATTTAACTTTATTTATTTAAAGAATTATTTTAATTTTGTTCACACATTCATTTATTTTAATTTGAACCAAGAAAACCACAGAGAGTTAGAAAGTGAGAAAGCAAGCCACCAGGTTTGGGACTCAAACCATAGTCAGCCATATAGGAGTGTCCAGCACCTTAACCACTATGCCAGCTGCTGGTCCTACAGTTATTTATTTTTAATTTGACCAGAGAGGGACAGAGTGAAAGACAGAAGGAAAGTGAGAAAGCAAGCCTCCAGGTCTGGGATCTGGACTGCGGTCGGCCATGTGGGAGTCCAGTGCCCTTAACCACCACTCCACCGGCCAGTCCCCCCACCCACAGGATTTTTGAGCCTGGGTTAGAGCTGGCTTCTCCCTTTTCTCCCATCACATGGCTGGTGTATTGTTTGTGAAATCTTTTCTTGGTTTTTCAGTCTCACTCCCCAGGAATCTGGAATAGTTTACCATAGATACCAAAGAACTATCAATCACTGGAGGCAGTAACTGGTCAGTAAACATAATAATAAAGCTGTAATCCCTGTGCTTTAGCCAGAGGGGGTATAGCTCAGGGGTAGAGCATTTGACTGCAGATCAAGAGGTCCCTGGTTCAAATCCGGGTGCCCCCTATTAGCTTCACTTTTAAAATGGCAGAAACAAGGAAAAGAAACTAAGGTTCCCCTTTCTTCAATATCTCTTTCACATATACATCTTCCTGATATCCAAATCAACATGTAAATAAGGGAATTACTATACAATATGATGTCTGTGAAAACTGGAACATTTTCTGAATTACTGTGTGTGTCAAAGTCTGGGAACCATTAGGTAACCTCTCTGGTCTGTATGTGAAGAACCATTTTTATAATGATACTAAGACATGATTTGATTGTTTCACTCCTCTTTCATGAGTATACAGTGGAGCTTTCCAGAGATTACACGACGTGTGATATCACAACAGTTTAGATGTGGAGAGACCAGCAGATGGTGTAATGGTTATATCTCTGGACTCCCATACAATCTACTGTGGTTCGAGTCCAGACCCAATGACTTAAAACTCATAGCAGATGGGGTTGGCAGGTGGTGTGGTGGATAAAGGTGCTGAATTCCTACATGGTCAACCTCAGCTCGGGTCCTGGAGTTGGCAGCTTGCTTTCTTGCTTTCCCTTGCTCTCTCTCCCTCTGTCTGTGTCAGGTCAAATTGAAAAGTATTAATAACAAGTGGAAAAAAAAATTTTTTTTTGAGAGGTTTTCGCTATAGGGCGCTTGTGCTCACCAGACAGATAGAGAGAGACAGAGAGACAGAAAGCGAGAAATCATCCCCCAGGGGGGATGGTCACGCCACAATCCCTTCTCCTCCATTCTCCTCTCTGGATCTTGGGCACGCATGAACACGCGCCCGACTTGAGTTTTAAGCCACCGGGTCTGGGACGCGAACTGCGGTTGACTACGTGGGAATCCAGCGACATAGCCATCATGCTAAGTGCTGGTCCCACAAGTGGAAAATTAAAAAAAAGAAAGAAAGAAAGAAAGAAAATAACAAGTGGAATTAAATAAATAAATAAATACAGCTTAAAAAAAAACTCACACGGTGATTTCTCACTTCCTGTCTTTCTGTCTCTTCAGTGAACACACATGTCCTATAGCAAAAATCTCTCTAAAAAAATAAATAGGGGGAACCAGCAGTTAGCATAATGGCTATGTCGCTGGACTCCCACGTAGTTGATCGTGGTTCGCGTCTCGGACCCCGTGGCCGTGGCTTAAAACTCACGCCGGGCGCGTGTGCGTGCGTGCCCAAGATCCTGAGAGGAGAATGGAGAAGAAGGGATTGTGGCGTGACCATCCCCCCTGGGGGGTGATTTCTCGCTTTCTGTCTCTATGTCTCTCTCTGTCTGTCTGGCGAGCGCACACGCCCTATAGCAAAAATCTCTCAAATAAATAAATAAATAAATAGGGACAAGCAGATGGCATAATAGTTATTATCTAAAAATGGATTAATAGTGAAATATTTTTCAATTTTAATCTCTAATGTAGTAAGTGTCCATAAAAACAGCTTCTATAGGGATGGCAGGTGATGTTAAAAGATCTGGACTCCCACAATTCTCTTTTTTAAATTAATTAATTGACTTAATATTTAAATTTGACCAGAGAGAGACAGAGTGAGAGCGAGAGAGAGAGAGAGAGTGAGAAAGCAAGCCACCAGGTCCGGAACTCGAGCTGTGGCTGGCCGTGTGGAAGACCAACACCCGTAACCACCATGCCACCTGCTGGTCCAATAAAACAACTCTTTAAAGAAAATATAAAAAGAAATAGCTTGTATAGGGGCCAGCAGGTGGTGTGGTGGATAAGGGCGCTGGATTCCCACATGGCCAACCATGGTTCAGGTCCTGGACCTGGTGGCTTGCTTTCTCACTTTCCCTTTCTCTCTCTCTCTCTCTCGTCAAATAAAGAAAAAAAAATAAGAATAACAAATGGAAATAAATAAATAATTCTTTAAAAAAAAAAAAAAAGAAATAGCTTGTATAAACAAAAATTCTTTGAGACCCTTAATAACGTAAGAGTGAAAAGGGGTCTAAGATGAAAAGATTTGAGATCCACTGCGAGTAAAGAGGTGACTCAAGGGAGCGAATGCCAAGACTGTGTGATGGCACAGGGAAGGGATGACACTGAGCGGCGTTTTGAAGAACACGTCACAGATAAAGCAGGAGAAGGCGCACAGAGAGCAGGAAGTGGGAAACTGGAGATATGTCCAGCATCCCATGCAGTTTGGTGTTGCTGGAACATGACGAGCAATTTCAATGAGCTTCAATTTTCTGGTGTATTACTCCTAACCCTATGGTAAAAGTAATGCATTATCCATTTAAATGCCCCCATTTCTGACCCAAGCTAGGAGACTGGAAAAATAAATTCATGATAGTCCCAAGTAAATATGGGAAGCTATAGCAGTGAGGAAACCTAAGACTTCCAAGAAAAGTTTCTTTTTTTGTTTGTTTGTTTGTTTCCCCAAAAGATTTTTCTATTAGATACATGTACTCATCAGAGAGATGACAGAGAGACAGAAAGCAAGAAATCACCCCTCTGGGGATGGCCAGACCCCACATGCATTTAAAGCAGGTCTAAGGATTCAAACCATAGCCCACTACATGAGAATCCACTGACATAACCATTACACCAACTGCTGGTTCTGCCAGGTCCAAGTCTTGAACCACTGTTAGCCACATGGGAGTCCAACACCTAACCACTACACCTCCTGCTGGGCCCTCCAGGAAAAGCTTTAAGTGGAAGGCCTCTAATCCTACCTGGATACCTGGATAGTAATTTTCTGTGGATTTCTCTGCTTGAGTCCAAACCATGCAAAAAACCTTTGAAGATTGGGCTACCGGTAACCCATATGCAGCAGTAAATCCTATAGGATGGATACAGGGGCTATATCAATAATGGTGAAAGCAAATCAAGGACCAGAAATCCCAAGCAGTTTGGTGTTGCTGGAGTGTGAAGTGTAACAGGCGAGGTGGCAGATGAGGCCCGGGAGGAGATAGGTCAGCCTGGGAAGACTTCAGTGTTATAGGAAGAAGCTTAAACTTCCTTCTCTAAGCTCTAGAGTTGCCAGTGTAGGTTTAAGAAGGGGGAATTATGGTCAGACCCAGTAGAGGCGGTTGCAATAGCTTTATACCAAGTGCAGACCTTAGGAGGCATGGAAAGAAACATTTAGGAAATAGAGACAAGTCAACAGATCTTGGCAACTAGCTTTGGGAGCCTGGGAGAAGTGCAGAACCAATTTTATCCTGTTTTCTGGTTGAGACACTGGTGGTATCAACCAAAAAAACTCTTCCTCCCACAGCTTCTTCATCTTGGTTGATGGCAATGTCAGACTCAAAGCCCTGGAGACATTTTGATTCGTCTTTCTTTCATGCTCCACATGTTGTTGGTTCTATACCCAAAATACATAATCTAACTACTAGATTGTCAGAAGTCATGATGCATTTTTGCATAGAAAAATACATCACAATTTTCCTGACAACCCAATATATTACATTACTTCAATCACTAGCATTCTAGTCCAAACCACTACCATTCTTTATTATTATTATTTTTTAATATATAGGGCATATACACTCACTGGAGACAGAGAGAAAGAGAGAAATCACCCCTTGGGGGATGGTCATGCCACGATCCCTTCTCTTCCATCCATTCTCTTCTCAGGATTTTTGGCATGCACACACATGTGCCCAGTGTGTTTTTTTGTTTGTTTGTTTTCAGTTTTATTTATGCATTTATTTATTCATTTTAATTTGACCAGAGAGGGACAGAGAGAGAAAGTGAGAAAGGAAGTTGCCAGGACCAGGACTCAAACCGCAGTCCGCCATGTGGGAGTCCAACGCTCTTAACACCATGCCACCTGCCAGTCCCCCAGTGTGTTTTCCAGACCACTAGGTCTGGGACCCAGATTCTTCAGTCAACCATGTGGGATCCAGTTGCCCTAACCATCATACTAATTGGCTGGCCCTTTTATTATTTTTTTTAAAGTTTCTTTCTTTGGTGCATATGACATAGAGATACCCTTAACATGGTCTTTTTTTTTTTTTTTGGAGAGGTTTTCACCAGACAGACAGAGAGAGACAGAGAGACAGAAAGCGAGAAATCACCCTCCAGAGGGGATGGTCATGCCGCAATCCCTTCTCCTCTATTCTCCTCTCGGGATCTTGGGCACACACGCACACGCGCCCGGCGTGAGTTTTAAGCCACCGGGTCCGGGATGCGAACCGCGGTCGACTACGTGGGAGTCTAGCGACATAGCTATTATGCTAACTGCTGGTTCCCAGCCATGATTTTTCTGACATATGAGACCATGTCTCTCCTCTGCCTAACATAGGGCAATGGTTCTCCATTTCACTCAGTAAACGTCCATAGTGGTTTGGTTCCATTGCTTCTGATCTCATCTCCAGCTACTCTTCCCTTCATTTACCTGCCCAGTTGCTCCTGGATACCTTCCTGTTCTCATTCCATTCAGGGACATGGACTGCATTAGGGCTGTCATAACTGATGGCTATCTAGACCTCTCTGACCCCGAGAGCTGTATTCCTAACTTTCTCACCTTCGAATCTTTGCTTTGATGTCAACTTCAATGAAGCCTACACTGATTTTTTTTTCCTTTTTTTTTTTTTTAGCTAGAGAGCGAGTGCCGCTGTGGGGCAGGGAAAAAAAAGTTGTTAGAGCGAGTGCCGCTGTGGGGCAGGGAAAAAAGTTGAATATTTATTTACTTATAATTATTATTTATTTTGAGGAACCAGCTGATGGTGCAGGGGTTACATCACTGGACTCCCACATGTCTGACTGTGGTTCCAGTCCTGGAACCATGGCTTGAAATTCATGCTGAGCATGTGTGATTACCTGCCCAAGATTTTGCAAGGAGATTACAGAAGGGATTGAGGTGTGGCCATCCTCACTAGGGGGGTGATTAATTTCTCCCTTTCTGTCTTTCTCTCTCTGATGAACTTACGCATCCTATAGCAAAAATCTCTCTCTAGGAGCCGGCAGGTGTCATGGTGGTTAAGGGTGCTGAGCTCCCACATGGCTGACTACAGTTCAAGTCCTGGACCTAGTGGCTTGCTTTCTCACTTTCCCTCTCTCTCACTCTGTCCCTCTCTGGTCAAATTAAAATAAATAAATAAATAAGGTTAAATAAATAATCCTAAAAAAAAAAAAATCTCTCTAAAAAAATAATTATTTATTTCAGGCCAGCAGGTGGCCTAGTGGTTGAGGTGTTGGATTTCCATGCCTTGGGAGTCCTGGACCTGGCAGCTTGAAAATACAACAGGCAAATGTGTGTGCGTGCCCCAAATCCTGAAAGGAAAAGGCACTGCAGTGTAGCCATCCCCCCTGGTGGGGGTGTGTGATTTCTCACTTTCTGTCTCTCTGGTCAACCAACACGCCCTATAGCAAAAAAAAAAAAAACTCTCAAAATTGTTTTCTAACTTAATTCTTTTTTTAAAATTATTTTATTCAACTTCATTTATTTATTTATTTATTTAAATTTGACTAGAGAGAGATAGCATGAGAGAGAGGAAGAGAGAAAGTGAGAAAGCAAGCCACCAGGTTCGAGACTTGAACCACAGTCAGCCATGTGGGAGTCCAGCGTCCTTAACCACCATGCCACCTGCTGGCCCCTCTAACTTAATTCTTATTCATTATTATTATTTAATTTTCTGCAGGGCACATGTGCTTACCAGAGAGAGAGAGAAAGTGAGAAAGTAAAGTGTCAGGTCTGGGGCTCAAACCATAGTCAGCCATGTGGGAGTCCAGAACCTTAAGCACCTTAACGACTACACTGCCTCTCCAACAGAAAGAAGTTTATTTTTTTTATTTTTTTTATTTAACTGTTCAAACAATTTGCCTACAAAATTTTATTTTTTTCCTAAATAGCACTTTTTTTTTTTTTTTAGAAATTTTTTGCATGTGCTCGCCAGAGGAAGAGAGACAGACAGAAAGCAAGAAATCATCCCCTAGGGGAGATGGCCACACAACAATCCCTTCTTCATTCTCCTCTCAGGATTTTGGGCACACACGCACCAGCCAGGCCTGGTGTTAAGTTTTGTGCCTTTTTTTTTTTTTTTTTTTTTTTGACTACAGGGTATGTGCACTTGCTGGAGAGCCATGGCACAATTCTTTCTCCTCTTGGGATGTCAGGCATGCACACTTGTCTGGTTTAAGCTATGTAGTCAGGGACTCTAACTGCAGTCAACTGCGTGGGAGTCTAGTGACGTAACCATTATACCACCTGCTGGCCCTGAGATGTGCATGTTTTATTTTGATTTTTTAAATAATTATTTTATTTAACTTTATTTCTTTTAATTTGACTAGATAGGGAAGGAGGGAGGGAGGGAGGGAGGAGGAGAGAGAGAGAGAGCGAGCAAGCGAGTGAGCGAGCAAGCAAGCTACCAGGTCCAGGACTCGAACTGCAGTCGGCCACGTAGAGGGTCCAGCACCCTCAACCACCATGCCACCTGCCAGTCCCATGAGAGAAATATTTTTGACAGGTTGTCACATTGTGGTTCTTCCTGCTTCAGCTTCCCAGGCAACCAGGATTACAGATGCTACATTGCCAGGTCTGCTAGAAACCCAACCAGGGATCAACCAGGGCCTCCCATGTAGCCTCAGCCATATAGCACAGTGACACCTGCCACCTGTGCCATGATGGCTGGCATATTTGTTTTCTTGATTGCCATCTGCCCCCAGTCCTAATCCCTTTTGCTGTTTTAATTTTTCATAATACTTACCTCCACCTAACATGTCTCCTGAAACTTATTTATTTTATCCACTGTTTAGTGTCTAATAACAGTCTCCACCTCTACCTCAGCAGAATATAAGTTTCCTAAGGACAAGAATGATCAGTTTTGTTCCTGGACGCATGCCCTGGGCAGAATCTGGCATAAAGTAGGTGTTCAATAACTATCTGAATGAATGTACTGAACGAAGGGAAAACGCCAAAATGAGGCTGGGAGGTGGAGGAGCTTGAAGCTGTGAAAGGGATAATAAGACAATATACTAAATTCAGTACAGAATGGTACGGAACCAAGCACACACAGAGGAAATGATCTGCAACGCTATCACAGCACTTAACAATTGTACCCAATTCTGGGACCAGCGGGTGATCTGGTGGTTATAAAGTGCTGGACTCATATGGCTAACCATAGTTCGACTTAGACCGGGTGGCTGACTTTCTTTCTTTCTCTCTCTCGCTGTCTTCCTCTAGTGAATAAATAATAGGTAATTATTTTCTTTAAAAAAAAAATCGTACCCAATTCTAATGAAACTGGTTACTACTCACTCAGCCCTGTTCCTTGGCGGTCCCTACGCAACGCGAAACGAATTTTAATTATTTCTGAATCATTTGCGTCCACAGAAGTGCCTGGCACGCACATACTAAGTAATCAAAAGAGGTTGATGGGTAAACTAACCAGTCAATGTCCTCAACTATAAATATTTTCGAGCTCGCAGGGAGGAGACTCCGTCCTCCTTTTATTTCTTCAAACACTTCCCGTCACCGCTCACTCGGCAGCGAGGGATTGAGCCGATGTCCTGGACTCATTACGTCATAAAACAGCGTCCTGGGAAAGGAGCCGGATTTAACAAAGTCTCGGTCACGTGACCAGAGTGGGCGGAGCTCCTAAGGTCATATCCCAGTGTTCTTTGGACGTACTTCCTTTCTGTCTTTTTCCGGCGTTCAAGATGTCGAAGCGAGGTGAGGCTTTAGGCTTTAAGAGTATCCTCCGCCATCTGTCGCGCGGCGGCTTTCGGCCTCGCCGGGAGTGGCATCCCTGGGCAACTGGGAGTTGAGCTGGCGGGATCCCCACGCCATTTTAGACCGAGTCGAGCGAGGTCACTCCGCGAATATCTGATGTGGTTGGAGATCGGCCTGTGCGGTCTCCCACCTTGCAGAAGGAACTGCTTGTTGTAAAAGTTGGAGTCGTTCAAGCTCCTTAGTGTCGACATACAGATGGTAATAGTGAGGCGTCAGCTGTTTTCCGTGAGGACCGGGTGGCGCGCAGAGAGGGTTTAAGTGGAATTCTAGAGGAAAAGAAATGTGTGGTCTTCCGAAGCACGTTCGACGAGCTTACGGGTTGAGAGTGTTGAGGAGAACCCCGAGTCGTGTCTAGACAGTGCTTTCTCAATCCCGTTTACCTTTTCTTTCTACCCGCAGGACGTGGCGGGTCCTCCGGGGCAAAGTTCCGGATTTCCCTGGGTCTTCCAGTAGGCGCTGTGATCAACTGTGCTGACAATACAGGTGAAGCCTTTGACTGCTGTCTGCTACACTCCCCTTTTTAAAAGCACTCAGTGGGCCTTTGCAAATGACCCACTGAGCCGTCAAGAAAGGGCAGAGTAAAAACACCACTTTTGGGTGAAGTGGCAGCGTGTTGTGTTGTTTTGCTTCAATCCGTGGTGTGACAAGGTGTTCTACCTTGGCATTTAGCTGGCCAGTGTGCAGAGGGAGACGCTTTGGAAATGTTTAGAAAATGTTGCATCCCTGGAATGGCTTAGTAAGTTCTCGCCCCCCAAAAATGTGGTTTTGATTTTCATCCTTACATAGGAGCCAAAAATCTGTATATCATCTCTGTGAAGGGGATCAAGGGACGGCTGAACAGGCTTCCTGCTGCTGGCGTGGGTGACATGGTGATGGCCACGGTCAAGAAAGGCAAACCAGAGCTCAGGAAGAAAGGTGAGTGGACATCAAGTCCTCCTTTTCATATGTTGGGTAACTGAGGGACTTAATCCCCATATTGGGTATTGGGACAATAATTTTACATTTCTTCAAGGCCTTTGAAAGCTTGCTGTCTTTAGAGAGACAGTGTGAGTGTGACATACGTATCTGAAAACTGAGGTTCTGCTGTCTTAGGACTCATCTTGTCACTTGCTACATTCTTGGTTGGCTTCTAGTGTAAGCTGAGGCCACTTCCCCAGCTCAGTTCATCAGACACTTGTGGACTGTACCTGTATCCGTAGAAGTGAAACCCCTGCCTATCCTGGAATTTACTGGCCACATTTGCTGGATGCTGGACTCCTTTCGATTCTTGAATTCCTGCTCCAACCTTGGCTTCTTCCAGCCTCAGGTCCTTTGTCCTTGTTGTGCTCTTGCTGGGATACTCTAAGCCACTCATCTTCAGCTTCCGTGATTACTGACGCTTCTTCCTCTGTCCAGGTGGAAATTTGTGGCATTTAGAGTCGTCCCTGCTTAAAGCTCCGTGAAAGGCAGTCTTCAGTTTATTGCTTATTTTTGGGCCAGATACATACATTAGTATGTATGTATGTACATGTATATGTATATCATATGTAGTGAACATAGTATATGTTTTGATGGGTGGCTTAGAGCTAGACCAGCTGAGATCACGGCTTTTTTAAAAAAAAAAATTACTTATTCATTCATTTATTATTATTATTATTATTTTATTTGAACAGAGGGAGGCAGAGAGAGAGTGAGAAAGCAAGCCACCAGGTCTATGACTTGAACTGTGGTCAGCCATGTGGGAGTGTCCAGCATCTTAACCACCACACCACTTGCTTGTTCCCGAAATCACAGCTTTAATATTTATGTTATCTGGGGCTGGCTGGTGGTGTGGTGATTATGGGCACTAGACTCCCACATGGCCAACAATGATTTGAGTCCTGGATCTGGTGGCTTTCTCTCTCTGTCCCTCTCTGATCAAATTAAATAAAGTAAAATACTTCTTAAAAAGATTTATGTCATCCTGGGTGAGTTCGTTTTTTGTTTGTTTTATTTTTATTTTTGTTTTGCTATATAGGGCTTGTGGGCTCACCAGAGAGAGGCAGGTGAGAAATTACAGAAAGTGAGATGGCCATACCGCAATCCCTTCTCCATTCTTCTCTTGGTGATTTTGGGTGTGCGTGTGCACACACCCCTTCCCTCCCCCCAGCCTGAGTTTTAAGCTGCTGTGTCCAGGATTCAAACTGGGGTCGACTCTGCGGGAGTCCAGCAATGTAACTATCACACCATCTGCTGGTCCCTGGAATTACTGCCTTGAAAGGAAACACTTTCTAGGAGGTTGGGAGACCCCGGTGATAACCGAGTATGTAGAGCATCACATGCTAGCAAGCCCTGCACTTGGCAAGCACAGAATGCCAGGTGGTGCTTTAAGGTAGGTTCGTTCTTTCTTTCTTTTAAGAATTAGTCTATTTAACTTACTTTTTTAAATTTATTCATTCATTTATTTTAATTTGACAAGTGAGAGACACAGAGAGAAAGAGGGAAAGTGAGAAAGCAAGCCTCTAGGTCCGGTACTCAAACCATGGTCAGCCATGGAGGAGCATCCAGCACCTTTACCACCATGCCACCTGCTGGTCAATATTTACTTATTTTAATTTGGTCAGAGAGAGAGCAATAAAGTGAGAAAGCAAGCTGCCAGGTCCAGGACTTGAACCACAGTTGGCCATGTGGAATCCAGCACCCTTAACCATGACGCCACCTGCTGACCCCAAGGCAGGTTCTTATAGACGATACTAACTCAAGATTGTGGACCTTGGGGCCAGCAGATGGTGTAGTAGTTATGTTGTTGAACTCCCACACGACCAGCCACAGTTCGAGTCTGGACCTGGTGGCATCAAAATCACGACAATGGAGAAGGGGTTATGGTGTGGCCATATCTCTGGGGGGGGTGGTGGTGATTTCTCACCTTCCCTCTCTCTGTCTGTCTCTGGTGAGCACACCAAGAACCTGCCTGCTGCTTAATCGCAGGCTGCCCTCTGAAGTCTTATCACTGGGTGTATGAATTAACAGCCAAGGCATTAGAGCACTTCTCACTAGTAATGATTTGTCTTACTTTAGCTATTCAGTACACTTTTTTTGGGGGGGAGAAGTTTTTGCTATAGGGCTCGTGTGCTCACCAGAAAGACAGAGAGATAGACAGCAAGAAATCACCTCCCTGGGGGATGGCCATGCCTCAATCCCTTCTCCACTCTCGTCTTGTCAGGATCTTGGGCACACACACACCCAGTGTGAGTTCAAGCAAGCTACTGGGTTTAGGACTCAAACCGCGGTCAATACATAGGAGTCCAGTGACATAGGCATTACTCTAACTGCTGGTCCCGAATTATTTTAATTTTAAAATACATTTACTTTAATTTTGATGGGGTGGGAGTAACAAAGCAAGCCACCAGGTTCAGAACTCAAACTGATTGGCCGTATGGGAGTGTCCAGTGCCTTAACCCCCACGCTACCTGCTGGCCCCTCACTGAACTTTTAAAAATATAAATATATATTTCATTTATTTGTTTATTTAGAGAGATTTTTGCTATAGGGCGTATGCACTCACTGGAGAGACAGATAGCAGGAAATAACCTCCCAGGGGGAAGGGCCACACTGTGATCCCTTCTCCATTCTTCTCCTGGTATCTTGGGCATGAACGCCTGGTGTGAGTTTAAGCCACCAGGTCCAGAACTCGAACCATGTGGGAGTCCAGCAACATAACCACCATGCCATTTTTAAATTTATTATTTTGTTTGCTATGGTAAGCATGCATTCACCAAAGAGAGGCAAACAGAGAAAGAGCAAGAAGGAAAGTGAGAAAGCAATCCACCAGGTCTGGGACTTGAAGCATGGTTAGCCATGTGGGAGTCCAGCATCTTAATCACTGCACCACCTGCCAGCCCCTTACTTGTTTTAAGAGAGCTTTATGGTATAGGGCATATGTGCTTACTGGAGAGAGAGGGCGACAACGAGAAATATTCTCCCAAGGAGGTGGTCACACTACATTCCCTTCTCCATTCTCCTTTCAGCATTTTGGGCACACATGCATATTGGCCTGGCATGGGTTTCAAGCCACTGGGTCTTGGGACTCAAACCATAGTCAACTATGTGGAAGTCCAGCAACATAACCATTATGCCATCTGCTTGTCCCTATTTCATTTTATTAAGTTCACTATAGGGTATGTGTATTCACCAGAGAGAAAAAGAGGAAAGTGAGAAAGCAAGCTACCAGGTCTGGGACTCGAACTGTGGTTGGCCATGTGGGAATCTGGTGCCTAAAGTACCACACTATGTGTTGGCAGTGCACCTTAATTCAGTGGCTGAACTTTTCCTCCTGGGCATCTTAGCCTGTCCCTCCAGCTGGACGTCTTGCTCTCTTGGAGAAGTCTTAGCCATTCCTTTGTCTTCCAGAATGAGTGTGATGTGATGAGTTTGTTATCCTGTGTGCCTGCATCCACCCCGTCACACACACCCCTCTCAGTAGCTTGTAGCCTTTGACCAAACATTTTTGTTCACCTTAGAATACCCACTTGGGGGCTTGGTAGCACTGGTGGTGATTACGCATCAATGAATCCATGTGTTAACTGGGATGTACCCTCTCTTCTTAGAACACTCCCTGAGTCTGACTAGTGGCCTAGGGAGCTGTCAGTGAAGAGCATAGCAAAGGGCCATTACTTTATATGGCAGCAGGGTGGACTGTTGGTCTTACTGGTAGAAAAGACCAGACAACATCATCATCATTATTTTGGAGAGGTTTTTGCTATAGGGCGTGTGTGCTTGCCAGACAGAGCAGAAAGCAAGAAATCACCCCCAAGGGGGGATGGCCACGCCGTAATTCCTTCTCCATTCTCTCAGGATCTTGGGCACATATGCACACGCGTCCAGTGTGAATTTTAAGTCACTGGGTCCAGGACTCAAACCGCAGTCGACTACATGGGAGTCCAGCGACATAGCCATTATGCTAACTGCTGGTCCCACAACATTATTATTTTTAAATTTTTGCTATAAGGCAGAGAAAGAGTACATGCCACCAGCTCCAGGACTTGAATTTTCTACTAATGCCATCTTTGGTCCTTGTTTCTGCTTAAATGAATATGTCCCTTTACCTGGTGCTGATATTTAACAAGTACGGAATGTGAAAAGGGGGCAGGACTAGTTTAGGATTTGTGGCCTTACTACTTATTGCACGAATGAGAAATAAATGGTTTATGAGTAGATGGGATCCTCTTAGTTAATAATTACTGCTTCTCAGTGTGCCCCATTGTTAACTTGATCATGTGCTGCCTACTTAACAGATTTGTGTAGGGCTTGTGTCAAGGATTCTCAGGCTCACTGTCCTGTGTTTCTGGTGTTTGCACCTTGAATGTGGAACTGTAACTGTTACCTCTGCTACTCCAAAAAGATGAACTTGCTCAAGGTTTCCAAGCTAGTATCAGTCAAGATTTTAACCCAGGTGTGTCTGGCTCAAATCATTGTTTTCAAGCATTACTGTGTGGTGATGCTTCACGTTGAAGGTGTGAAGTGTCCTTTTCACTTCAGTGTAGGTAACTGGAAAACAGTTCATCAAAAAGTTAGAGGGCCAGCTCTAGCCTGGTGGCTAGGGAGCCAGATCCCATGTGGCCCAGCCAAGGTTCTAATGCCTTCTTTGTCTCTGTCTCTGAAAAGTGCATGTGGCCTCTAGCAGTTTTTTTTTTTAAAAAAGGTTAAACATAGACATATGCAATAAATATGAGTTGAATTTTAATTGCCCAGCTCTTAGACCTTCAAGAAATAATTTTTTAAAATTTTATTACTATTTTTTTTCTTAGAGAAATTTTGCTGTAGGGCATGTATGCTTGCCAGGGAGACCGAGAGTCTCCCAGGGGGGATGACCATGCTACAATCTCTTCTCCAGTCTCCCCTCAGGATTTTAGACACACACACACACACACACACACACACACACCCGGTGTGCATTTTTAAGCCACCAGGTCTGGGACTTGAACCGTGATTGACTACATGGGAGTCCAGCGATGTAACCATTATGCCATCTGCTGGTCCCAGTTTTTTTTTTTTAAGTTTTGCCATAGAGGGTGCCTGTGCTCACTGGAAAGAGACAGGGAAAGTGAGAGGTCCCCCCCCCACCCCACCCCCCAAAAAGGGGGGGGTGGCCATGCTGCATTCCCTACCTTTGCATTCTCCTCTTATTTTTGTCATGCACAAGCACCTGGTGTGATTTTTCAATATGCCAGGTCTAGGTCTCAAGCCATAGTTGGCCTTTCATGTTTTTGTTTTTGTTTCTTTAATATTTATTTATTTATTTCCATTTGTTATTGTTGGTTTTTTTTTTTTTTTCTTTTATTTGGGAGAGAGAGAGAGAGAAAGGGAAAGTGAGAGAGCAAGCCACCAGGTCCGGGACTTGAACCATACATAGTTGGCCATGTGGGAATCCAGCACCCCTATCCACCACACCACCTGCTGGCCCCTGGCCTTTCATGTTTTATGTCTTTTGCAAAAATGAACTTGTCTGCTTTTTCCTGTTTTGTCGCAAATAACTTCCACTTACACAGTTACAGACATAGAAATCACGTTCAGTGGTTGCAGAGGATTTCATTATTTGCATATGCAGGTATTGGGCAAGTTCCAAGTTTTTGCTCTATTAAAAGAATATACATGCTCTATATTAGAAAAGCGTGGGTAAGGTGGAATGGTCATGGTCTCTGGGACATAATTCAGTTGGAGCTCAAAGATTGTATATATGCACATTAGCAGTAACACATTTTATTTGGGTAAATTGTAGGTGAGCTAATTCTTTTTAAGTACAGATTTATGCTTGTAAGAAAATGCTGTCAGTTTTGACTTTAGTGTTTGTATTGTCTCTCACACTTGTTTTTAGAAAGTGAAAAGTTAATGAGTATACGTTCTGTCCAGGGGTTCAAACTGCTTTTATGGTAGCACTGAGACTTGCCAGACACATGATGACTGCTTTCCTCTTTTTCCCTTAGTGCATCCAGCAGTGGTAATTCGACAACGAAAGTCATACCGGAGAAAAGATGGCGTATTTCTTTATTTTGAAGATAATGCAGGGGTCATAGTAAACAATAAAGGTGAAATGAAAGGTAAGAAAGCAATCCAGGGACCAGTGTTGCAGCAGTAAAATGTGATGCCCTCTTCAGATGGTGCCGCGTGGGATGGCTCCTGGTCCAAATTGGAAGGCCTCCCTGAGTATATCTGACCAAGATCAGGGCTGGCATGTGATGAAAACAGGTGGCCTGTAGACACATGCAGAAACGCTTCTGTAAGCTACCCTAGCAGGGCTGTTAAGATCTACATATGAAAGCAGTATCTGCCTGCTGTCAATGGTTATCTTCCTGTTGTTGATACCCAATGCCCAAGATATAGTATCTGCCTAATCAGACTGTCCCCAAAAAAAGATCAGAGACATTTTATGGCACCAGTCATTTTCCTGTCCTAAGACGACTTACATAAAAAAACAACTGGCTTTGCATCCTGATTCCTCTTCCCCTCTTCTCTTTGCATTTCACTTCCTTCTTCCCCGTTCCCTTTGCATCCCATTTTCACATTCCCTAATTTTCTGCAACAATTAAAAAAGTAACGATTAATAGCAGACAAATACTGGTTTCATATGTAAATGTTTCTCAATAGCCCTATTAAAATAAATTATCAAAGCACATTTCTGGCAGGTGGCACTGTGGTTAAGGTGCTGGACACTTCCACATGGCTCACTGTGGTTCAAGTCCTGGACCTGGTGGCTGGCTTTCTCACTTTCTCTTTGTTTCTGGTCAAATTAAAATGAATGAATGAGTGAATAAAGTTAAATAATTCTTTTTTAAAAAAAATGCTTCTGTATGTGTCTAAAAGTCACGTAGTTTCAAACTGCTCTCCACAGTGGAGGGTTTAACATTACATCAGGACCATCTTGGATTTTTTTGTTTGTTTTGGTTGGTTTAGGTTTTTATTTTTGCCATAGGGTGTGTGTTCTCACCAAAGAGAGAGAAAGTGACCAGCAGTTGGCGTAATGGCTATGTCGCTGGACTCCCATGTAGTTGACCACAGTTCGAGTCCTAGACTCTGTGGCAAAGAAAGTGACTAGTCACTGGGAAGGGGGAGATGGACATGTCACAACCCTTCTCTATTCTCCTTGGGAACTCTGTACAGGCACACACATGTGCCTGGAGATTCTCATACCACAGGGTTTTCTGGGACTCAAACCACAGTTGGCCATGTGGAGTCCAGCACCCTAACCAAATCACACCCCCACCTTGGGAGTTTGTTTTCATTTTAATAGAGGTTTTTTGCCATGGGGAGTGGACACTCACCAGAGACAGAAAGCAAGAAATCATCCCCCAGGTGGCCTGGCCATCCTGCAGTCCCTTCTCCATTCTCCTCTCAGGATTTTGGGCATGCATGCACATGAGCCCAGTGTGAATTTTAAGCCACTGAGTCTGCGACTTAACCACTGTCAACTACATGGGAGACCATCAACTTAACCATTATGTCATCTATTGGGCCCCACCTTGGGAGATTTTAATCTCATTCATGGGACCAGTAAATTCACTTCAAGAAAAATAAGTTTATGGGGGCTGGCTCCATGGTCTGATGGTTAAGACAGCCAGGTCTCACATGGCTGACCATAAGATTGGAGTCCTGGATCTAATAGCTTGAGAAACACTGGACCTATGTATGTGCATGTCCAAATGCCTAAAAGGGACTGAAGAAAAAGGATCAGCTCCATGGCACAGCAGTAATGAAGTACTGAAAAGAGGCCTGAACACACATGGTGACCAGGTCCCCACATGATTAGCCTGACACCAGGGATGGGAGCCTAGTGCCTGAGGGCTCCTGGGCTGAAGAAGTGGATACAAGGGAATGCTGTGTGAGCAGGCCCTGGAGGTTTTTTGTTTTTAAGTTTGCTAGAGTACTCTGGATACTCTGCAGAGAGAGTGGAAGTGAAGTGGCACACCACAATCTCCTCCGCCGTGTTGGTACTCAAGCACACATGCCTGGTGTGTTTTTCCATCTGCCAGGTCTGGGACTCAACCTATGCAGTTGGTCATGTGGGATCTAGCCACCTTCACCACACCATTGGACCAGCCCTAATGAAAATGTAAAAGCTGTCCGTCCATATTGCTCCTTTGGTAGAGGAGGACAAGCAGGGGGCCTCTGATGTCCTAACCCATCCCTTAATTTTCTTCATGCAGGTTCTGCCATCACGGGACCAGTGGCAAAGGAGTGTGCAGATTTGTGGCCCAGGATTGCATCTAATGCTGGCAGCATCGCATGATTTTCCAGTGTGTTTGTAAAAAAAAAAACCCAAAACATTAAAAACTATTTGCTCCCAATGCTTGCCATCCTATTTATTTTCTCTGAATTATTTATTTTTAATTTTATGGTTAGATTTTTTAATTTGACCAGAGAGAGACATGGGGTGGGGGAGTGAGAAAGCAAGCCCCACCAGGTCTGGTACTCAGACTGCTGTTAGCAATGTGGGATTCCAGCACCTTAACCACCATGCTACCTGTTTGTCCCCATCCTGTTCATTTCTACAGTCTGACACTCTTCAACCATTGTCTTTTAAATTTAAACTGGTGTAAACTTTGAAGTTTCTGTAATAAAAAACTTGTGATTGCTATGTTTTCAATTTCTGTTGTAAAAAAAAAGTTACTGGTGGGACCAGCAGATGGCATAATGGCTATGTTGCTAGACTCCCATGTAGTTGACTGATTCAAGTCCTGGACCCAGGGGCTTAAACTCATGCTGGGCATGTGTGTGTGTGTGCCCAAGATCACGAGAAGAGAATGGAGGAGAAGGGATTGCAGTGTGTCCATCTCCCCTGGGGGGTGATTTCTCTCTCTGGTGACCACACATGCCCTATAGCAAAAATCACTTCCAAAAAATGTTACTAGGCTAGCTAGTGCTTAAGATTTAATACTCATTTTAATTCGACCAGAGTGGGGTGGTAGAGAAAGCAAGTTGTCAGGTCCAGAACTCAACTGCTTTCGGCCATGTGTAGCACCCTTAACCATCACGCCACCTGCCAGCCCCTGCCAACTGCAGTTTTGAGTCCCAGACCAAGTGGCTTGAAAAACCCTGCATACCCAAAATCCTGAGGAGACTAGAGAAGGGATCTTGCCATGGCCATCCCCTGTGTGGGGGGGTGACTCTCACTTTCCCTCTCTACCTTTGGTAGTAAGTATGCATATTCTATGGCAAAACCTATTGCTGTAAGAACTTAATCTGTGACAGTTTTGTTCTCATGGTGGAAAATGATTTTAAGTCAGTCCTGCAGGTTGACTTTTTTGAGATTTTTGCTATAGGGCATGTGTGGTCACCAAAGAGTTGAGATTAACAGGAATCACCCCACCCCCACCCCCCAGGGATGGCCACGCTGCAGTCTCTTCTCCATTCTCAGTATCAGGGGCATGCACACTCTGTTAAGTTGCCAGGTCTGAGATTCAAACTGTAGTCCACTGAGAGTCCAGCCATGTAAACATACCATCTGCTGGTCCCAGTACCTGTAGGTTTTTTATTGCTGTCAAATGACTAAGGCCAATGGGTGGAGGGTGCTTAAGGTGGCTGGATCCCACATGGGTGACTGCAGTCCAAATCCCAGACCCTGCAATGAAAATTTATACTGGCATGTGTGTACCTGCTCCAAAACACCTGAGAGGAAAAGGGATTGCATGGCCTACTTCCTCACTTTACTATTTCTGAGGAGGTCACACACCCTATAGCAAGACAAGGTATAAAGAAAATAATCTGTAGTTAAGCAGAGAAAAATCACTGTTCAGGTTTGCTGTATCCATTATACATCAAATTAATTGGAGGGAGGCCAGCAGGTGGCATGGTGAAGGGCACTGGACTCCCACATGGCCGACCACGATTCCAGTCCTGGACCTGGTGGCTTGCCTTCTCACTTTGTCTCCCTCTGGTCAAATTTAAGTAGACAAACAAAATTAAATAAATTATTTATTAAAAAATGAACTGGAGGATAGTTAAGTGTCCACCTGTTTGCTGTTTCAACAGGAGGATGAATGCTAGCTGGTAAAATGAATTGGAATGGAGAGGGGAGACAAGCTCTAATGGACTGGTTGGAAGGCAGGAGACTTGGATTCTGGTTCTGCCTCTACAGCTGACTGGATTTGAGAAACTCTTCTGAGCTTCAACTTAAAGTTCTAAAAGTCAATGGAAAAAAAAATAAAAATAATAATGGCAGGTGTGTGTTTGTGCCCAAAACAATTTCAAGAGAATGGAGAAGGGATTGTAGCATGGCTGTTCCCAGGCCATGTGGGAGTCCAGCTTCTTAGCCATACCACCAGCTGGCTCAAAAAAAAAAAAAAAAAAAAAAAACTTATTTAAAAAAAGATTAGAGGGATCAGCAGTTAGCGTAATGGCTATGTCGCTGGACTCCCATGTAGTCGACCTTGGTTTGGGTCCTGGACCCGGTGGCTTAAACTCACGCCAGGCCACGTGTGCATGCATGCCCAAGATCCTGAGGAGAATGGAGAAGGGGTTGAGACGTGGCCATTCCCCAAGGGGGGTGATTTCTCGCTTTCTATCTCTCTGGCGAGCGCATGAGCCCTATAGCAAAATAAACGAATAAACGAACAAGCAAATACATAAATAAAACAAAGCAAATACATAAATAAAAAACACACGCAGGGCTCCTGTGCGTGCGGGCCAAAGATCCTGAGAGGAGAATGGAGGAGAAGGGATTGCGACGTGGCCATCTCCGCTGGGGGGTGATTTCTCGCTTTCTGTCTCTCTGGCGGTTCTCCCTGAAGCAAGAACCTCTCCAAAAAAAAAAAAAAGATTAGACCAGGGATTAGAAGGTGGCATGGTGGTTAAGGCGCTGGACACTCCCATATGGATGATCACCACGCCACCTGCTGGCCCCAGAAGGGTTCTTGACACCACGTAATAATGCGCAGGGGAGCCCCATCTAGGCCTCTCACCTCCCACTGTAAGTGCTCTCCGAGGCTGCAGTGGTTGGGATGGCGCATTTTTGCGAGTGTCCTCTGCGACTGGAGAAGGGCTTTATCTTAGACGGGGTGGCCGTGAGTACCGTGGCCCGCTCCTATGAGCACCTGAGGCCCAAGCTATGGTCCGCCATTCCGTCCTACAACGCGCAGCTGGACTACCACGCCCGCCGGTACTTCCAGAGCCACGTGGTTCCGCCCATTTTGAGCAAAACTGATCAGGTATCCTTGCACCCAGGAGGGCCTCTCTTCCCACAGAAGCTGCCTTGCGGGCGGGGCTGACGTCTCTGTTTCTCACTTCCCCAAACCCTGGCGTCTCAGTCACCAAGGAAGTGGCCCACTATCCCCTGCTCAGTTTTATAAAAGAAACTCTAGAACCGAAGGGAGGAGGGTGACAGACGTTCAGAGCAAGTCCCCTGAAGTCACAGAATCACTTTCCACCCCCCCCCCAACTTGAAAATAGTGTTTCTGCAGGGCTAAAGCCGGTCTCTCCCAATCTAATTGGTTTCATTGTTCTTTGCGATGTCACAGACCCGCCCTTTGGGGTGACTTCACACCAGAAATTCTCTGAAAACGCGAAAGTCTACATGACCTCAGTAATCAAGACAAAGGGGAACTGTCTGGACTTAGGGAGGAGGCGCTTTCCGGCCTGTGACGTCATCGTTGCGGAGGAGTGGGGCGGGGGTTGGGGACCTTCCTCTCCCAGATCCTGTTGGAATCCTCCCTGGCCAAGTTCCTCTCAGGTCTCAAAGATCCTCATTCTTTTTTTGGATTCTTTTCTTTATTATTATTTTTTAACTTATTTTTGAATTATTTACTTATTTTGTTATTATTTTTTAAAATTTGACCAGAGGGAGAGAGAAAGGGAAAATGAGAAAGGAAACTGCCAGTCCTGGACTCGAACCGCAGTTGACCATGTGGAAATTCAGGGTTGGAATCCTCCCTGGCCAAGTTCCTCTCAGGGATCAAAGATCCTCACTCTTTTTTTGGATTCTTTTCTTTATTTTTATTTTTTAACTTTTTTTTTGAATTATTTACTTATTTTGTTATTATTTTTTAAAATTTGACCAGAGGGAGAGAGAAAGGGAAAATGAGAAAGGAAACTGCCAGTCCTGGACTCGAACCGCAGTTGACCATGTGGAAATTCAGGGCCTTTAACCGCCATACCACCTGCTGGCCCCTTACCCCTTACTTTTTTCAACTCTTTTTCCTCTACCACTGTGTTATGTATATATGGGTTGTGTTGGGAAGGGAAAGATGGGGTTACTTTGAACAAACCTTGCGTGTTTTGAGGTCCTAAGTGTTTGTGTGTGCACACATGTGTGCAGTGCATGTAGATGACGTGCCTCTGGGTGCCTACTCATGTAACTATGACAGGAAGAGCCAGAGTTTGTGGGGGGGAGGGGTCCAGAATTTAAAAACTTGGGGACTAGCAGGTAGCATGCTGGTTAAGACACTGAACATTCCCACATGATCGACCATGGGTCCAGTCCCTAACCTGGTGGCTTGCTTTCTCATTTTCCCTTTCTCTCTGTGTGTCTCTCTCTGGTCAAATTAAAATAAATGAATGAGTAAATAAAGTTAAATAATTATTTAAAAAAATAATTTAAAAGCTTGAGGGACCAGCAGGTGGCATGGTATTTGGGTCACTGAACTGCCTGCCACGTGGTTTGAGTCCCAGACCTGGTAGTTTCAAAATCATGGCAGGCAGGCCTGTGTGCTTGTATGCCCAAAATCTGGGGAGGAGAATGGAGGAGAAGGGATTGGCGAGGCCATATCCCCTAGGGGGGGGTATTTCTCACTTTCCTTCTCACTGTCACTGTCTGCCAGTGCATGGGCCCTATGACAAGAACCTAAAAAGGAAAAAAAAGGAGTTGAAAATAATACGACGTACACGTTTTTCAAAACCATCATGTTCAATTTCTTGTAAGATTTAATTATCAAAGCCATTCATATTTTCATTTAAATAAAGATAATGTGTATTGGGATCAGCAGTGGTGTGATGATTACATTGCTGGACTCCTACGAGGTCAACCACCGTTTGAGTCCCAGACCCAGCGGCTTAAAACTCATGTCAGACCATGTGCGTGTGTGTCCGAAATACCTAGAGGAGAGTGTAGAAGAAGGGATTGTGGCATCATCATTCTCTGTGGGATGTGATTTCTTAGTTTTTGTCTCTGGTGAGTGTATGCACCCTGTAAGAAAAAGTCTCTAAAAAAACAACAAAAAGAGGTTTATTAACTATGCCAGGCCCTCTTTCTGTTCTTTTTTTTTTTTTTTTAATCTTTTTTTTTTTTTTTTTTTTTATTTTTTTTTTTTGG
>NW_006159986.1:162788-172120 GCF_000334495.1 Tupaia belangeri chinensis | reverse complement strand
TCTCACCCCTGTGTGCTCCCAGAGCAGGCCCTGTCCTGCTTGTTTTCCAGCCCTGACTTAGCAACAACGGGAAAGAGAGAGCTGAGGCTTTTCTCCCACCCCAACTCCACCACACTTTGGCCATGCTCCAGTCATGTGATCCTTCGCACCACTCGGCCAAATCTATCTTGTGCATTTTCTGCAGATGTGGGTCAGAGGCAAGGGTGAGATTTTCTCACTTTTGGGAGCAAGGCAAGTGCTACCTAGCCCAGAAGTTTCTGGCCCCTTCTCTCCCAGCACATAACATTCAGGATCTTCCTGCAGCTATTCCTGGTGTGGAGTTTGATTTAGAGGAAGGCTTCTTTTCCTTGATCTTCCCAACCTTTGGCTTTTCAGTCAAGAGGCTTAGGATATTTGAGGATTGAGAGTTCAGCTCCCATACCAGCCCAGTGGGAGTGAGGAAGGCAGTGAGTGACTCAGTCCTCTGCCCCCGCCCTCAGGGCATTCCCTCCAGCAGGTGACTGGGCATGACTACTACAATGCCGATCTGAAACTGATCAAGGGCTTCAATGGCCGTTTTGGCTACCGCAGGAACACCCCGGCCCTCCGCCAGCGCCCATCTGTCTTTGGTGAGGTCACCCAATTCCCTCTCTTCTAATAGCATCTCTTCCCATCACAGCACTCGACCTGAATTTCGAAGGCAGATGTTTAGATGCACTCTCAATGTCAATGTCATTTTATATATATTAAAAAAGTTTATTTGTGTCTCCAAGTGTGTTTTTCCTTTCCTGAGGTTAAGAGGTAAGCTATCAATAGTTTCTCCACACTCAGCTTTTCTACCTTCTGGAGAGGAGGTGAAAGAGAAGGGCTTCTTGGGCCTATGTTCTTGCGCTCTCTGCCACTGCGTACCAGGCTGAGGGGTAGAGGCCTCGATTCTCCCCTGGAGGAGTGATAAGAACCACGCTCCTTAACCCTGGACAAAGCACTTACTTCCCCAGGGCCCCAGGTCAGAGGCTGGCTCGTTTCCAATCCATGATGGTCACAGAGCTAGCCCTGGTTGCCCTGGGGATTTCCTTACATTCCTGATAGAGCCATCCCATCCGAAAGAACTGACATCATCCTTCTCTTTTCTGCCCTCAATTCATTTGAGGCAGGGTGTGAACAAGATGATGTCTGGGTTACTTTTTAGCCCAAGGATTCTGACACAGTAATACTGTGATTGTGGACACTATCTGCTTATGTCAGCTAGTTTCCAAGATGTCATTTTTCAAGTGTCCCCACCCAGTTTATTGGTGGCCAGGAGAAAAGCCAAAGCAGATGACAGATAGAAAAAGAGGTGGAGCCTTAGAACACAAAGCGTGCCAGAACTCTGTGGGTGGAACTTGGTTCTATTGAGTCACCATAAGTGGACAAGGAAGAGAGCCCTAGTAAGTCATGGGGGTATAGCTCAGGGGTAGAGCATTTGACTGCAGATCAAGAGGTCCCCGGTTCAAATCCGGGTGCCCCCTTCATCCTTTTCTTTTTACTTCTATTAAATGTTTCTTTGTTTTTAATTTTTTTTGCGATAGGGCACATGTGCTTGCCAGAGACAGGAAAAAAGAAAGGGTGAAGGGAAAGTGAGAAATCACTCCCCAGGAGGGATGGCTATGCTACAGTTCTTTCTCCTCCATCCTCCTCTCGGATTTTGGGCATGCATACACATATGCCCGGTGTGATTTTCAAGCTGCCAGATCTAGGACTCAAACTTTGTAGTTCACCACGTGGGATCCAGCCACCTTAACCTCCACACCACCTGCTGGCTCCCATTAAATGGTTTTAATGGAGTAAAAAGAAATACTGCCAGCTGCAGTGTCACTGAAACTGACAAGAACTTTTCAATGTATGCTTGTTCTGAAGTATTCATTTGTGTGACAAAGATAAATCACCTCATTTTTTTCATTCGTGTATTTTTCTTTGGGCCTGCCAATAATTATAGGGTTGTCGGAAAAGTCATGACATATTTTTCTACATTTCTCTATGCAAAAATGTGTCATGACTTTTCTGATCACCCAATAGTTTCCAAGCCTTTCAATAGCCTCTTCGTATAATTATTCGCCTGGTCCAAACCTATCCAATTCGTGTTTTCAAGACAATCTTCCTGACACCATTGTCTAAATCTGCTACCCGGATGGTGGAATTGCCCATTCCCTCTCCCCAGTGCCCTGGGCCATGGCTTCCTTTCACTTGGTTTACTCCTCTGTATGATGAATAACCTCCACGAACTCCCTAAGAAAGAACATATAGGAGTCTGAGTTTGAGTCTTTGCATGTCTGAAAATATCTTTATTTTAATCCTCAAACTCTTAAGAGATAGTTTGGGAATCAGATTCTCATACGAAAAAAGTATCAGAAATTTGCAAATTTCCATTCTAGCTTCTTTTGATAAGTTTGACGTCATTTTTATTTCCACGTGTGACACATTTCTCTTATTGAGTTCTTTTTTCTGAGAGAGGTTCTTGTTATAGGGCACGTGTACTCATTGGAGACTCACAGAGACAGAAAGTGAAAAATCACCCCCCAGGGGGATGGCCACACCACAATCCCTTCTCCTCCAATCTCCTTTCGGGATTTTGAATACGCATGCACACACTCCTAGCGTGTTTTTCAAGCCACTCAGTTTGAGTCCTGCACCCAACTATGTGGGAGCCCAGCGATGGAACCATTACACCATCTGCTGGTCCCTTTAAAAAATAAGAGGGGCTGGCAGGTGGCTGGGGGTGCTGGACTCCCACATGGCTGACCATGGTTCAAGTCCTGGACCTGGCAGCTTGTTTTGAAAAATAATAATAATAATAATTTTTAATTTAATTAATTTAAGAATTATTTTATTTAACTTTGTTTATTTTTTAATTTGACCAGAGAGGGACAGATTTAGAGAGAGAGAGAGAAAGGGAGAAAGCAAGTTGCCAGGTCCGGGACTTGAACTGCAGTTGGCCATTTGGGAGTCCAGCACCCTTAACCACCACGCCACCTGCTGGCCCCATCAATAAGTTCTTAGGTTCTCTGTTCCTTATGTTCTAAAATTTTCATTGATGTACATGGTGATGCTTTTCAATCTAGAGATTCAAATCTCATTTTAAGTTTTTATTATTTTTTGACAATTTCTTCATCATTTGCTTATTTTGGAATATATTTCCTATCCTACTGTTCATTTGTCTTTTCATTGTACCTTCTAGTTCTTTTTCCTTTTCTTTTTCTTTTTTGTTTTTAGGATTTTTGTCATAGGACTCATGCACCTGCTGGTGGCAGGGGGTGGGGGAGAGGCAAGTGAGAAATCATACCCTAAGGGGGATGGCCACATTGCAATCCCTTCTCCTCTATCCTCCTCTTGGGATTTGGGGCATGCACAAATATACATGTACCTGGTGTGGTTTTCAGGCTACTGGGTAAAGGACTTCCACAGCTAGCCATGTGGGAATACGGTGCCTTAACTGCCATGTAGAATTCAGCACCTCACCCACCATACCACCTCCTGGCCCCAAATAAATATTATTTTTAAGAATTATTTTATTGGGACCAGCAGTGGGCATAATGACTATGTCACTGGACTTCCATGTAGTCAACCACGGTTCAATTCCTGGACCTGGTGGCTTAAACTCATGCTGGGTGCATGTACATGTGTACCCAAGATCCCTAGAGGAAAAGGGATTGTGGCATGGCCATCCCCTCCAGGAGGGGATTTCTCACTTTCTGTCTCTCTATCTCTCTCTATCTGGTGAGCACACGCGCTCTATAGCAAAAACTTCTCTCCAAAATAAAAGAATTATTTTATTTTATTTTATTTACTTATTTAAATTTGACCAGAGAGGGACAGAGTGAAAGAGAGAGGAGTAGGGGAGGGAAAGTGAGAAAGCAAGTTGCCAGGTCCAGGACTTGAAACATAGTTGGTCATGTGAGAGTTCAGAGTCCTTAGTCATCACGCCACCTGCTGACCCCCAAATAAATCTTTTTTTATTTTAAAAAAAGAATTATTTATTTCCATTTATTGTTGTTATTATTATTTTTTTTAGAGGTTTTTGCTATAGGATGCATGTGTTCTTTTTTAGAGGTTTTTGCTATAGGGCGCACGTGCTCGGCAGACAGACAGAGAGAGACAGAGACAGAAAGGGAGAAATCACCCCCCAGGGGGGATAGCCATGCTGCAATCCCTCCTCCTCATTTCTCCTCTCAGGATCTTGGGCACGCACTCACACGTGCCTGGCATGAGTTTTAAGTCACTGGGTCCGGAACTTGAACTGTGGTCGACTACATGGGAGTCCAGCGACATAGCCATTACACCAATTGGTTATTGGTGGTTAAGGGTCTCATTTATTATTACTTTTGAAATTTGACCAGTGAGAGACAGACAGAGAGAGAAAGGGAGAAAGAAAGGCACCAGGTCTGGTACTCAAACCGTGGTCGGTCCTATGTGAATCCAGTGCCTTTAACCATCACACCACCTGCTGGGCCCCAAATAAATCTTAAAAAAATAAAATAAAATCTTGTTGCTGGGGCTGGCAGGGAGCACAGTGGTTAAGGCACTGGAATCCCTGCTGACTGTGGTCCGAGTCCTAGATCCCTCAACTTCAAACTCAAGCCAGGTGTGTGTTTATCAATATCCAAAATCTTGAGAGGAGACTGGAGAAGAAGGTATTGTGGTGTGCCCATCCCCCTGGGCAGTAATTTCTCATTTTCCCTCTCTTTTTCTCTGTCTCTGACAGTGCGCACACCCTGTGGAAAAATCTAAAAAATGGGCCAGCAGGTGGCGTGGTGGTTAAGGTGCTGGACTCCCACATGGCTGACAGCAGTTCAAGTCCTAGATCTGGTGGCTTGCTTTCTCACTTTCCTTCTCTTTATTACTCTCTGGTGAGCACATGTGCTTAATAGCAAATTAAAATAATAATAAGTTAAATTAAATAAATAATCCTTTAAAAAATCTAAAAAAGCAACCACTTGCCCTTGAAAAAGGGTTATGGTGGGAGATTATGGAATTATAATTCATTAACATCTAGGTGGTAATTAAGACTGTGGTGGTCCAGCAGGTGGCGTGGTGGTTAAGAGTGCTGGACTCCCACATGGTCAACCATGGTTCAAGTCCCAGACCTGGCAGCTTGCTTTCACACTTTCACTCTCTCTCTCTCTCACACTCTTGTCCCTCTCTGGTCAATTTAAAATAAATAAAGTTAAATAAAATAATAATAATTATTTTGGGGGAGAGGTTTATGCTACAGGGCATGTGTGCTTGCCAGAAAGAGAGAGACAGAGAGACAAAAAGCGAGAAATCACCCCCCAGGAGGGACGGCCACACTGCAATCCCTTCTCCTTCATTCTCCTCTCAGGATCTTGGCCATGCACGCACACATGCCCAGTGTGAGTTTAAGCCACTGGGTCCGGGACTCAAACCATGGCGGACTACATGGGAGTCCAGTGGCATAGCCATTATACCAGCTGCTGGTCCCCCAATAAAATAATTCCTAAAAAAAATACGAGTAGTTCCGATTACATAAAGAACATATATGAGAAGACCTAAGATAGAACCTAAGCAGTTAAAGAAAGAAAAAAATTTCCCTGAGAAGGATGCAGAAAAGAAAATCCGGAGTTTGGTGGGGAGTACTCGAGAGAAAGGTGTCTCAGGAAGGAGAGAGCTATCTTCAATAGCAAAGTCTACTAGTCAGGAGGAGGATGAAATGCATCCATTTTATTTATCTTTAAAAAATTTTAAGAATTATTTCATTTAAATTTTTGAACCAGCAGTTGGCATAATGGCTATGTTGCTAGACTCCCATGTAATTGACCACCAGTTCAAGTCCCGGACCTGGTGGCTTAAATTCATGCCAGGTGTGTGTGCGTGAGTGCCTGAGATCCCGAGAGGAGAATGGAGAAGAAGGGATTGTGATGTGGCCCTCCCCCCGGGGGATGATTTCTCACTTTCTGTCTCTCTGTCTCTCTCTGTTTTTCTGGTGAGCGCACATGCCCTATAGCAAAACCTCTCCCCCCCAAAAAAAAGTATTTTATTTAACTTTTATTTATTTATTTATTTATTTATTTAAATTTGACCAAAGAGGAGCAGAGAGAGAGAGAGAGAGAGAGAAAAGGATAAGTGAGAAAGCAAGCCGCCAGTTCTGGGATTTGAACTGTGTCATGTGAGAGTCCAGTGCACTTAACCACCACGCCACCTGCCAACCCCCCCATTTCATTTAAACACAGGAGATTACTGAAGATCTTGGGAAGATGAGTTGAGTGGAGGGATGAGTTTAAGCAAAGTGTAAAGTGGAAGCAGGGCCTGAGTGGAGACAACTGGTTTCTCATTTGGTTTTGGAGGGAGAACAGAGTGCAACAGTTGGGGCAAAAGACATGGTCATTTCATTTATGTATTTATTTTATTATTATTATATTCTGAAATTTGTTACAGGGCACATGTGCCCCTTGGAGAGAGACAGCAGAGGGAAAATGAAAAAGCACCCCCTATTGTTACACCACAGTCCCTTCTCCATTTTCCTCTCTAGATTTTGGGCACACATGCACAGGTGCCTGGCTACCGCAATTGGGAACTGGAATCTCGTAGTCATGTCGGATCCAGCCACCTTAACTGCCATGCCACAGGTGGGCACGCTGCAATCCCTTCTCTTCCATTCTCCTCTTGGGATCTAGGGCATGCATGCACATGTGCTTGGCATGAGTTTAAGCCACTGGGTCCGGGACTCAAACTGGGGTCGACTACATGGGAGTCCAGCGACACAGCCATTACACTAACTGCTGGTCCCTATTCATTTTATTTTAATATGACCAGAGAGATACAGAGAAAGAAAGTGAGAAAGCAAACTGCTAGGTTTGGGACTTGAACCGTTGTCAACCATGTATGTGGAAGTGTGTGGCTTCTTAACCACCATACCACCTGCTGGTCCCCAACATGTATCCTTTAAAATGTTTATTTATTTAGAGCGTTTTTTGTTTTATTTTGTTTTTGTTTTTCCCTTCCCCTCAGAAAGACAGAGTCAGAGAGACAGAAAGCAAGAAATCAACCCTGGGGGGGATGGCCACACTCCCTTCTCTTCTGTCTTCCTCTTAGGATCTTGGGCTCACATGCACCCAGCGTGAGTTTAAGCCACTGGGTCCAGGACTCAAACTGTGATAGACTACATGGGAGTCCAGCGACATAGCCACTATGCCAACTGCTGGTGCATGAACTCTGGTGCAAGCACACATGTGCCAAAAATTCTGAAGGAAAATGAGGATTGCAATCTGTAGCCACCACCCAAGGGAGTGATTGCTCGCAGTGTCCTTCAAGTGGAAGCGCCCTATAGCAAACAAATCTCAAAAAAAAAAAAAAGTTTTGTATTTTGTTTTTTGTTTTTGATACAGGGCATATGTGCTCACCAGATAAAGTGAGAAAGCAAGCCGCCAGGTCTTCTGAACCAGGTTGGCCATGTGGCTGTCCTGTGCTTTAACCACCACCCCACCTGCCCACCGATTTTTTTTGTGGAGATTTTTGCTATAGGGTGCATGCGCTGGCCGGAGAGAGACAAAGTGAGAAATCACCCCCTTGATGGGATGGCTATGCTACAGTCCCTTCAATCCCCAGGATCTTGGGCCACGAGTTTCAAGTCACTGGTCTGAGGTTCGAATTCTGGTCAGTCATGTGAAATTCCAGCATCCTAACCATTATGCCAGCTGCTAGTCCCAAGACATGGTATTTTGAAAGGATCACTGGGCATATCTAAAATGCTGTTGACAAAGAGCCAGTACTGAGTGAGTACTGGAGAGAGGAAGGCGTGGGTTAATGTGCATTGTGAGAAAAGAAACCCGTAGAACTGCTGGGCCTTAGATAGGGGCTAAGTAGCGGAGGACCAGGGAAGTGGGCAGCTGGCAGAGCCCAGAGCCTTGGGCAGAGAAGCAGAAGAAACTTTGGTTTCGTGGTTCTTATTTATTTCCATACAAAGGGTCTGGGGTAAGGAAGGTGGCCGCAAGTCGCGGTCTGAAGAGAATCGTTCTGACAAGCCGTTTTGGAACACCGGGGTGCGGAGGTGGGTGCCTGGAGAGATGGCTTGCTTAGACGGATCCACCCTAGGGTCTAGCTTCCAGCGGGACAGCCAGTGCCTTGCCATGGCCGCAGGCCCGCGGGAGGAGCCCACTGCAGCCCTAAGGTAACAGAGCTGTGGCATTTTAACCAAAGGGTAGGCAAAAAAAGAAAAATAGACGAGTCGGCGTACCGACACGGCCAAAATAAGACAAGAGCGGCTGCTACGAAAAGGCCTAAAAGTCAGCGGAAGCGGCACGTGATGCCACAGGGCGCGACAGGCAGTATCACACGTCATCGTTCCGCGACGCCAACTCAGTAATATGACGCTATCCCGGAAGTGGCCTCCGGATCGGGCGGTGAAAGTGGCAGCTGGTGGCTCCCGGGCCAGATCCCGCGAGGTCGTCCCTGAACTATTTTTCTCCGATTCCTCTGGATTCTCCCTGAGTCTTCCAGGCCAGCGTAGCGAGGACACGACTCCACCATCATGGGGGGTGGAGATCTGGTAAGTGGAGGGGGGCCTGGGCGGGGGCGGACGGAGGCGGGAGACCTACTGGGGCTGGAGACCCACATTGGATGGGGTGGAGAAGAGGGTGGTTACCATGGCAGCCTTGCTTTAGGGGACCGGGCCCGTAGCCTTGGAGAGGGAAGCGGCCATTAGGGCCGCGGACGAACGGGGCAGAACTGGGGAAGGAGTGCAAGATGTGTCATGAACTGCGGCTGGTGGTTGGCCAGGGGATCAACCGGCTGGAGATTCCGGGAAGACCGGGAAAGGGGCCGGTTGGAACCATGGGTAGGGAAGGAGGTACATACCGAGGCCGGGTCTCGCAGGCTTTGTTTTGTAGGATCTTGCTTGGGACACATCACCCTTTGGTCCGCTAAGGAGTTCAGAGTCCTGTCCTGCCTGGTTTGCATTGTCTCTCTGCCTTTGAGCCCTGTCCTGGTCTCTATTTTAAACCTGAAGGAATCTTTGTATTCACCTTCTCACTTCCACTGCTCTTTCAGTGCTGGGTTCTGACCTGTAGTAACAGAGCTTTCTTCTGAATTCATAGCACTTATAGTATAAGTTATGCAAATGTCCCCTAAACTGTATGGTTCATTTGTAGAGGGGCCAGGTCCCAAATAGAACAGGTGTACCCACAAGAGTATGGTGCAAGATTAGGAAAATGTTTACCTCCTGAAAGTGAGCTAATTGAATGGGCAAATAGATCAGCCTAGCTCTACTAGAGTTTGTCAGATAATCTCTACTAACATGAGTTCCAGGACCCTTAGCAAGGGCCCTCTAATGTAGTGTGTTCTTCAGATGACTGCGTGTAGGG
>NW_006159986.1:151411-162757 GCF_000334495.1 Tupaia belangeri chinensis | reverse complement strand
GCAAGCTCTAATCCAAGGTTTTCCATCTCAGCGCTGTTGACAGTTTGGGCTAGATAATTCAGTGGGGTGTGGTGGTGGTGGTGGTGGGGTTGCTGTTCAGTTGTTTAGCAACATCCTTGGTCTTTAGCCATTAGTTGCACCCTCCTCCCCCAGTTGTGACAACCTGAAATGTCTCCAGATGTTGACACCTGTTCCTCTGGTGGCAAACTCACCTATGATTGGATGAGGGAGGAAAGGGAAGACCAGTAGGACAAAACGTGAGGGGAGGGGAGGATACTAAGGCCAGAAGGACTGCATTACTTGACAAAGGGAAAGGCAGTACAAGGAGAGAGAGAGAGAGAGAAAGGGAAGAAAGGGGAGCTCTCTTTGGCTAGATATTTCCACAAGCCAAGTGTGTAAGTTATGGCCCTGATCTCATTTAGTCTTCTTCACAGGCCTTCAGGCCTCCAGTCGGTCTGGTAAACCCATTCGTCCTAGGCTAGCTGGTTCATTCATGCCTTTCCTATGCATACATCTCTTCAGGATTTTGTGCTGTGAACAGGATGAAGTTCTGACCCTTAACATGGCTTATAAGGCTCTTAATTATTCAGCCACACCGAATTATTTGTGCTTTGTTTTATTCTTATTGGCTTTTTTCTTAGTTTATTCATTTCCTTTATTTTTCTCTCTCTATGTGAGAGAGAGAGAGAGAAGCATACGAGTCTTCATGTCACTGTCCACCCTCAGTCTCAGCCAGCCTAGATCATAGGCACCTGTGCATACGGGATGTGCTTAGGAGGCCCCAGGGCATGAACCCAGGACCTTTTCCATGTGGGTCTAGCTGCATTACTGCTGCACCACTGTCCAGCCCTGTTTGTGCTGTTTTCTCACCACTGTGAGTGCAGTTGTGTGTGCTGTTCCCCTGTTTGGAAATCTCTCCTTCTCCCCTTTTTCCATATCACTAGGCTTATTTATTATTGTCCTTGGATATTACTTCCTCTGGGGGAAGCATTCTTTATTTGGGAAACTGAACTAAAGCATTGGCTGATAGGGCAGAGAGAAAAGCGAAGCATTCTTTTAGGGTGAAGGGTGAGATCAGAATCAAGGGGAGATTCCTGGGAAGAACAATGAAAAGAAGTACTAGGTGGATTGTAAGCCATGGACGCTTACGGGAGGTTAAGTAGACTTAAGGAAAGGAAGGTTGTGTTCCTGCAAATAAAAGTCTGGTGCCAAAGGTGCTTGAGTCCGATTACCTTTCAAAGTCTGAATCTTCTTCCCTTGCTACCCCATTCCTCCTGTTCTGCTGTTACCAACTCCCACTTTAGGCTTGGCTAGTGGGACTATGACTTGAGGGCACTGAAGGTTAGAACTGTCGGAAGGGAGTGCAGGAAGGACCTGCTCTATCCTGTAATTTTATGTACTTGCACATCCACCTGTTCCCATCCCAAGATGGGTGAGAGATTATTGGTAGTGAGATGTCTTGCCCTTACACACCCACCTTAGCATCAGTTGGGTATGGAAGGATAAGTGAGGCTGGGCCAGTTAGACTTGCCACCCATCCACTCCCAGAATTACCAATATTTTCTTCCTTCTTCTATTTGCCACAGAATCTGAAGAAGAGTTGGCACCCGCAGACCCTCCGCAATGTGGAGAAGGTGTGGAAGGCTGAACAGAAACATGAGGCTGAGCGGAAGAAGATCGAAGAGCTTCAGCGGGAGCTTAGAGAGGAGCGGGCCCGGGAAGAGATGCAGGGCCAGATCCCGCGAGGTCGTCCCTGAACTATTTTTCTCCGATTCCTCTGGATTCTCCCTGAGTCTTCCAGGCCAGCGTAGCGAGGACACGACTCCACCATCATGGGGGGTGGAGATCTGAATCTGAAGAAGAGTTGGCACCCGCAGACCCTCCGCAATGTGGAGAAGGTGTGGAAGGCTGAACAGAAACATGAGGCTGAGCGGAAGAAGATCGAAGAGCTTCAGCGGGAGCTTAGAGAGGAGCGGGCCCGGGAAGAGATGCAGCGCTATGCGGAGGATGTCGGGGCTGTCAAGTAAGCCAGGAGAGGGCGTCCGGGTGTGCAGGGACCTGCAAGACCGGCATGCAGGGGCATATCCAGGTGTAGCGTGATGATGGGGTGGTTAAGAGGGCACTTTTAGAGTCAGACTGACCTGGGTTCTGAGGTTGGCTTTGCACAGACTAGTAATTAGGAGCTGCTCTGGGAGCCTTGGTTACTTCAGTAGAACCAGGGGAGAGATAATGCCCGGCTCTGTAAGATTGCTGGCCAGTAAGTGAGATAACGTGTAAGGTTAGTGTGGGCCAGGCTGGTGGTGGTTAGTTGACAGCCTTGACTGAGCATGGTTGCCCCTACCCTGTCTCTCAGTACGTCAAGGCTTCAGTTCTGCCTTTCGTTAATGTAGTTCAGGTTCATTTTAGAGGGACAGTGACGTCCTACAAAAGGAGGTGCATGCTGTGTGATTGTGGACAATTCCACTCGGGTTCACCCTGTTTTAGATAATAATTACCCTATTTATTTTGTGAAAGAAGTTGGGAGTAAACATATTCCAAGAAAATATAAAGCATCTGGAAACCGAACCAGCAGTTAGCGTAATGGCTATGTCACTGGACTCCCACATAGTCAACCGTGGTTCGCATCCCGGACCCAGTGGCTTAAAACTCATGCCGGGCGCATGTGTGTGCATGCCCAAGATCCCGAGAGGAGAATGGAGGAGAAGGGATTGCGGCGTGACCATCCCCCCTGGGGGGTGATTTCTCGCTTTCTGTCTCTATGTCTCTCTCTGTCTGTCTGGCGAGCGCACGCGCCCTATAGCGAAAACCTCTCCAAAAAAAAAGAAAATATAAAGCATAAAATATGCAGTACATTCGTAAATAATGAAATAAAAATGATAGACTAAAACTGAGTAATCTGTATTGTCATTCCCCCTGTTTGTATCCTAATGGCAAGGCTTTAGGTGCTGGGTGACACACTCCCTCACTGGGTTTGCAGAGCTTTGAGTAATTTTATGACAGGAAGATGGGTGACATTTAGGGCTGCGTGTGTGAGACTTAGTTTCAATTCATGGAAATGGTATTTTGGAATTTAAGTGGGAGAAAAATCACACTCATTTGGGAAAATGAACTGGGGAGAAGGCTATTCATACTTCCCTATGAAATTTCGAACGTTTTGAGACCAGCAGATGGTGTAATGGTTACACTGCTGGACTCCCACATAGTCATGCCTGGTTGAAGTCCTGGACCTGGCAGCTTAAAACTCATGCTGGGGATGGGGACCAGCAGGTGGCATGGTAGTTAGGGCGCTGGACGCTCCCACATGGCAGACCACGGTTTAGGTCCCGGACCTGGTTGTTTGCTTTCTTGCTTTCTCTCTCTCTCTCTCTCTCTGGCTCTCTCTGGTCAAATTACAATGAATAAATAAAATTTTCAAAAGTAAAAAACAAAAACTCATGCTGGGTGCACGTATGTGTGTGCCCAAGATCCTGAGAGGAGAATGGAGGAGGCTGAGGAGCTGAGGTGTGGCCATCCTCTCTAGGGGATGATTTCTTGTTTTCTATCTCTTTGTCTCTCTGGTGAGCGCATATGCCCTATAGCAAAAATCTCTTTAAAAAAAAAAAAAAAGAAAATTTAGAATAGTTTAGATGGAGCTTTGTAATTTTCAAATGCAATATGATATAGTTAGGGTATTGATACTTAAAATGAAGTAAGGGAATGAAATTTTATTTTAAATTTTGCCAGAGTGTGTGTACACTTGTGGCGGGGGGTGGCGAGAAGGAAAGGGAGAAAGCACCCTCCGTGGCGGGCGGTCATCCCATAACCTCTTCTCCATCTCCATTTCTCCCTCCTTTCAGAATTTTAGGCGTGCATACCCTTGCGCCTGGTGTGTTTTTAAGGATGCCAGGTCTGGGACTTAAACCATGAAGTCTGCCATGTGGGATTCAGTTGCCTTAACCACCATGCCACTGGCTGGCCCCCCAAGGTACCGATTTTTTTTTTTTTTAAGAGGTTTTTGCTATAGAGCACAGAAAGACAGAGAGAGACAGAGAGACAAAGTGAGAAATCACCCCCCAGGGGGGATGGCCATGCTGCAATCCCTTCTCCTCCATTCTCCTCTTGGGATCTTGGGCCTGCATGCACAGTGTGAGTTTAGGTCATGGGTTTTGGGACTTGAACCATGGTCTACTACATGGGAGTCCAGTGACATAGCCATTATGCCAACTGCTGGTCTCCCCCCCATCCCCGCATTTAAAAAAAAATTTTGCTATAAGGCACATGCAATCCACGGAGAAAGAAGGGTGGAGGGTAGCCCAGGGAGGGGGATGGCCATGCCACAAGCTCTTTTCCTCCTTTCTCCTCTTGGGATTTTGGACACACACACGTACCCAAGTGTGTTTTACAAGCTGCCGGGTTAGAGAATCAAGCCACACAGCCAGTTTGTGGGATCTAACACCTTCACCACCATGCTACCAGCTGGCCCCGAAGACAGCTGGCCTTCCAGGGGTCTTCTTTCCCTGTGGCTTAACCATACTGTAGTTCTGTAGTTGGTTGTGGAAGAAACCTCCCCATGTTGCAAAGCTACTTCCTCACTATGGACCTTAGGTTTTTTATTATTATTATTTTTTGCTACAGGGTACGTGTGCTTGCCAGAAAAACAGAGAGACAGGAAGCGAGAGATCACCCCCCAGGGGCATGGCCATGGGGCAATCCCTTCTCCTCCATTCTCCTCTCGGGATCTTGGGCACACTCGCACACGCGGCTAGCGTGAGTTTTAAGTCACCAGGTCTGGGACACGAACCATGGTTGACTACGTGGGAGTCCAGTGACATAGCTATTATGCCATCCTCTGGTCCCTGGACCTTAGATTTTAATAGCTGTCAAACTCTCATCCTCTGTGGTTTTCTTACACTGGAGAACTGGGAAAATCTGCAGTCTTCTACAGTTGGCCAATGTGTGCTCTCCTGCATACTTGCCTAACTTGACACCAGTGGTGAGAGTGATGCTTGGCTAGCTGGATGGAGCCTTACCCAGCAACCCACAATTAATTCTTTTTTTTTTTTTAAGTATTATTTATTATTTTTTTAAACTTTTTAAAATTATTCATTTATTTTGATTTTCAAGCTGCCGGGGGTGAGACTTGAACCATTGTCGGCTATGTGGGAATCCAGCACCTTAACCACACACCACCTGCTGGCCCTTTTATTAATTATTATTATTGGGACCAGCAGTTAGCATAATAGCTATGTCGCTGAACTCCCATGTAACCGACCACAGTTCGAGTCCCTGACCTGGTGGCTTAAACTCATGTCAGGTGCGTGTACGTGTGTGTCCAAGATCCCGAGAGGAGAATGGAGGAGAAAGGATTGTGGCATGGCCATCCCCCCGGGGGGTGATTTCTCGCTTTCGATCTCTCTGTCTCTCTCTTTATGGCGAGCACACGCGCCCTATAGCAAAAACCTCTCAAAAAAAAAAAAAAGTATTATTATTCAATTTGACCAGAGCGAAGACAGAGAGAGAGAGGGAGGGAGGGAGGGAGGGAAGGAGAGGGAGAAAGCAAGCCATAAGGTCTGGGACTCAAACCATGGTCAGTCAAGTGCCTTAACCACCACACCACCTGCTGCCCCCCCCAATTCTTTTATTATTATTATTATTTAAATAATGTTAACTATTTAATAATTTATTTTATTTTGACCAGAGAGAGAGCAAGAGAGGAAGTGAGAAAGCAAGCCACCAGGTCTGGGACTCAAACCATGGTTGGCCATGTGGGAGTGTCCATTGCCTTAACCACCACGCCTCCTGCTGGTCTCCAATCAATTCTTAATTATGACTCTCGTGTTTTTCAAACCAATACTCCCCCCCGCCACCCCACCCAAGAGAGTGCTTGTGCTTGCCAGAGAAAGAGAGAAAATAAGAAAGGGGAATGATCATGCCACAATCCCTTTTCTTCAGTTCTCCCGAGATGTTGGGCTCACAAGCATATGCACCTGTAGTAATTTTCAAGCCACTGGGTCCAGGACTTGAACCGCAGTTGGCCATGTGGGAGTCCAGTGACCTGATCACTATGCCATCTTCTGGCCCCAAACTGATCATTTTTTTTTTTTTTTTTTTGGTTATATAAGTTAACTCATTTATTGTAGGCTAGTGATATTCCAAATGTTTATGGAGTGTCTCCTGGTCTTTCAATTCCTTCAGTCTTCTGATGGCGGACTTCACTGTGACAGCCAAAGTGGTGGTGCAGGTCCAGGCACCACCAGCTGACATTTTCATGCAGGAATCACAGTGCCAGATCCCCACATCTTAGTTTGCCACAGAAGGAGCAAGTGCACTTGGCATGTTGGCTGATTTCAACTTTCTTCACCATTTTCTGGAGGGAGACACCATAGCGGGTCCCGTATTTACTGACGAGGCCATATTGCCGTCACCTAGTCCAAGCCCAGAGAACCAAACTGATCCTTTCAACAAGAAAAAAATGTCTAGAGTCATGGTCCTCTAGTATTGGTTTGAATTATTATTATTAAAAATGGTCCATCCAGGGCCAGCGGGTAGCAGGTTATGTCACTGGACTCCCACGTATTCAACCGTAGTTCAGTTCCTGGACCTGGTCGCTTAAAACTCACACCAGGCATGTGTGCGTGCGTGTGTGCCCAAAATCCCGAGAGGAGAGTGGAAGAGAAGGGATTATGGCTTGGCCATCCCCCCAGGGAGTGATTTCTCGTTTTCTGTCTCTCTAGTGAGTACATGTGCCCAGCAGCAAAAATCTCTCTTAAAAAAAAAAAAAAAAGGTCCAACTCTATAGCAGGTGCTACGTGTTGCTGCTTGTTAGGCTGAGGCCATGTGGGAAGCCTGATTTCAATCCTAGCCCACTTAAGAAAGCCAGGTAAGGGGACCAGCAGTTAGCGTAATGGCTATGTTGCTGGACTCCCATGTAGTCAACCGTGGTTCATGTCTCGGACGTGGTGGCTTAAAACTCACGCTGGGCGCGTGTGCTTGCATGCCCAAGATTCCGAGAGGAGAATGGAGGAGAAGGGATTGCAGCATGGCCATCCCCCTAGGGGGGTGATTTATTGCTTTCTGTCTCTTTCTCTGTCTGCCTGGCGAGCGCATGCTCCCTATGGCAAAAACCTCTCCAAAAAAAAAAAAAATAGGTAAGGGGCTGGCAGGTGGCATGGTTGTTACTGGTGCTGGACTTCCACACAGCTGACTGTGGTTCGAGTCCCAGACCTGGCGGCTTGCTGTCTCATTTTCCCTCTCTCTCTCTCACTCACTCACTCTGTCCCTCTCTGGTCAAATTAAAATAAATAAGTAAAGTTAAATAAAATAATTCTTTAAAAAAAAAAAGCCAGGTGAGGTGGCATGCTCCTAGGGTCTCAACTCATTGGGAAGTTGAGACAGGAAGATTGACAAAGTGAAACCTTATCTAAAACACCGTACCCACATATGCACATGCACACACATACAGAAGGTTCAAACATAACTAGGAAGACGTTCTTTTTATATGGTAGAGAATGCACGTGTGTACGAGAGAGAGGCACCTTGAACAAGGTGTTATCACGCTGTAATCTCCTTCCCTAACCTTCCAGGGATCCTGGTGCCCATGCATGTGCCCAACATGTTTTCAGGACTAATCTGGGATCTGATCCTGTAGTTGCCATATGGCTTCCCAGGACACTTTCATTACCACTGCCACAGAGGGTGGGCTGGAAGACATTCTTTATGTTCATAGTTCTTATGTAGCCTAAAAACAAAGCAGATACACAAATTTTAAAAGTACTATTAAGGGACCAGTGGATGGTATAATGGTTACGTCACTGGACTCCCACATAGTCGACTGTGGTTTGAGTCTTGAGCCCGGTGCCTTGAAACTCATGCATGGTGTGTGTGCATGTGTGTCCAAAATCCTGAAATGAGATTGGAGGAGAAGGGATTGCAGCGTGGCCATCCTCCTGGGGAGTGATTTCTCACTTTCTGTCTTTCTGGCGAGCACACACGCACTATAGCAAAAACCTCTCCCCCTCAAAAAAAATTCATATAAAGTAATGATAAATAAAATTAAATAAATAAAATTTTTTGGAGAGGTTTTTGCTGTAGGGCATGTGTGCTCACCAGAAAGACAGAAAGTGAGAAATCACCCCCCATGGAGGATGGCCATGTCGCAATCCCTTCTCCATTCTCCTCTCAGGATCTTGGGCATGTTTGCACACGCACTCAGAGTGAGTTTAAGCCACCGGGTCCGGGACTCGAACCGTGGTCGACTACATGGGAGTCCAGTGACATAGCCATTATGCCAACTGCTGGTCCCCACCCCCCACATTTTTAAAAGTCTTTTTTTCTCCCTTGAACCAGGAAAAAAGAAGAAAAATTAGACTGGATGTACCAGGGTCCTGGTGGGATGGTGAACCGTGATGAGTACCTGCTGGGACGCCCTATTGACAAATACGTCTTTGAGAAGATGGAGGAGAAGGAGGCAGGGTGTTCTTCTGAGACAGGACTCCTCCCAGGCTCTATCTTTGCCCCTTCAGGTGCCAATTCTCTTCTCGACATGGCCAGCAAAATCCGTGAGGACCCACTCTTCATCATCAGGTACTGTTGAGGCTGTTGCTTCATTGCTTTCCTATTGGTTTCTCCTTGGCTCTTATTTGTCATGTAAAGTATTGGTCTCCATTTGGACGTCATAAATTTGGAAAGGAAGGTCCATTTGAGATCATATGAAAAAATGTTGGCAAATAGAGTAGACCAGATCAAATTTATTGATTGATCTTTGGTCCTTAAAGATTGGCAGCTTCTTGGAAATTTGGGAATATATGTAGAGTTAACTAGATGGGTGAACAGCCCTTCTTACCCTCCAGTAGCAGAACCTCTTAAAAAGAAACCTTAGGGGGCCAGCAGGTGGCATGGTAGTTAAGGTGCTGGATTCCCACATGGCCGAGGATCATTTGAGTCACAGACCCTGCAGCTTGAAAATCACACTGGACAGGACCAGCAACTGGTGTAATAGCTATGTCACTGGACTTGCATATAGTCTACTGCAGTTCGAGTCCTGGACCTGGTGGCTTAAACTCACGCCATGTGCATGTGCGTGCGTGCCCAAGATCCCAAGAGGAGAATGGAGGAGAAGGGATTGTGGCGTGGCCATACCCCTGGGGGGTGATTTCTCGCTCTCTATCTCTCTGTCTTTCTCTGTCTGTCTGGCGAGCGCACATACCCTATAGCAAAAACCTTTTCAAAAGAAAAGAAAAAAAAAACCAAAACCTCTCCAAAAAAAAAAAAAAAAAAAAAAAACACAACCTCTCCAAAAAAAAAAAAAAAAAAATAAAAATCACACTGGACACATGTGCATACATGCCCAAAATCCCAAGAAAGAGGAGAGTGGAGGAGAAGGGATTACCATGTAGCCATCCTCACTGGGGGGTGATTTCTCACTTTTCCTCTTTCTCTCTCTCTCGAATGAGCGCACATACCCTATGGCAAAAACCTAAACAAATTAAAAAGAAACTTTAGAAACTTAAAACATTTTGGATGCTGAATGAGACCACACTGTGTACATTATATATTTGGTTTAATTTGCATAATTTTGTTTCTGGTGTGTAAAATTGAACATGGAGAAATTTTTTGTTTTGTTTTTTAGTTTGCCATAGGGCACATGCACTCACTGGAGACAGAGGGAGAAAGTGAGAACCCCCCTACAGGACGATGGTCATGCCCTAATCTCTTCTTCATTCTCTTGTTGGAATTTTGGTCATACACACTGATATGCCCAGTGTGATTTTCATTTATTTATTTTTTTTGGAGAGGTTTTTGCTATAGAGCATGTGCACTTGCCAGAAAGACAGAGAGAGACAGAGAGACAGAAAGTGAGAAATTATGATCCGGGGGGATGGCCATGCCGCAGTCCCTTCTCCTCCATTCTCCTCTCAGGATCTTGGGCACGCATACACATGCGCCTGGCATGAGTTTAAGCCACCAAGTCCAGGACTCGAGCTGCGGTCAACCACATGGGAGTCTAGTGATAACCGTTGGTGCCAACTGCTGGTCCCACCCAGCGTGATTTTCAAATCAGCAAGTTTAAGACGAACTATGCAGTTGACCATGGGAGATCTAACTGCCTTAGCCTTAGCCTCCATACCACCTGCTGGCCTGAGGGAAAAAAAAAAAATATATATGTACACACACATATATATATGTGTGTATATATATATACACATATATATGTATATATATTATTAAAGAATTATTTTATTGAACTTTATTTTATTTATTTGTTTATTTTAATTTGACCAGAGTGAGACAGAGAGAGAGGAGAGAGAGAGGGAATGTGAGAAAGCAAACCACTGGGCCCAGGACTCAAACCACGGTCGGCCATGTTGGGGGAGTTCAGTGCAGTGCTCTTAACCACCACACCACCTGCTGGCCCCGAGAAATATATATTTTTATAATTAATTATTTTTATTGCGGGAGGCATGTGTACTTGTTGTATTGTGCATCCTCCAACAATGTGCGATCATGATGTAATCTTTTTTCTGCCATTTCTCCATCCTGTCAGGATTTGGGGCATCCATGCACATGTGTTTGATGTGTTTTTCAAGCTTCTGGGGCTAGAACTCAAACTGTGATTGGCCATCTGAGATCTGGCTCCCAATGTATAGTGCTTAACTTCTGTACTAAGGGGCCAGTCCCTGAAACATTTATTTTTTTATTTATATTTTTTAAAATTAATTTTTATGCATGATATAAAGCACACATGAGAGAGAGAGAAAGAGAGAGAGAAAAGCACCCTCAACAGGGCCTCTGTTATGCCTCAATCCTTTTTTTTTTTAAAGAGGTTTTTGCCTTAGGGGATGTTTGCTCGCTGGAGCAAGAGAGACAGAGACAGTGAGAGGAAAAGGGAGAAATCACTCCCCCCAGAGGATGGCCATGCCACAATCCCTTCTTTTCTATTCTCCTCCCAGGATCTTGGGCATACATGCACATGCGCCTGGCATGATTTCAAGCCATCGGGTTTGGTACTTGAACCATAGTTGGCCATGTGGGATTCTAGCTATGTAATCACTGTGCCATCTGCTTGCCCTGACTCAACCCCTTTTACTCTACTAGCTCCTCAGGATCGGTAACCAGTGTGTTTTTAGATCCAGGGATTCAAACTTACAATTGGTCATATGACTTCTAGCCTTGCAGGGCGCTTGCATTACCACTGTGTCACAGTGGCTGGGTCTATGTTACTATTTTCTTGTTGAATCTCTAACTTCTTTCTAAATTTTCATTGTTATAATACAATATGAACAACTTTGGCTTTCTTTGATTATTTCTTTTTTTTTTTTTTTGGGGGGGTTTTTTTCTTTAGGGGGGGGGGGCTTGCCAGACAGAGGG
>NW_006159986.1:147510-151068 GCF_000334495.1 Tupaia belangeri chinensis | reverse complement strand
CCCCCGGGGGGGTGGCCACGCCGCAATCCCTTCTCCTCCATTCTCCTCTCAGGATCTTGGGCACACATGCACACACACCCGGCATGAGTTTAAGCCACCAGGTCCGGGACTCGAACCGCGGTCGACTATGTGGGAGTCCAGCAACATAGCCATTATGCTAACTGCTGGTCCCCAGTAACAAATTCTTGAAGTAGAATTTGTGAGATCAAAGAGTATGTACTAGTTGTGATTAAGTGTTGTCAAATTATCCACCAGAAAGATTGACCAGTTTATCTTCCTATGAACAGTGTATGAGAGGAAAATGTATTTTTCCTTTTTTTCTTTTTTTTTTTTTTTTTTTTTTTAATTTGCTGTAGAGTGTATGTGCTCTCTAGAGAGAGAAAGAGAGAAAGCACCCCTAGGGGGATGGCTATACCACAATCCCTTCTCCTTTGGGGATTGTTGGGCTCACATGCTTATATACCTGGCGTGTTCATCAAGCTTCCAGTTCTAGGATTCCAACCATACTGTCACCCATGTGGAAATCAGCCACCTTAACCACAAAACTGGCCAACTAGCCCAAGAGTAAGACTTTTTGAAAGAGGATCCATTCTTTTTATTTCCCGGGTGGTTATCATGCTGAACAGTGGAGGTAATTTTTGAAATGTTAAAGCCATTTATATACAGAATGGCACCTGTTTATTTCACCTGGAAGTCTTGACCACTGAGCCTAACAAAAAGTAGACCAGGCTCACTTTCTCTGAGTGCAGCAATGTAGACTTTCCCCACAGCATGCAGGTTTCAGGGAGAGTTGTGGCTTCTACACCATCATAAAGATTTCAGTCTAGGGCTTCTGTTCACTGGGAAGAAGTGTTGCTATGTGGAATATGGTAAGTAGAATGACTTCTCATTCCAAAAGACATAGTCATGGTCTCTGTCATTTCTTCTCTTAGGAAAAAGGAGGAGGAGAAAAAGAGAGAAGTATTGAACAATCCCGTTAAAATGAAGAAAATCAAAGAATTGGTAAGTAGTACATCTAGTAAACACCAAGAACATCTTTTAGGTATTGTTTTTCCCTCCATTTACTCTTACCTCATGGTAGGAAAAGCAGAATGGCCTTTAAAAATTGTATTTTTTTTAAGCGTTTTTTTTTTTTTTTTTTTTTTCCTTAGGATGTGTGCACTTGCTGGAGAGAAAGACAGGGTGAGAGGGAAAGTGAGAAATCACCCCCTGAGGGAATGGCCATGCTGCAATCCTTTCTCCTCTGTTTTTCTCCTGGGATCTTGGGCACACACTCACATGCACCTGGTGTGATTTTGAAGCCACCAAGTCTAGGACTTGAACTGTGATTGACCATGAGATAGTCAGTGATGTAATCGCTACACCATCTGCTGCTCCCTAAAAGTGTGTCTTTTGTGGGCCAACCTATGACCTAGTGGTTAATTTAAGGCTACTGGATCCCATGAGGCCAGTTGTATGTTTCAAGTCCCAAACCCAGTTGCTTGAGAAACACGCTGGGCATATGTGCATGTGTGCCCAGAATCCCAGAGGGGGAGAGAGAAGGAGGAGAAGGGTTTGTGGTGTTACCATGGTCCATGGGAGGTGCTTTCTCCTCTCCGTCTTCCTGGAGAAGTGCATGTGCCCTCTAGCACACATGTGCACATGCATGCACACAAAATTACATCTTTTATTTATTTTTATGATAACACATGTGCATGCATGAGAGAGAGAGGGAGAAGCACTCTTGACGAGGTCTTATACCATGATTCCCTTTTTTCAGCCCTCCAGTTGAGGATCTTAGGCACACGCGTGTGCCCTATGTGTTTTTGAGCTGACAGGGATTTTGAACCCACGGTCAGCCATATGGCTTCTAACCTTCAGGGTACCTGTGTTACCTTTGTGCCATAGTGGCGGTACCAAAATTTTGTGTCTTTTAGAGACCATCTTCTGGTGATTTTACACAGGTCTTATTATTTACGTTTTTGTTTTTAATTTATTTAAGTTTCTCATACATGTGTGTATGTATCTGTGTGTGTGTGTGCATAGTTGTCAGGAAACTCATGACATGTTTTTCTATGTTTTCCTGTGCAAAAAATACTTCATGACTTCTCTGATAATTTTTAAAAATTTTTTTTTAGTTTTTTGCTTCAGGGTGTGTGTACTTGCCAGAGGGAAATGGAGAGGAAGGGGAAATGAGAAATTGTCCTTCCGAGGAAATAGCCACACTGCAATAACTTCTCCATTCTCCTCTTGGGATTTTGGGCACACATGCCTGGCATGTTTTCAAGCTGCCAGATCTGGGACTCAAATCATGTAGTTGACCATGTGTGATCCAGCTGCCTTAACCTCCATGCCACCTGCTCCCCGCCCCCTGCCCCCCAGTTTTAATTTATTAAGTTCTATTTCCTCTGTCTTTTGGTTGGGAAAAAACACCACGTGGCATCATCTTTTCCAGCAATGGGAAATGCCTATGGAAAGCCTGATCATGCCCTGTATTCAGAAATCAGTGTCTTTGGTCATGGTCTAAAGCTTGAAGGCTCCATATGATTTATTACATTATTGTTACTTGGACCAGTTGGTAAGAAAAAATTAAAGACTGACCTTATAACCCCTGACTGGTTTTAGTGGAGCTGGGATTCTTTTGACATAAAGTGGAAGTTCTCAGGCAGTGGCTCTGGGAACTGCTGAAAAACACAAATCCCTAAGCCTCATCGGCCAGAGATTCTGTAGAGTCGTCTAGGGTGTGTTTGTGCATAGCCAGGGTTAGGACCCTCCCTGTTCTCTGTCTTGGAACCCATAGACCTAGAGGCCTGGAGGCAGTTTCCATATGACCCAGTTCCCTCACAGCAGATGACAAAGTTCTCCCTGGCTTTGAGTGGTTATGTTCTGGGCATTTTTCTAGTTGCAAATGAGCCTGGAAAAAAAGGAGAAGAAGAAAAAGAAGGAGAAGAAAAAGAAGCACAAGAAGCACAAGCGTAGAAGCTCCAGTAGCGAACTTTCCAGCAGTGAAGATGAGCACCGCGGGAGGTGAGTGTGTGGAGGTGGCCTCCCTCGTCGTGGATTCACTTGATCATCCATTCGTCCACTCCAGAGATAGTAATTGAACACTTGCCCTAGCTGGAACTGCTGGGTATTGGAGTTCTAGTGGTGAGTCCTCAGACATGGGCCCTGTGCAAATAGAGCTTGCCATTAGTTCTCAAATTCCTCAATGCTTAATCTGGGTGGATCTCTTGGCGTGCTGTTTGAGACACGTCCCCTGACAGAACTGACATTAGCTTTGTAGGTCTTAGGTCAGAGATCCTGGGTGGGTCTTAGTTTTGTCTCAGCCATGATTCCTCAGGACTGGAACAAATTTTATGCCAGCTTTTTTAATGGATTAATGGGCCCATGTGAGCCTGTTCGGCACATTTCCCGTGGGAGCAGTCAGTGCTGTAGCTGCTGACTCACTATTAGTCCCGGGAATAGCAGCACGAGGTGAGAGGAGAATGTGTTCAGGCGTTGGGGCTGAGAAGCTCGGCCCACGGGTTTTCACAGGAAAAACTTGACTGTGCTGATGCATCTTCCAGCAGACAGTCCAAA
>NW_006159986.1:141261-147479 GCF_000334495.1 Tupaia belangeri chinensis | reverse complement strand
GGGAAAGACACTGCCAAACTAATAGCTGGGAGGCGGGAAAGGTCACATTGGAAGCAGGAAGCATGCTTCAGCACAAGGGATTTAATCCAGCTTTTATGCATTTTCTTGTTCAATGAGTGTGTGAATTTTCATCCTTTAGATCTCAAAAGAAGATGACAAATTCTTCCCCTATTTTGTCCAGAGTTCCTGGATATGGCTTACAGGTAGGAGTGTTCACTTCTCAAAGGGAGTGAGTGACGCTGGGACTCTGAAACGTGCCACTTTAGTAACTGCAGATAGAAGGGAGTTGAGGCAGCAAGGCTAGGGCTGCTTGGGGGTAGGCCCATTCCTCATCCTTGAGCCTCTTACCGTGTCTGAGGGCCCCTGAGCAGAGAGGCTAAGCCACCCAAGGAGCATGTAGGTATTCTGCCCACCCCTCTGCAAGTCATTTACATGAAACATGCACATTTTAAGTGGATACGTTGGTGGCTTTTGACAAATGTACATCTCTCTTAGATTTTTTGCCGTCTGTATTTTGCTTAATGATAGTAAGCATCTGCACGTGGGCATGTGAGAAAGACCAGTGACAGGGTCTCGTCTCACTGTGACTCTTGTCTTTAACCCTCCAGTGTCTTAAGATTCTGGGTACTTCAGGTGTTTTCAGGCCGACTTAGAGATCCAAACTCCTGGTCAGCTATGTGGCTTCCAGCCTTGTAGGGGACTTGTTTTACTGTTGAACTATATTGGCTGGACCTGCTGTCTGTATTTACTTATTTATTTAAAGAGATTTTTGCTATAGTGTGCATATACTTACTGGAGAGACAGAAACAGACATAGAGATAGAAAGCAAGAAATCACCCCCCACCGGGGGGGTTGGTCATGCTGCAATCCCTTCTCCTTCATTCTCCTCTCAAGATTTTGAGCATGTATGCACACATATCAGGCATGAGTTGTAGGCCGCTGGGTCCGGGACTTGAACTGCGGTCTACTATGTGGGAGTCCAGTGACAACCATTACACCACCTGCTGGTCCCTTTTTATTTATTTGTTTTTAACTTTCTTTTTTCTTTCTTTTTTTTTTTTTTTTTTTTTTACTATAGGGTAAGTGCACTTGCCAGAGATAGAGACACAGAGAGAGAGAGAAAGTGAGAAGTTACCCCTGGGTGGATGACCATATTGTGGTCCTTTCTCTGTTCTCTCAGGCTTTTTGGGAGGCATGCACACATACACAGCTGGTGTGCCACTGGGTCTGGAACTTGAACCACGCAGTCAGCTATGTGCCTTAACCTTCAAGCCATCTGCTGTGCCTGTCTTTCTCTGTTTTAACCTTAGGTCCTGTCCTATGTTCCATGCTTCTGCCTTTTGCTCTCCCTTTGGGTGAAGGGAAGAGCCAAGTACATTCTTGGATTGGGAAGATAATTCCCTAAGCTGTTCAGCTATCTGTGATCATTCTGTGTAGTGGGATTGGTGTCCCCAGTTGGCTTATTACAGGACTTCATTGCTCATTTATTTCCCGTTTCATTGCATTTTCTCCTGAACTCCGGGACGTTCCTGTGATTAGCTTCTCTTTTCTACCTCCCTTTAATGATACAGGTCAGGGACTCTGTGCGTGACCAGGGACTGCAGGATCCTCTAATGGGTGAACAAAAGGGAGCACGTGGGATGAAGAACCATGCCAGGTCTAGAAGCTCCTCCCACTCACCCCCTAGACATGCCAGCAAGAAGATCCCCAGAGAACTGAGGTCCCGAGACAGAAGGTCACGATCCCCGGGCAGAAGGTCACGGTCCCCCAGACCCAGCAAACTGTGAGTGCGTGAATCCACTGGGAAATAACCTATGACTACAGGGGTCTGGTCAGCAGGGTAGCAAGCTTGCTTTTGGTAACGTCCATCCATCAACTTTCCCAAACACCTTTGCTGTGTCATTCCCTTCGTATCATTTATGTACACATCTGTATGTATACATTCTGTACATACCTTACACATCTATGCAAAGCTCAGGCACCTAGGACCACGTATTGGAAGGTTCGGATTGTGCTAGCAGAGTCTCTGGGATGAGTTTAATGTCAAATCATACTGTCCCCTCTGCCTTTTTCTTTCACTTCTGCTCTCTCCTCTTCCATTCAGATCAGTTCTGAGACCATTAGCCCTTCCATTGTTCAAGGACATAGTATTAGCCCTTATATTGAAAGGCTTTTCTCCTCTGCCCTTTGCGTCTGTTACAGGCACAACTCGAAAGTAAACAGGCGGGAGAGAGGCCAAACCAAGAGCCCGTCCCCTAAGAAAGAGGCCTACCAAAGGCGGCACGCCCCCGGGTATACTAGGTAAGTCGAGCCCAGAGCAGAGGGACACTTTAGATTCTGCAGGCCTTAGTGGAGAAGTGGTTCAAACCGGCATAAATGGACAATCCGTGTCACCTCTGTGAAACCAACTTTTACTCATATTGTCAACTTTTATAATTATTTATTCATTTTTATTTATTTTCTTTTTTTGCCGTGGGGTGGGTGCCACCACACCCTTATGATTATCATTTTTTTGGTTGTTTTGTGTTTGGAGAGGTTTTTGCTATAGGGCGTGTGTGCTTGCCAGAAAGACAGAGAGAGAGAGAGAGAGACAGAAAGCAAGAAATCACCCCCAGAGGGCATGGCTACGTTGCAATCCCTTCTCTTCCATTCTCCTCTCGGGATCTTGGGCATGCACACACATATGCCTAGCGTTGAATTTTTTTTTATTGAATTTCATTTTATTTATTTTAATTTGACCAGAGAGTGTGTGTGTGGGAGAGAGAGAGAGAGAGAGAAGGAAAGTACGAAAGCAAGCCACTAGGTCCAGGATTTGAATTGCGGTCAGCCATGTGGGAGTCCAGCGCCCTTAACCACCATGCCTACCCCCCACCTTGAGTTTTAAGTCACTAAGCCCGGGACTTGAACCACGGTCGACTACATGGGAATCCAGCGACGTAGCCATTATACCATCTACTGGTCCTGATGATTATTTTTTTTAACTTGCCATAGGGCATGTGTGCTCACCAGAGGGAGACAGACAGAAAGTAAGAAAACAAGCTGTCAGATCTGGGACTCGAACCCACACTGAGTATTGCGTTGGGCCATGTGGGAGTCCAGTGCCTTTATCACCACGCCACCTGTTGGCCCCATCTTGTCAGCCTTTACTGGTCCCCGCCCCACCCTGCCCCTGCACACCATCCTTTTGACTTCATGAATAGTTTCATATGGGACTGTGCCTTGCCATCTATCAGTATGTTCGTCCTCACAGAGATTTCCACAGAGAAGCTTTTCTCTTTTTTTGCTAGAGGGTATGTGTGCTTGCCAGAGAGAGAGACACAGGAGAGCAGAAAGCTCCACTTTCCATGGGAACAGTCATGCTGCAGTCCCTTCTCTTCCATCTCTCCCTTCCTTCAGGACTCTGGGCGTGCATGCACACTCACCTGCCGTGTCTTCCAGGCTACCGGGTATAGGACTTGAGCTGTGCAGTCAACCATGTAGGATTTGGCTGCCTTAACTATCATGCCACAGAGCTGATCCTTTTTCTTTCTTTTTTTTTTTTGGAGAGGTTTTCGCTCTAGGGCGCGTGCGCTCGCCAGACAGACAGAGAGAGACATAGAGACAGAAAGCGAGAAATCACCCCCCAGAGGGGATGGTCACGCCGCAATCCCTTCTCCTCTATTCTCCTCTCGTGATCTTGGGCACGCACGCACACGCACCCGGCGTGAGTTTTAAGCCACCGGGTCCGGGACGTGAATGACAGTCGGCTACATGGGAGTCCAGCGACATAGCCATTACGCTAACTGCTGGTTCCCCTCTTTCTTTTTTTTTTAAGTAAGTATTTTTTAATGCCAGAGGGTACATGTGCATGCATATGTACACACACACACACACACACACACACACACACTCACAAGAGAGAAAGAAGAGAAAGCACCCCTCCCCGCCATGGGGACTGGTCATGCTATAATCCTTTTGCATTCTGTTCTCCATCCTGGAAGGGCGTGTGTGTGTGTGTGTGTGTGTGTGTGTGTGTGTGTGTGTGCCCAAAATCTCAAGAGGAGAATGGAGGAGAAGGGATTGTGGCTTGGCCATCTCCCCAGTGGGTGAGTTCTCACTTTCTGTCTCTCTTTGTCTCTCTGGCAAGCCCACACACCTTAAAGCAAAAAAACTATAAGAAAAAAAAAAAAAAAAGAATAACCTAAAAAAAAAAAAAAAATAAATCCCATTACCCCGCTGCATGCTAGCCCTATTAAACTCTAATCTCGGGTGAGACCAGAGATCAGTATTTTTGTTTTGAGTTTACGTAGTCTATTGTAAGAGAGAGTCAAGTGCTCCAGTAGGATCATCGTGCCACAGTCCACCCCCAGCTTTAGTCAGCCTCAGATGCTGGGCGTTCCTGTACCTGGCGTGCATAGCGAGGTCTCCTGACATGAACCTGGAGCCCTCCCGCGTCTGGCCCCAGACGCCAGGTTTTTTTTTTTTTTTTTTTGTTTTTAGTATCATTGGACAAAGATAGAGAGGGGAAAGAAACCAGTCTCAAGGTGGGATGGCCATACAACAGTCTCTTCTCCACCACTCTCTTCTTGGGACTTTGGGCATGCATGCATATGTACCGAGTGTGTTTTCAAGCCGCTGGGTCCGAGATGTACTGCTCAGTTGGCCTTTTGGGACCCAGTGCCTTAACCAGCACAATGCCTGCTGGCCTGAGAGGTCAGTATTTTTTATTTTTAAAGAATTTTTTTTTACAATTATTTATTTAATTTATTGCTATTACTTTATTATTATTTTTAAATTTGACCAGAGAGACAGAGAAAGAGAATGGTGTAATGGCTATGTTCTTGGACTCCCATGTACTGGACTGTGGTTTGAGTCCCAGACCCAGTGGCTTACACTCAACGCCAGCATGTGTGTGTGCCCGCCCAAGATCCCGAGAGGAGAGTGGAGGAGAAGGGATTGCGGCGTAGCCATCCCTTCTGGTGGGTGATTTCTCACTTTCCGTCTCTCTGTCTCTGTCTTTCTGGCAAGCGCATGCACCCTATAGCATAAACCTCTCCAAAAAAAAAAATCATGACTTTTCCGACAACCCAATATTTTGACTGGCAGCTTTCCAAAATACGTTACATATTTCTCAGCCTTCCCAGACAGAGTATATTACGCATAGCTTAATTCATGCTGCCCTGGGGAGTGCTCAGGAGTGCATGCATTTTTATATTTTAAGGCCCTGGTCAGCACGTGACTATGCTTTTTCAGATCCTGCTTGATATTCTTTTGTCTCTCTTGCCATCTGGCATCACTTGAATTTGTCTTACTTTGTCAGTCTTTCTCATATCCCTGAAATTTTCTGTTTAATTTGGAGATTTAAAATGAATTAAAGCCCTCAAGACATCTCTCTTCCAGAAGTGAAAACACAGAAACTTGGGACCACAGATGGTGCAATGGTTATGTTGCTGGACTCCCATGTAGTCGATCATGGTTTGAGTCCTGGACCCAGTGGCTTAAATTTACACTGGGTATGTGTGCAGCCAAGATCCCAAGAGGAGGATGGAGGAGAAGGGATTGTGGCATAGCCATTGCCCGGGGTGGGGGGGATTTCTTGCTTTCTGTCTCTGTCTCTGGTGAGCACACATGCCCTAGAGCAAAAATTTCTCTCAAAAAAGGAAAAGAAAACACAGAAACTTTTTTTTAAAATTTAAATTTATTTAAAAAATTTTTTAAGAATGATTTTATTTAATTTTTTATTTATTATTATTATCATTATTTTTCAATTTGATCAGAGAGAGGCAGAGAGAGAGAGGAAGCGAGAAAGCAAGCCACCAGGTCCGACCAAGACTTGAACAGTGGTCGGCCATGTGGGAGTCCAGCGCCTTTAACCACCATGCCACTTGCTGGCCCCATATATTTTATTTTAATTTGACCAGAGAGGGACAGAGTGAGAGAGAGAAGAACTCGCCAGGTCCAGGATTTGAACCACGGTGGTCCATGTGGGAGTCCAGCACCCTTAACTCCCATGCCACCTGCTGGCCCCAAAAAACACAGAAACTTTAATGTGTAGATTTTTGTGTCTATTTAAAGGTCTGTTTGTGTTTAGTGTCCCAATTAGTTAAGGTTGTTTTATGTAACTAACCTGAATCTGAGTTCAAACAAAAAATAAAAACTGAAAATACTTACAGCTACAAAACATTTTTGGGGGGACCAGCAGTTAGCGTAATAGCTATGTCGCTGGACTTCCATGTAGT
>NW_006159986.1:135049-140850 GCF_000334495.1 Tupaia belangeri chinensis | reverse complement strand
AAATTTTTTTTAAGAATTACTTTATCTTTATTTATCCACTTATTTATTTTTTAATTTGACCAGGGAGGGACAGAGTGAGAGAGAGAGAGGGAAAGTGAGAAAGCAAGCCACCAGGTTCAGGACTTTAACCACAGTCAGCCAGGTGGGAGTCCAGCATTCTTAACTACCACCCCAACTTCTCACCCCTATTTTATTTTAATTTGATCAGTGAGAAATAGTATGTGAGAGAGAGAGGGAGAGAAAGGGAAAGTGAGGGGACCAGCAGTTAGCATAATGGCTATGTTGCTGGACTCCCATGTAGCCGACTGCGGTTCAAGTCCTCAACCCAGTGGCTTAAAACTCACGCTGGGTGCGTGTGCATGCGTGCCCAAGATCCCAGTAGGATGGCACAGTAGCTAAGGACACTGGACTCCCACATGGCCGACCACGTCCCAGACCCGGTGGCTTGCTTTCTCAGTTTCTCTCTCTCTCCCCCCCACCATCAAATTAAAATAAATAAATAAACAAACAAACAAATAAATAAAGATAATAAAATAATTCATTTTTAAAAAGGAGGCTCTGTATATCACAGTCATCTGAGAAGCAAATTTGATACCGAACATTGTCAAATCATGACATCACCCCCTTTTCTTGCTCTAACTTCATTCGTGGTGAGTGCCAGGGAAAATTTCTGGGCTTAGACTGATTCCTTCAGTCTGGCTTTTAGCCTTGTAATAAAGTGGTACACTCATGGCTGCATCATGGATTTTTTTTTCCATTTTTTAAAAAAAGAATAATTTCATATATCATTATTATTTCTTAATTTGCCACAGGACACGTGTGCTCACCAAAGACAGAGGAAAGCGAGAAAGCAAGCCACCAGGTCTGGGATTCGAACCACGGTCCACTATGTGGGAGTCTAGTGCCTTAACCACTGTGTCACCTGCTGACCCCTGCACCCATGGATTTCTAAGTGTCTCTAATGGGTAAATGGTAAATGCTGACAGTTATATGGGTAACTGAGTCCTCTGTGACTCTGTTAGTTGTTGAGCAATTGAGATATAACAATGGTAGGTTTAGGCTCCCAATTAGCTCTCAATGTTTCTTTTTTTCTGGAGAAATTTTTGCTATAAGGTACATGTGCTTGCCAGAGAGACAGAGGGAAACAGAGAGACCGAAAGCAAGAAATCACCCCCTCGGGGGGATGAACATGCTGTAGTCACTTCTCTTCCATTCTTCTCTCAGAATTTTGGGCACATACGCACATACACCTGGTGTGTTTCCAAGCCTCCGGGTCTGGGACTCGAACCACGGTCGAGTACGTGGAAGTCCAGCGACATAGCTATTACACTAACTGCTGGCTCCCCTCAATTTATTTTCTGTTTAATGATTCAGAAGACTGTCTAGAAATTTTTGTGTAATATCATGGAATCCTTCACTGAAAGTGTTTGACATTTGAAAAAAACCACCTGCCTAAGATATTTGGAAGGAGGGGGACCAGCAGTTGGCATAATGGCTATGTTGCTGGACTCCCATGCAGTAGACCATGGTTAAAGTTCTGGACCCGGTGGTTTAAACTCACGCTGGGCGTGTGTGCATGCGTGCCCAAGATCCTGAGAGGAGAATAGAGAAGGGATTACAGTGTGGCCATCCCCCATGGGGGGTGATTTCTTGCTTTTTGTCTCTCTGTGTCTTTCTGGCGAGCACATATGCCCTATAGTAAAAACCTCTCCAAAAAAGATATTTGGAAGGGGGAATGGCAGGTGACATGGTGGTTAAGGGTGCTGGACTCCCACATGGCTGACTGCGTTTCCGGTCTTAGACCTGGTGCCTTGCTTTTTCATTTTTTCTCTCTCTCGCTCTGTCCCTCTCTGGACAAATTAAGATAAATAGATAAATAAAAAGTTAAATAAAATACTTCTTAAAAAAAAAAAAAAGGAAGGAGACTCATGTAGGCTTGGCATTGTGCTGGGCACTTACTGAAGAAAGCAGTGAGCTGGGGGGCCTGGGGGCCTACCTGGCTTCTGTTCTCCCAGTGCTGCTGCTACTTTTTTGCTGGGAATGAAGCAGATTTGATAAGATGCATTTTGCGCTCAACAGAAAACTGTCAGCAGAAGAACTAGAGCGAAAACGGCAAGAGATGATGGAAAACGCCAAGTGGCGGGAGGAAGAGAGACTGAACATCCTCCAGAGACACGCAAAGGAAGATGAACGGGAGCAGAGGCTGGCGAAGCTGGACTCGGGGGACGGGAAATTTATCCAGTGAGTGTATCTTCTTGACGGGGGGCTCTCAGAGAGGTGGTCTCCAGAGGCCCCTGGCAGCTGGTTCTTTGTGTTCCTAGTACTCTGTGTGCACGGAGAGAATGCAGAGCTCATGCTAGGGACCGCCTTGTTACTACGCGCAGCTTCTGGCCAGACAGCAGGGTGTTTTTGTTTTGAGGGGAGAAGTAAATTGGTATTACCTCAATCACTGACACTCCTGCCTCGCTTTTTTCCCCTTGGTTTAGTTTTGCTATAAATTGTGTACACTCACCAGAGAGACAGAGAGAGAAAGGGTAGGACCAGCTGACGACGCAATGGTTATGTTGTTGGACTCCTACATAGTTAACCACAGTTTGAATCCCGGACCCAATAGCCTAAAACTTATACCAGGGGCCAGCAGGTGGAGTGATGATTAAGGCACTAGACACTCCCACATGGCTGACCACGGTTTGAGTCTCGTACCTGGTGGCTTGGTTTCTTGCTTTCTCTCTCATCAAATTAAAATGAATGAATGGAGACCAGCAGTTGGCATAATGGCTATGTTGCTGGACTCTCATGTAGTCGACCACGATTTGAGTCCCAGACCCAGGGCTTAAACTCACACTGGGTGCCTGTGCATGTGTGCCCAAGATCCCAAGAGGAGAATGGAGGAGAAGGGATTGCAGCGTGGCCATCCCCCCAAGGGGTGATTTCTTGCTTTCTGTCTCTCTTTCAGGTGAGTTCATGTACCCCATAGCAAACATCTCTCCAAAAAAACACACAAAAGAGAATGAATAAATAAATAAAATCAAATAAATAAATTTAAATAAGTAAATAAAATAAATAAAACTCATACCAGGAGTGTGTGCATGTGTGCCCAAAATCCCAAGAGGAGAATGAAGGAGAAGGGATTGTGGTGTGGCCATTTCCCAAGTGGGTGATTTCTCGCTTTCTATTTCTCTGTCTCTACAGCGAGCCCATGCACTTATAGCAAAAATCTCTAAAAAGAAAAAAAAAAAGAAGTGAGAGAAAGGGAAAGTGAGAAATCAGGGGAAATGGCCACATAATCCCTTCTCCATTGTCCTCAGGATCTGGGGCATGCATGCACATGCACCCACCATGTTTTTCAAACTGTGAGGTCCAGGACCCAGACCGCTAAGTCAACTATATGGTATTCAGCTGCCTTAACCTCCTGGTCACCTGCTGGTCCCTGGCTATGCTCTTAAATAAGAATTCATGTCTCTGGAAGCCTTTTTGTCCACTGAGGTTTTGGTTTACTTTCCAAAACAGATAAACACATTTTTTTTTTGTGGACACTGATTTAAAAAAATGTGGTTTCATATGTTGTCACTTAAATCTTATCAGTGTGGTTTAAAAGAGCTTGTGTTTCTACAGCTGCTTTATGGCTAGCATGTTTTTTTGATTCTGCCAGATAGTTGACTGACGGAAAATATTTTCAACTTCCATTTACTCATCTTCTCTTTCCAGCCGCATGAAGCTAGAGAGTGCATCTACTTCCTCCCTGGAGGATCGAGTGAAGCGGAACATCTACTCTCTGCAGAGAACTTCAGTTGCTCTGGAGAAGAACTTCATGAAAAGATGAAAACTGTCCCCTTTCTTCCTGGTTTCCCTGAATTTTCCAGGGAGGCTGTTTGTTGACCCCTTACAAATTCTCTTCATAAGAGTTCAAATGACTTCTTGCAGAGATGTCAGACTACCACTGTTCAAAGTGACCCTCCTCCATCAATGCCTGCTACAGCTTACATCTTTAGAGGACCCACATGACTGACTTGTAGGACTCAGAGCTTTTGCTCAGCGTAGAGCGGGTTTGGACGGTGTGTTTGGGTGGATGCTGTACCATCTCGGTGTGAGTACTCCTACTGCTTTGAAAGCCTGCTCCCCAGGGTTGCGATACTGACCATGCCACGTCCTCCCACCTCTGTGAACAGACATATCCTGCTGCCTCAGTAAAGATCAGACCTTTCAGAAACTTCTCTCTCCAGCGTCACCCAGATCATGCTTCCTGCAATAAATGAACATTTACTTGGTTTAGTAGCTAATGTGACAGAATGATGTCAGGTTAGGTAGGCCAGAGCCTGGGGAGTGACAAAGAATCTGGAAGAAGAAACAATACAAAAAGCCCTAAATGAACCACTATTTGGTCTTTGGAACTGTCAAAGTGTAATATGTATATGTACAAATGTAAAATTTTTACATGCCTTTAAAGAAGAATTAGCTTTGTAGAATGTCTTGTTTGGTAAATGACTTTATTATGTGATAGAACCACACTGAACCTCATGAGCAAATAACACCACGAGGAATGTCGGCTCATTTTTCTCCTGAACCTGGCTGGGTTTATTAAGAGGACCTGGGGTTTCTATCCTCTGCTGCTTAGTCTCCAATGTAGGTAGTGTAGTGGTGCCATTAAATTTTAGGAGTCAGAATGCTCCTGGCTCCTAAAATAAAATAGAAGCTATTTATCTCATGGTGACTTTTTTATCTTGTACAAACAGTACTGTAGTTATAGATTTTCAGGAATTGTTACTATTTTTCAGTCAGACATTAAACAAAAAACTCTTGAGGGACCATTTTCTCCTGTTTCTACTTCTTTATTCTTTCACCAGTCCTTATTCGACTAATGAACTAGCTTTTTTTTTTTTTTTTTTTTAAGGTTTTTGCCATAGAACATTTGCACTTGGAAACCAGCAGTTAGTGTAATGGCTATGTCGCTGGACTCCCACGTAGTTGACCGCGGTTCGTGTCCCGGACCCGGTGGCTTAAAACTCTCACCGGGCGCATGTGCGTGCGTGCCCAAGATCCCGAGAGGAGAATGGAGGAGAACGGATTGTGGCGTGACCATCCCCCCTGGGGGGGGATTTCTCACTTTTTGTCTCTATGTCTCTCTCTGTCTGTCGGGTGAGCACACGCGCCCTATAGCGAAAACCTCTCAAAAAAAGAAAAAAGAACATGTGCCTTTGCTGGAGAGGAGACAGATAATGAGAGGGAAAGTGAGGAATCGCCTCCTAGTGGGGATGGCTATTCTATTTTTTTTTTTTTTTAGAGAAATTTGCTATTCTGTAATCCCTTCTCCATTCTCCTGGGACATCCCTCCCCTCCCCACTCCCCATGCAGCTGACCAGGACTTGAATCATCATAGGCTATGTGGAAGTCCAGCACCCTAACCACCATGCCACCTGCTGGTCCCATTCCTAGCACTCTTGAATCACATATTAACTAGGTTTTTTCCCTTGCTCTGCTAATTCCCCATTCTGTGCAAAACGTATTTGGATTTATATTTTTGAGCACTTATAATGCCAAGCGCCATAAAGCTTAATCCCCAGGGTCTACCCAGAGAGAAGGCAACAACTGTTACTCATTTAATCACCTTCTTGCTATGCTAGTGTCAATTATGTTTATTTTATTACTTAGTAATAAAGGCTACATTTATTTTTGTAACTGTTTAAAGGGTAACCACGTGCGAAGTAGAGTTAACCAATTCCCATACAGAACAATGTTGACCTGTAATTTGTATCGAACATGTGGAGATCCTTCGTCTGAGAGGAATTATGTAACAAAGCGGG
>NW_006159986.1:134417-135018 GCF_000334495.1 Tupaia belangeri chinensis | reverse complement strand
GGGGGGAAGGGCAGTTTACTCAAAAGATTTCATCAGGCGAGCCAGAGAATAAAACGATTATTAGGATAGGTGTCTGAAAGTGCTGAGGTCTCTTAACTTGGCCCTTGGGCGGGAGGAGGCCAATCGGCAGGTGGGTGGGCGTGGGACCCATTCATAAAACCCTGGGCTCCCGGCCTGCGCCTCTCATTGGCCCTGGGGGAAAGGGGCGTGGCCCGCGGGTGGAGCGCGCCCTCGGCCCAGGGGAGCGGGAAGACCCACGCTTGGGTGGAGCGAGGGGGCGTTCCTTGGTTTTCCAGACAGGGCTTCCTTTTCCCCTCACAGTGTGCCTCCTCTCTCCCCCGGGGTGGGGATGGTACGGCCCACCCTCCTCGCTTTCCCGCCCCTCCTTCCTTCCCAGAGCTGTGGCGCCGCCGCCATCTTGGCAGTCCAGGTTGACGGCGAGAGCCAAACCCTGGCTCTAGGCGGCCGGGACGGGGCGCCCCTCCCGCGCTACAGTGAGACCTGCCCATCCCTCCCCTCCGGCCCGGGCGCGCGGGGCTCTGAGGCGTGCAGGGGCCGGCCGGGTTCCTGTCGGGCCCGGGGGGGGGGCGGGGGGGGGGGG
>NW_006159986.1:131525-134167 GCF_000334495.1 Tupaia belangeri chinensis | reverse complement strand
GGTGGCGGTGGCGCCGCTAAGCGCCAGCAAGACCAAGACCAAGAAGAAGCATTTTGTGTGCCAGAAAGTGAAGCTATTCCGGGCCAGCGAGCCGATCCTCAGCGTCCTGATGTGGGGGGTGAACCACACGGTAACCAGCTCCCCCGCGCGCGCCCCTCTGAGCGCGGCCCCGCGCGCTCCCACGCCCCCCGCAGTCCCGGGCCCTCGCCCTGCAGGCCCCGCCGGGGACGCCAGCAGCCCTTCGCCAAGCCCCTTGCACGCCCACCCCACCCTTGCACGCCGGCCGGCCGGGTGTGCACTCCTCGCACGCCACGCGAGGCCTGGTGTCTCCATGCCGTGCCGTGCCGTCACCTCCCCCCTTTCCCTCCAGCCCCTTTGGCTTCCTGCGTCTGGTGTGCTCGTGTTGGGCAGCCCCTGGAGCGCAGAGAGAAGGCCTGGATGCAGTGGAATCGCTTTCATCCCGTCTCCCTCTCTTGTCCCCTCACCCTGTTTGTTGCTTGTGTATTCCTCCGTGTTCCCTGTAGCCGACTGCCAGCCCACTGCCCGATTGACAGGGCAAGTGGCATTGGCCTGCCTGAATGGTCCTCTGTTTCGGGTTGGCTTGGTTGGTGTGGCTGTGCAAAGTTTCCCATCATCAGGGGCCCTTCCCGCGGACTGTGGAAATCCTCCCTGGGTTTCCTATTTTCATCTCTTAACACGATGTATCAAAGAAGCACAGGCGTCCTTGGTCTACAGTCACTTTACCAGGTCTCTCCTGGCTAGGGAGAAGAGAGAATGTAACCATTTGAGAGAAGTGGGGGTCCGGTTGTCAGGAGGACTATTAAGGAGTCTTCCCTGTCTCCTATGGCGTTCATTGATTGCAAAGACGTTGCCTTCTCCTCAATGGTATGGTCCTCCAACGTGTGATAATGCACGCCTTTGTCCTGGATGAGAGAGGTCTCTGGATCCTTGGGATGCTTTGAAATTGTCTAGGAGCCTCTGCCTGGAAGTTAGAGCCTGACACTGAGCTGGATGACTGTTTATGGGGTTTGTTTAGGGTCTGGCTTCTTCCTCTTTCCGCCACTTGCTCCTTATCTTCCGACCATTTCTGTGTGTTAGGAATGAGCAGGGGAGTAAAAGGACCTGAAATACCAGCTTCACCAACTAAAAGTTTGGCATGAGAAAGATGAACCTTGGGTTTCCTGTGGATTTCAGGTCCTTAGATTCTCTGTCCTGAAACTGCCCACAAGCCTGAGCACCTGAAATTGCCCACAAACCAGAATGATGATGAAGGGGCCCGGGGCTAACAAGGCTACTTTTATGGGTAGGCTAGCCTTTAGGCTGAAAAGTGATGAACTGCAGTCTGAGCTTGGGTTTGCGATCTTGACACATAATGCAGAAAGGCACATGTGTTTGGTGAGGTCCTTGTCTTCATTGCCATCACTGGGACTGATGCGAGTCCTGGCAGGGTAGACAGTATTAATGCCCAGACCTCTAGGAGCTGCTTTGGGCCAATAGTGCAGCAGGTCTTGTTCCTCCTGCTTCCTGTGCCCCAGGGGTCATCTGATAACATTTTGGAGGAAACTGGGTCATCAAAATGTGAGCCCTGTGTCCCTTTCTGGAAGTCAATCTTTGATTTTGTTCTGTGTCCTGCTTCTCACTAGAAAGCATCCTGTCTGTATAGAGAATTGGCAGAGGCCTGAGAATCAGAATTATTACAGCTAGCCTGAAGAAACCTTGGATCCTGATTTTATACATGAAGAATCAGATTAACTTGTTAGAGTCACAGCAAAAGATGCTTGTCTAGCACCACAGGGCTGCGTCGTGCACTGGCGGAACTTGAGCGGCAGGTCTTGTTTTCTCTACCTCACGTTACTTTTTCCTCTTTCTCAGCCAAGTCCCAGGATAGATGGGACTTACAGTCTTGTAAGAGAACCTGAGTATGTGCTTGGCGTATGTGCCCGTGCATGCCAGTTCCTGGGGTTGTAAGAGGTGCTCAGTTTCCTGATACGCAATGGATCTGCCCAGGTGTGGGCATCAGCCTCTGAATGGCAAAGAGGTCACCTTCTTTCTTTGCTAACTTTAAGGAAGTTTGAGGGGTTAACTGGAAAGGCATTAACTTTGAGCAAGATCCGTGCCTGTGGGCATAATGAGTGAGCCCCTTGGGGGAGATGCGCTGACTGCCAGTGCCCTGGACAGGCCGAACTTCATAGTTCGGTTACTCTCATGTTTTACTGCCTGTTCTGCTGTAAGGTCTAGTAGTTTAGTGTCCCCGTCTAGAAAATGGAGACGTCTGCCCAGGAGAGTGTAAAATCATGCGTTTCTTTAAGGGGTCAGGACCAGATTGCTCTTGGTGCTCTGCTAGCCTTTCTTGGAGTCCCCTCCTTCAGAAGCCTGCTGTCATAACTTCGTGCTGTCTGAGGTTTCGTATGCTACCTTTTCTTTGATTCTTTAGTTTCTCACCCATGTAGGCACTTAGCTTATTGGTCTGTGCCTACTGGCGTATAGGGATGGATATGTCTTTATCTATTGTAAAAGCCAGTTACCCTCATGAGGTGGATGCTTTGTTTCTGGGTGGGAAAAGGGGGCCTTTGAACTCGGCTTATGTTGTCATACGAGCTCCTCTCATGGACAAGAGATGCATCCCATGGACTTTGGGGGGA
>NW_006159986.1:120400-131481 GCF_000334495.1 Tupaia belangeri chinensis | reverse complement strand
GTGTTTAGGAAACAGAAAAATCAGAAGACTTTTGACCAGTCAGGAGAGGGTTAGAAAAGAGAGAAAATCAGTGTTTGGGTGGATGAAAGACAATTAAGAAGGTCTGGAGAGAGGGCATTGATGGCGTGTGGAAACCAAGGCAGGCAGATTTGGCTTGATGCGTGCTGGCCCTTTAAGAATTGGGTTGGTGGGGGCCAACAGATGGTGTAGTAGTTACATTGCTGGACTCCCACGTGGCTGACTGTGGTTCGAGTCCTGGATCCTGTGGGTTGAAACTCATGCCAGGTGCATGTGCGTGCCCAAGACCTGGGAGTGGCCACCACCCCTTCCCCACCCCCTCTGTAATTTCTCACTTTCTGTCTCACAGTCTGTACCCCCAACACGAGTGCAGATGCCCTAAGGCAAAACCTCTTAAAAAAGGGGGGTGGTGGTGTGAAGCCTCACCAAGACTATTGGAGGAATAGGAGCATTTGATGGTTATTCTATGTTTAACCATTTGACAAACCGCCAGACTGTTCTCTAAAGTGTTGGCGCCATTTTGCATATGTCTACCAGCCGTGTATAAGGGTTCCAGTTTCTCTGCATTCTTGTCAACACTCGTAATTGTCTGTTTTGGTTTTTTATTATAGATATTCTAGTGGATGTGAAATAGTCTCTCATTGTAATTTTGATTTCCTTTTCCCTGCTAGTTAATGTTAAGTATCTTTTCATGTGGCCAAAATATGTATCATATTTTCTTGGAGAATGTCTACTAAATCCTTTACCCATTAAAATGATTTCCTCCCATTTATTGGGTAGTCTTTTTAAAAATAATTATTTTTATTTTTAAAAAATTATTTATTTATTTATCCACTCATTTATTTTTTTTTAATTTGACCAGAGAGAGACACACAGAGAGAGAGAGAGAGAAAGTGAGAAAGCAAGCCACCAGGTCCGGGACTCGAACTGTGGTTGGCCATGTGGGAGTGTCCAGCACCTTAACCACCATGCCACCTGCTGGCCCCCAAGAATTATTTATTTTATTTATTATTATTATTATTATTATTGTTCTTCTCTTTGACCAGGGAGACACACACACATACACACATACAGAGAGAGAGAGAAAGAGAGAAAGAAAGCCACCAGATCTGGGACTCGAACCATGGTCAGCCATGTGAGAGTCTAGCACTTTAACCACCATGCCACTTGCCAGCCCCTTGGGTAGTCTTTATCATTAAGTTGTAAGGGTTTTCTTATATCTTCTAGATACAAATCCCTTATCAGATATGTGATGGGCAAATATTTTACTGCACTCATTGGGCTGCTTTTTTCATTTTTTTAATGGTACCTTTTGGAATGTAGCTATGTTTACCATTGTACCACCGATGCTGTGGTATCTTTCAAAGCTCAGGTTTTTCATTTTGATAAAATCCAATTTATCTATTTTTCATTTTTGCTTGTGCTTTTGGTGTCATATCTAAGACTTTGCCTAATCCAAGTTCATGAAGTTTTACTCCTACATTTTCTTCTCGCTTATAGTTTTAGCTCCTTTATATATATATGTATATGTATTTTATTTATTTATTTATTTTTGCTGTAGGGCATGTGTGCTTGCAGAGACAGCAACAGAAAGTGAGAAATCACCCCCTCCGGGGGAATGGCTATGCCACAACCCCTTCTCCTACAATCTCCTCTCGGGATTTTAGGCATGCATGCACACGTGTCTGGCATGAGTTTCAAGTCGTTTGGGTCTGGGATTCGAACCACAGTCAATGATTTGGGAATTTAGTGATGTAACCATTATTCCATCTGCTGGTCCCTCTTTTTTTTTTTTTTAAGTTGTAATCAGAACACTTAAGATATACCCTTTTTTCTTTCTTTTTTTTTCTAGAGAGATTTTCTCTATAGGGTGCGTATGTTCACCAGAGAGACAGAGAAGGACAGACAGAAAGCAAGATATCACCCCCCAGGGGGATAGCGATACAACAGTCCCTTCTCTCAGGATTTTGGGTATGCATGCACATGTGAGTTTTAAGCTGCTGGGTCAGGGACTTGAACCGCGGTTGACTATGTGGGCATCCATTACACCATCTGCTGGTCCCAAGATCTACTCTCTTAATAAAAATTTTAAATGTGGGACCAGCAGATGGCATAATGGTTATGTTGCTGGACTCCCACACAGTCGACTGTGGTTTGAGTGCTGGACCCAGCGATGTGAAACTCACACCGGGCACATGTGCATGCATGCCCCAAATCCTAAGGAGAATAGAGAAGAAGGGATTGTGGTGTGACCATCCCTACAGGGGGGTGATATCTCATTTTCTGTCTCTGTCTTTCCAGTGAGTGCATGTGCCCTATAGCAAAAATATCTCTTAAAAAAATTTTTTTTGGGGGGCCAGCAGGTTAAGGACACTCCCACATGGTTGAACACAGTTCAAGTCCTGGATCTGGTGGCTTGCTTTCTCACTTTCCTTCTTTCTTTGTGTCTTTCTCTCTGATCAAATCAAAATAAATGGATGAATAAATAAAATGAAGTAATTCTTAAAAATTTTTTTTTCAAATGTATATTATCCTTGACTATAGGTACAGTACTATACAGCAGATCTCTGGAGCTTATTCATCTTACTTGACTGAAACTTTATAACCATTGATTAATAACTTTCCATTTTTGAGCTGGCAGGTGGTGTAGTGGTTAGGGCACTGGACTCCTACATGGCTGATCATGGTTCGAGTCCCAGACCTGGTGGCTTGCTTTCTCATTTTCCCTTTATCTGATCAAATTAAAAAAATAAAAAATAAATTTGGGACCAGCAGTTGGCATAATGGCTATGTCACTGGACTCTCATGTAGTTGACCGCAGTTCGAATCTCGGCCCTGGTGACTTAAACTCATGCTTGGCGCGTGTACGTGCGTGCCCAAGATCTCGAGAGAAGGGACTACGGGGTGGCCATCCCCCCTGGGGGGTGATTTCTCGCTTTCTGTCTCTGTATTTCTGGTGAGCCCCTGTGCCCTATAACAAACACCTCCCCCTGAAATAAATAAGTTAAATATATAATTAAAAAATTAATAGCTTCCCATTTCACCTTTCCCCTAACTCCTGGCAATCATCCTCCTGCTGTTTATTTCTATAAATGTGACTGTTAAAAGATACACCTGAAAGGAACCATGCAGTACTTGTCTTTCTGTGACTGGCTTATATCACTGAGCATAGTACCCTCACCTTTCATCCATGTTGTCATTTTTTATAGAAGTTTCTTTTTTAGAGGCTGAATAATGTTCCATTGTATATAGCTGCCATATTTTTTTTTCTTCCTTTTTTAATTGCCAGAGGGTCTGGGAGCTCTCCAGAGAGAGACAAAGAGAAAGAGGGGAAGGGAGAGGGAAAATGTACACTCACAACGGAGTGTGGTCCCATTGCAATCTCTTCTTTAAAAAATAAAAAAAAAGATTTAATTATTTATTTATTTTTAAAGAATCTCCTAAAAAATAATTATTTTTATTTAACTTTATTTATTCATTCATTGATTTCATTTTAATTTGACCAGAGAGGGGCATAGTGAGAGAGAAAGAGAGAGAGGGAAAGCAAGAGAGCAAGCCGCCAAGTCTAGGACTTGAACCGTGGTCAGCCATGTGGGAGTCCAGTGCCCTTAACCACCACGCCACCTGCCAGCCCCAACAATCTCTTTTACTTCTCTGTCCTGTGTAGATTTTGAGTACATGTATGCATGTGCCAACATTTTTTTTAGAGAGGTTTTTGCTATAGGGCACGTCCACTTGCCAAAAAGACAGAGAGAAACAGAGAGACAGAAAGTGAGAAATCACCCCCCAGGGGGGATGACCACGCCGCAATCCCTTCTCCTCCATTCTCCTCTCGGGATTTTGGGCACACACACATGCCCAGCATGAGTTTCAAGCTCTGGAATCTGAGACTCAAACTGCAGTCGGCCATGTGGGAGTCCAGCACCTTAACTATGCCATCTGCTGGCCCTGCCAACATGTTTTATAAGCTATAGGGTCTGGGATTTGCACCGCTGTTGCCATGTGGGGTCTGACTCCTTAACCACTAGGCCACAGAGCTTGCCCTCCCACATTTCTTAACCATCTATTGATGGATTGAGGTTTGTTTCCCCATCTTGACTTTTGTGTATAGTGCTGCCGTTATGGTTATGTAGTTTTAACTCTTATGTTTAGATCTGTAAATCATTTTTAGTTTCTTTTTGTTTGTCTATGAGGAACACATTCATTCTTTTTTTTTTGGAGTGGTTTCTGCTATAGGGTGCGTATGTTTGCCAGAAAGACAGAGAGAGACAGAGAGATAGAAAGCGAGAAATCATCCCCCAGGAGGGATGGCCACGCTGCAGTCCTTTCTCCTCTCGGGATTTTGGGCATGCTCACACACGCACCTGGCGTGAGTTTAAGCCACTGGGTCCGGGATTTGAACCATGGTTGACTACATGGGTGTCCAGTGACATAGCCATTACACTAACTGCAGGTCCCAGGAGCACATTTATTCTTAAGTCTGCTCAGTTCCTCTCCTACATTCTATCCCCTGTTCTAGTCACATATTTTCTTTGCTTAATACAGATCCACAACCTCCTTTTTTGCTCTGTTGCTTTTTTTTAAAAAGAATTTTTTACTTTAATTAATTAATTAATTTTTTGGAGAATTGTTTTTGTTTTTTGCCATAGGGCGCGTGTGCTTGCCAGAAAGACGGAGACAGAAAGCGAGAAATCACCCCCTAGGGGGGATGGCCACGCTGCAGTCCCTTCTCCTCCATTCTCCTCTCGGGATCTTGGGCACACACGCACACGCGCCCGGCATGAGTTTAAGCCACCGCGTCCAGGACTCCAACTGCGGTCTACTACATGGGAGTCCAGCGACATAGCCATTACACTAACTGCCGGTCCCTAATTTTATTTATTATTAGTATTTTTTTGATAGAGGTTTTTGCCTTAGGGCACATGCGCTCACCAGAGAGAGACACACAGACACAGTGAAAAGGAAAGTGAGAAATCACCCACAAGGGGGATGGCCATGCAGCAATCCCTTCTTCTTTGTTCTTTTCCTAAGATCTTGGGCATGCACACACACCCAATGTGATTTCTTTTTTCCTTTTTTTTAGGGAGGTTTTTGTTATAGGGCGCGTAGGCTCACCAGACAGAGACAGAGAAATAGAAAGCGAGAAATCACCCCCCAGGGGGAATGGCCACGCCACAACCCCTTCTCCTCCATTCTCCTCTGGGGATCTTGGGCACGCACGCACACGCGCCCGGCATGAGTTTTAAGCCACCGGGTCCAGGATGCGAACCGCAGTCGACTACGTGGGAGTCCAGCAACATAGCCATTACGCTAATTGCTGGTCCCCCCAATGTGATTTTGAAGTCACTGGGTCTGGGACTCGGACTGTGGTCAGCCATGTGGGAGTTCAGCAACATAACCACTATGCCATCTGCTATTGCTTTTTTTTTTTTTTAAAGAGAGGTTTTTGCTATAGGGTGCATGCATTTGCCAGATAGACAGAGACAGAGAGACAGAAAGTGAGAAATCACCCTCCAGGGGGATGCCACACCGCAATCCCTTCTCCTCCGTTCTCCTCTGGGGATCTTGGGCACGCACGCACACGCGCCCAGTGTGAGTCTTAAGCCACCGGGTCCGGGATGCAAACCATGGTCAACTACATGGGAGTCCAGCGACAGCCATTACGCTAACTGCTGGTCCCCCTTTTTCTTTTTTCTTTTTTTTGGAAGAGAGAGTTTTGTTATAGGGCATGTGCACTCATCAGAGAGACAGACAGTAAGTGAAAAATCACCCCACCCCACCCCCAGGAAGGATGGCCACGCTGCAGTCCCTTCTCCATTCTCCTCTTGGGATCTTGGGCACACTCACACATGCATCTGACGTAAGTTTTAAGCTGCCTGGTCTGGGACTTGAACTGCAGTCAACTATGTGGGAGTCTAGTGATGTAACCTTACGTCATCTGCTAGTCCCTTATTATTAATTTTTAATTTGCTATAGGGCATGTGCACTCACCAGGAAGAGACAGAAAGGGAGAGGAAAAGTGCGAAAGCAAGCCGCCAGGTCTGGGACTTGAACTGTGGTCAGCCAAGTGGGAGTTCAGTGCCTTAACCACCATACTTTGTTGTTTTAAAAATCTTTAGTAAGGGGAACCAGCAGTTAGCATAATGGCTATGTTGCTGGACTCCCACATGGTTGACCGCGGTTCACGTCCCAGACCCGATGGCTTAAAACTCACACTGGGCGCGTGTGCGTGCGTGCCCAAGATCCAGAGAGGAGAATGGAGGAGAAGGGATTGCGGCGTGACCATCCCCCCTGGGGGGTGATTTCTAGCTTTCTGTCTCTATGTCTCTGTCTGTCTGGTGAGCGCACGCGCCCTATAGTGAAAAAAAAAACTCTCAAAAAAAAAAAAATCTTTAGTAAGTGTTCCTGCTTTAATGAGGCCCCTGGGTAAATTTGTCCTGCAGCAGGTCTTCCTACCTCACAGAGAACAGAAGTGCTCAAACAGGAGAAGAAAAACCAAGATGTAAAAAGTAGGGACACACACAGGACAGCTCTGTTGGCTGCTGTGGCTCTCTGTTCTTTCCCTTTTCCTCCCTGGAGTTTTAAGTCTTACCTGGACCTCATTGATTCTGGGGATGTGTTTTCTAACACATCATCTATTTTTTTAAATTATTATTTTATTTAACTTTATTTATTTATTGGCATGGGAGTTAAGGGCGCTGGATTCCCACATAGGTAACCGTGGTTCGAGTTCCAGACCTGGAGGCTTGCTTTCACTTTCCCTTTTTCTCTCTATTTCTCTCTGGCCATATTAAAAAATAATAACAAATAAAATGGAATAAGTAAATATTTTTTTAAAACTTTATTTATTTATTTACTGGTGTTTAAACTTGACCAAAGTGGGACAGAGTGAGGTGGGGGAGTGAGAAAGCAACCCTCTAGGTCCGGGACTTGAACCGAAGTTGCCTATGTAGGAGTCCAGCGCTCTTAGCCACTGTGCCACCTGGCAGCCCCCTCTAACACATCGTGTTTTCTGATGGTTTTAGGTATCGAATGATTGCCAGTGTTGGCCAGGCCATTGCTGGGTCACCGGTGCAGCCCCAGGACATATCAGGAAGTCTGTATGCCCAGCCCAGGCTCCCGGGGAACAGTTCCTGTGAAGGTCACATAGGGATGTGGAGACTTCTAGAACCAGAAATTCACCCGACTAGAACCAGCAACTGAACTTTCAGCTCCAGTAGGACAGGCATAGAGGGAGCTCTCTGCTCTCAAGTTGTTCCTTACTCAGCCTGTTTAGCCTCCTTACTTATGCCGATGACTCACAGATAATCCCCAAACCACTTACGTGACGGGAGCTAGAACACCGTCCTCACGTGTTACAGTTAGTACGATATTCAAATGCGTTTGCGTTCCGTAAGTGCACTCGTGCGGATGGTGAAAGAGACTGGCACGGAGATGTGCTAGGGACGGTAAAGGGAAGACACCTCTTGTCAAACACTGCTTGTCTTCTCGTGCTTCAAAACTTTTAGTCACTCCCTTTTGTCTACCAAATAGAGTTTCTTCTTCTCTCCCTGGCATTTCAGGCGCTCACAGTCTGGTCATAGCCTTCGCAGCTGACCTATCCTCCAAACAGTCACACTTTTTTCTGTTTATCTTGCTGTTAGCCATGCTTCTGTCCCCAGCCTGCACTTTTCTTCCCACCCATCTCACCATCCAGCATTCATTGAGCAGCTACGCTATGCTAGTCATTATGCTGGGGTTGTAAAAAAGGGAAGAGATTCTCTTCCTCCTAGGGACTCATAACCCAGTGGAGAAATCAGACATGTAAACAGATCGTTATCCAAGTGGACGTGGTATTTAGGACATAAGGATGCACAGAAGAATGAATGATCACGGTGTTGGGGAGAGAGGGAAGCTCTCGTAGAGGAAGTGTCATTTTGCCAGGGCTTGGATAATTCTCTTCGCTTTATCCCTTCTTGGTTCTTACTGCCACTCTCTGTCACCTGAACTATTATAATGACTCCATAAATAGGCTTGCTGCTGCTTTTGTTTGCCTTTACCAATCCTTACTTGGTTCTATACCAGAAATTACCTTTCTGTATCACGTATCTGATTGTGTAAATTCTCAGGCTTACCCCTAAGAGGGTTTCTCGTGGCCTGCATAGTCAAGTCCAAATTTATCAGGTAGTGCACAGACCGAAGTTTAAATCCAGTTAATAGTATACTTTGGAGCAGTATTTTTTTTTCTCTCTTACTTTCATTTTTTATGGAATGGGCATGATGCTCCTTACTGGGTTATTAGGTTAAAGGCAGGGAATGGAAAACTCTGCCTTAGGCAAGGTGGCTAGCTGTGAGAAGGACTGACAGCACGATGTTGAGAGCCCAGATTTGGGCAACCAACAGAGCTGGGATCAAACCCTGACTGCACATACTATCCGTGACCTTCTATAAAGTACCTAGCTTCTCTTGTAAAGTCAGGTTAGTAATACTTTGTGTGACTATTAAGTATTAGAAATAATAGCATGGAACAGATTATATTATATATGTGTGCTATATAATATGTAATGATATATTAGAAAGAACAGCTATAGGTAGGCATTCACTAAATAGAAACAGCTGATATTATTTTTGCTATAGAGCATGTGTACTCGCTGGAGAGAGATGGAACTGGGGAGGGAGGGAGAAATCACCCCCTGGGGGATGCTGTAATCCCTTCTTTTCCATTCTCCTCTCAGAATTTGGGACACACACACGTATATGTGCCTGGCGAGTGTTTTAAGCTTCTGGGACTTGAACCTCTGAATTGACCATTTGGGATCCATCTACCCTAACCACCAAACCACCTGCTGGTCTTGATATTATTAACATTGGGAATATGCTAGACTGTTCACCTATCTTTCCTTATTTTCTTCCTCTACTCCTTATTTATTAATTTGTTTTTAGACAGATTTTTACTATAGGGCTCATACACTCACCGGAGAGGCAGAGAGAGACAGAAAGTGAGAAATCACCCCCCTGGGGCGATGGCCACACCACAATCCCTTCTCCTCCATTTTCCTCTTGGGATCTTGGGCATGCATGCACACACACCCAATGTGAGTTCACATCACCAGTTCTGATGCTCAAACCTTGGTTGGCTACGTGGGAGTCCAGCTACATAACGGTTAGGCCATTTGCTGGTCCCTCCTCATCCCTTCTCCATTCTCCTTTCAGGATCTCTCCTCCATTCTTCTCTTGAGATCTTGGGCATGCATGCACACGCACCCAGCATGAGTTCAAGTCACCAGGTCTGGGACTCGGACCACAGTTGACTACGAGTGAGTCCAGCGACATAACTGTTAGGCCATCTGATGGTCCCTCCTCTACTCCTTATTACCCTCTGTCTTCCACAGCTGCCTTCCCCCCACTCTCACCCCTCTACTCACCATTTTTTAAGGAATGGTCAGTATACTTCCACAGCTTCGAGTCTTGGGTCTATCTGTTCCTATGGCCTGGGATTCCCTTCTGCTCATGTTTATGCAGAACTATCTCTAGGCCTTACTCATATATTTTTCTCTTCTAGCACCTACCCCTCTCACTTCCACTTTGAGGCACAGTAAATCTTTTTTTTTTTTCTTCCCCAGAAAGAGATTTTTGCTATAAGGCACATGTGTTCACTAGAGAGACACAGAGAGACAGAAAACAAGAAGTTACCCCCAAGAGGGGGATGACCATGCTGCAGACCCTTCTCTTCCATTCTCCTCTTGGGATCCTGGGTACACATGTACATGTGTCTGGCATGAGTTTTAAGCTGCTGGGTCTGGGACCCTAACTGCGGTTGACTATGTGGGAGTCCAGTGATGTAACCATTATGTCATCTGCTGGTCCCAATCATTTCCTTTTTTTAAAAGAATTATATATTTAATTTTATTTATTATTGTTATTAGTTTTTAATTTGCTAAAGGGGACGAATATTCTCCAGAGAAAGACAGAGAGAGAGATAAAAAGTGAAAAAGCAAGCTGCCAAGTTGGCCATGTGGGAGTCTAATGCCTTAACCATGACGCCACCTGCTGGCCCCCACTCAGTCATTTCCTAATCTGTTTTTGAGATGCATAATTCAGTTACAGCACTCATCGCATTGTATTAATGATCTGCTGCCTGTCTTTCCTGCTAAATGGAAAACATGTCTTTTTATCCCTAGCTTCTGGCACAGAGCTGGCATATACAGTAATGTCCTTGATACAATGAAGAGAAGGAAATTGAATAGAAATTTGGCACAGTCTGAGCCAAAACACGAAAGGTTACGAACCCCAGGCCAGAGAGTTCAGACTTTGCCCTGAGGTTGATGAGGAGCTGTGGGAGACATTTAAGCAGACGTGGAACATGATCTCACTGTAGATTCTTCCAGTGTCAAGAGTTCTTGGCAGTACCAGGAGAGGTGCTGGGTGCCTGATGTCTGAGGGCCAGGAGTCTGCCCTCTGATCGTACTCATCTCATCCTCCTTTGAACCTCTGCTGTTCTTGCCATCCGTATCTCTGCATCCTCATTTAACTGTAAACTGTTTCACGTTTTCAAGTTTCAGGCAGTCATGTTTTTTTATTTTTTTTATCTCTCTGACAAGAGTATACCATATTTATTTTTTTTAAGAATTATTTATTTAATATTGTTATTTTTAAAATTTGCTATAGGGAATATTTGCTTGCCAGAAAGAGTGAGAAGGCAAGCTGCCAGGTTTGGGTCTTAAACCATGGTTGGCTGTGTGGGGGTCCAGTGCCTTAACCACCGTGATGCTCCAGCCCTCATGTTTCTTTTTTAGGTATTTTTGCTAGAGGGCACGTGTGTTTGTAGCATAGACAGAGAGTGACAGAGAGCCAGAAAGCTAGAAATCACCCCCAGTGGGCCACACCACAGTCATTTTTCTTCCTTTCTCCTCTCAGGATTTTGGGTATGAACATGCTCCTGGCGAGAGTTTCAAGGCACTGGGTCCAGAACTTGAGCCACAGTCAGCTCTTTGGGAGTCCAGCACCTCAAATGTGCCACCTGCTGGTGCCGACCCTCCTATTTTATGTGTACACTCCTCCTACCCCCCCGTATCCCCCTGCCC
>NW_006159986.1:109441-120254 GCF_000334495.1 Tupaia belangeri chinensis | reverse complement strand
GAGAGATTTTCACTATAGGGCGCGTGCGCTCGCCAGACAGACAGAGAGAGACAGAGACAGAAAGCGAGAAATCATCCCCCAGGGGGGATGGTCACGCCGCAATCCCTTCTCCTCCATTCTCCTCTCGGGATCCTGGGCACGCACGCACACGCACCCAGCGTGAGTTTTAAGCCACTGGGTCCGGGACGTGAACTGCGGTCGACTACGTGGGAATCCAGCGACATAGTCATTACACTAACTGCTGGTTCCCAAGTCATGATGCATTTTTGCATAGAAAAATACATCATGACTTTTCCTATGACCTAACACAATTTAGCAGAAACTGGGAGGGGGGGGGGAGCATAGTTAATCCCTAGAGTGAATCATCTGCCTGTGCCCCAGTAGGAATAAAGAGTGAATCTATGTAGCTGAGAAATCTGTTCATCAGCCTTCCTTCTGGGTTGTATAATTGAGAATAAAGATGAAATAAAAACTAAAATCTCACTAATTTACAGCCATATAAACTGTGTTGCATTGGGGCCAACAGATGGCATGGAGGTTAAGGTGATTGGATCGCACATGGCCAGCTGCACAGTTCAAGTCCCTGACCAGGTGGCTCGGAAAATACATCAGGAACGTGTGTGTGTGTGCTCGCGCATGCCCAAAATCTTGAGAGGAGGATGAAGGAGAAGGGACTGCAACATGGTCATCCATCGGGTGGGGTGGATTTCTCACTTTCCCCTCTCTCCAACTCTCTCTGTCTGTCTCACTGTTGTGCACACAAACTCTATAGCAAACTATAATAATAATTTATAAAAAACCTGTTGTACTAAGAGTTAATACAGAGAGTTAATGAATTGGACATTCCCAAATCATTCCTTGTTGGAATAATTCATCTTGGTTAAGGGGAAATTGACCCCTCTCAAGCAAGTGCTACAGTGTTTTCCAGTTCACCCATAGCAAGCCCTGGCCTGGACACTGACTTCGGATCTTGGACTAACTCAGAATCTGTGTGCAGCACATAGTATAATGTTTTGGTACGAAACCATACTCTCTGAGTCGGTGGTATGTTCTTCTAACAGAGATAAGAGCTAGACAAAGCTGAATTGCATAAGAGCCCTGAACCTCCTGTCTCGGGTTCCCTTTAACTCTCAGAGCCAGGCTTGATATGCCAGGAAAAAGGAAGTGGGACAGCCACCGTGAATTGTTTCTGTTGGCAAAAAGACAAGGAAGTGGAACGGTTTCCTCTGTAGGCACAGGTTTGACAATCAAGGTCCCTTCTGAGCCCCCTCTAGAATGGGAACTGGCATGGCGCTTTTTTCCTCCCCTTGGTTGCTAGGGGGGTAGTTTTAAACAACAAAGGGCGTCACAGACCTGAATGCTGGGGATTTAAAAATCGAGTCTGTCGGGGCCAGTGGGTGGTGTGGAGGTTAAAGCACTGGATTCCACATGGCTGACAGCACAGTTTGAGTCTTGGACCTGGTGACTTGAAAAATCATGCCAGGCACATGTGCGTGCATGCCCAAAATCCTGAGAGGAGCCTGGAGTAGATGGGACTGCGGTGTTGCCATACCCCCTGAGGGGTGATTTCTCCCCCCCCCCATGTCTGTCTGTCTCTGACTAGCACACGTACCCTCTTCGCAACAATAGGCAGACAATTATATTGAGGAATAACTTCCATACAACAAAATACACTCTGGTTTTTCTTTTTTTTTTTCCTTCCAATTTTGCTAGGGTGTGTGCCCTTACCAGCGTGGACACAGAGAGGGAAAGTGAGGAATCGCATCCCAGCGGGGATGGCCACACCACAGTCTCTTTTATTCCAGTCTCCTTGTGAGATTCTGAGCACACATGCCTGGAGTGTTTTTGAAAGCCTCAGGTCAGGGACTGCAACCGCATAGCCAGCCATGTGGGATCCAGTTGCCTCAACCTCCATGCCACCTGCTGGCCCTCGCATGCGTACATGTTAAGCGTACAGTTTGAGGAATATGATAAATGTAACCCATCACCCGAACAGCATACATTTCTGTTGCTCTAGACTCACACTCCGCATTCATGTCTCTTTGTACTCCACAGCTCCTCCCCCAGGCCACCCAAGCAACCTCTTAATGATTTCTATCACTATGGATACGCGCTCTGGAATCTCATATCATTGGAAGCATATAGGTTATACTGTGTATCTGTGCCAGTCAGTTTTTGCAGCAGTTTATTGAGTTTCTGCCCCATTGCCCACTTACTTTGCCTCGCTGCCCTCCTCTCCAGATTCACGCACTCTTACACCTTCCTTTATTTCCGCGTCAATCAACTCTGGGAAGGTATGATTCCCCAGCACAGTTACTGCATTCACTCAAACTTACTCCCGCTGATATTTCAACATAAAAAAAAGTTTGGAACATAGAAAGGGCAGCAAATTAAATGTCATTTCTCCCGTTTATGCTCCTGGAGGAGTCCTAATGACTCTAGGTTATCCCCTCTGCCACATGGGGCCTCATTGAGATAATAGGATTTGCAAGGAAAGTATCTGGGAGACAGAAGGCTGTGCCTCCTCCCTCCCAATCCATTAAGTGAGCGCTAAGGTTTCCTCTGTAAGTCCTGAGTGCATTAGTGGCAGCTGGGTTGAGGGTCAAATGTCAAACACGCCGCTGTGATGGGAAAAGACATCTGTGGCTAATTAGACCACTAATTGGCTAAACTGGGGAGGGGAAGGGCAGGATCTGCTCTCTGAGCTCCGCACCAGTGGGATGCCAGCTCCCTGTCCAAGCTCCCTGAAGGGGGATGAAAGACAATGAGGAGGTTTGTTTGCAGTAAGGGCTGGGCCTCCTGCCTGTCTTCCCCAGTTCAGCAAAGGCAGGACATGGCATGGGGAACTGGCCCTGCTTGCATCAGGAGGGTCAGCGTCGGGAAGTAGCCAGGTTCCTACTTCTGTTCACTTCAAATGTAATCCTTTACCTAAAGGTAATGAGTATGTCCTCACAGCAGCCCATACAGATTTCTCCTGCCTTCAGCTAATTTCTTGAGTGGCCCTTTTTCATTGCTAGAAGCCACATGTGCTTGCCAGAGAGGAGTAGGGTGAGGGAGAGCGTGGTCACACTAGAATCCCGTCTCTGCCATTTCTCTGTCCTGTTGGGATTTGGGGTAGGTGCTCACTTGCACCCAGTGTGTTTTTCAAGCTGCTGGGGACAGTAGTTGGCCGTGTGGGATCCAACTCCCTTAATCACCAGACGATGGGGCTGGCCTGAGTGACCCACAATTAGTATGAAGATGTTCAGAGGTTTTAGTTGATACTCAGGTTGAGGGACATTTATTCAGTGATTCATTTTGCATTGGATAAATATTTACGAGTTCTTGCCATTTGCATGTCAGTGCTAGGCATCACAGACCTCCCGAAGATTGGTTGGATGATCTTTGCCTAGAAAGGTCAGTAATGTGGTCTTGCCTAGCTTAAACCCAGCAGACTCACAAAGTTTATAAGAATTAATTACAGGAGGGACCAGCAGTTGGTATAATGGCTATGTCACTGGACTCCCATGTAGTCAACTGCGGTTCAAGTCCTGGACCTGGTGGCTTAAACTGTCATACCCGGCCTGTGTGTGTGCGTGCCCAGAATCCCTAGAGGAGAATGGAGGAGAAGGGATTGAGGTTTGGCCATCCCCCCTGGGGATTTCTCGCTTTCTATCTCTCTCTTTCTGGCAAGTGCACATGCCATATAGCAAAAAACTCTCAACAAACAAACAAAAAGCAAGCAAACAAACAAAAAGCACCTTAGTTAAGCAGTGTTTTTAATAAATATTTAAAAAAAAAAAAATAGGGGCCGGCAGGTAGTGTGGTGGTTAAGAGTGCTAGATTCCCATGTGGCTGACCGCGGTTCAAGTCCCGGACCTGGAGGCTTGCTTTCTCGCTTTCCCTTTCTCTCTCTCTCTGTCTCTCTCTGGTCAAAATTTAAAAATGATAATAACAACAAATGGAAATAAAGAAATAAATATATTTTTTTAAAAAATTAATTACAGGGCCCAGCAGGTGGCATGGTGGTTAGGGTGCTGGACTCCCACCTGGTTGACTGGAGTTCAAGTGTTAGACCTGGAGGCTTGAAACTCACACTGGGCACATGTGACTTGCCCAAAATTCTGAGAGGAGCATGGGGGAGAAGGGATTGCAGCGTGGCCATTCCCCGCTGGGGAGTGATTTCTCACTTTCTCTCGCTGGCTGTCTCGGGTGAGTGAGGACATGCACTCTATGGCAACAATCTCTCTAAAAAAAAAAAAAGAATTAACTACAGTATCGGAGAGGCTGTGAGGTGGCCAAAAGATGCAAGCAATGCACCAGGAACTTCAAGATGGAAAGGAGTATTTATGGTCTACAGAATCTTGAAAACTTCATGGAGGAGGTGCCTTTGAGTTGCACCTTATCAGGTGGGAAGAATTTCAGCAGGTGGAATTGAGGCTGGGAACTTACTCATAGAGAAGAGCAGAAATAAAGTCAACCAGGGAATCTGGGGACATGTTTTTGGCAAGATGGTGGCATCCACATTGTAGCATATTGTCTCTGAGGAAGGTGGCATCCTGGTTGACAACTTCACTGTCCCTTTGCTTTGCAGATCAACGAACTGAGCAATGTCCCTGTCCCTGTCATGCTAATGCCAGATGACTTCAAAGCCTACAGCAAGATCAAGGTGGACAATCACCTCTTCAATAAGTAAGTTGCCTACTGAGCAGGTTCAGGTGCTGTGGGCTCTCCCTTCCCTCAAGTCCGAGAACAACTTTAAAAAAAAAATTATGTATTTAATTTTATTTATTCATTAATTTATTTAAATTTGACCAGAGAAAGAGAGAGAGAGTGAGAGTGAAAGTGAGAAAGCAAGCCACCAGTCCAGGACCTGAGCTGTGGTCGGTCATGTGGGAGTGTCCAGCACCCCAGCCACTACGCCACCTGCTGGTCCCCAAATCAAGAACTTCTGAAGCTTCGTGTAGGTGAGGGGCCAAGCCAGATCCTGGCTGGGTGTGACAGTGACACCTGGATCACAGAGCTGACAAACTGGCTGGGAAAATGCATTCATCTTGTGCCTATCCCCCTTGTATTACATTGTCTCCTCACTTCCTTTATCAGCTGCCTCCAGTGTCCCTTGGGGCATGTGACTGGCCCAGAGCCAGCTCAAGTAGAAGCAGGTTGCTCGGGAGCGGTGGCCCTGCCTTGATCTTGATCTTGATCTTGATCTTGATCTTGATCTTGGTCTGAGGCAGGGAACTGCCAGGTTTGTCCCCGGCTGCTCTCTGGCTGGTATTTGAGCCATGGGCATGGGGCTCAAGGGTGCCCCCCAAAGGCACTCTTCCCAATTGGATTAGCACTGGAGTTGGAAGGCTATCCCAGACATTGTTGGTGGCAGTCTAGCAGCCATCTCTCTGGGCACAGTGTGGGCCCTACTCAGAGCCCTTGGGAGGCCTTGTTTTTCTGTCCCACTACAGACCACTTCAGGAACTATCTGCAGCTCATGCTCTTCTCTTTTCTGCATGTGATTCCTCGCTCCACTCTCCACTGTCCCCTAGTCCTCACCGCCTTACCAGCTGGGCTCTGTCACTCCAGTATCACCAGGTGTTAGCCTGTTAGCCCAGAGGTGGAGTTTGATTTGAGAATATCCTTTAGTGGCCTCTCTCTGCTATCTCGTTCTAGAAACCACCTTTCTTTATAGCTGTACCTGCTAAGTGGCCACCCGAGGAAGGAGAGGCAGCCTTTAGCTCAGAGGCAGGAGGAGAAGTTGTCTGTTCCAGAGGCAGGGCTCTGGAAACAGGCCTGACACCAGTACCTGTGTCAGAGTCCAGGCCTCTGGTATAGAATTCCATCGCTTTGACACCTTGGCCTACAATAGAGCTTACATCTCTTCTTTTCTTTTATCTTGTTTCCTTTTTTCTTTCAATAACTGTTGGTGTGCTGTTTACTAGCCCACAGAGCTATTTACAGAAGATGGGGTAAATAAGGCAGACTCAGCCTCTGCCTGCATAAGAAGCCATTCCTTGATTCCTTGAAGTCCATCATCCTGGATTAGTAAGAATGACATATTTCTGAAAAGGAGTGGCTATTGTAGAGCTCGATGGTTGGGAGGAGCCATCATTTCCAGGTGATTCTCTCCTGTCCTGGAGTCTGCAGGTTGACCCGGGAGTGGGGAGGATGGTGGTGAGCGCCAACAGCAGCACACAGGGTTCCTGGAGAAGGTGGCACCTGTCACCTGACTGAGGTCCTCTTCAGGCTGCAGCACCTTTCTGTGTCTCAGCGGAAGCCCAGGACAGGGCTTCCTGGACATGGCGTCCTCAGGACGTTGCCATAGGAACGTCCCCAGAGGAGAGAGGCCCTTCGATGAGCAAGGTCTTCCCCTGTAGCAGTCAGACTGAGCGGTGTTCACCTCCTCGTAGGTGTGCACACGCAGCATCACCTGGAGCAGGAGCAGCCTTGGGAGGCCTACCCTCAATGTCACTCCCCACGGCTGAGGGTTTTTTCTCTTTGATGCAAGTTTTGCTGAAGGATGACAGACACAGAGCAGTGCACGAATCACACGCAGAGAGCTCTGCCAGTTATTTTTTTATTCTTAGGTTTTTGCTGTAGGGCATGTATGCTCACCAGAGTTCAGAGAGGGGGAAAGTCAGAAATCATCCCCCAGGGGTGATGACCAGGCTGCATTCCTTCTCCTTTCTCCTCTTGGGTTTGTGGGCACACATGCACACACACCCAGCTTGATATTCAAACTGCTGGGTCTCGAACTGGAATTGCAGTTGGCCATGTGCAGTCCTGTGCCTTAACCATTGCACCACCCGCTGGTCTTTCAGTTTTTTTTTTAATTGCCTGAGAGCACATACACTCACCAGAGAGATAGAGAGTAATAATGGACCCTCCAATGGGGCATGGCCTCACCAAATCCCTTCTCCACTTCCTCATCCTGTCGGGATTTGGGGCATGCACTCACGCATGCCTGGCATGTTTTTCAAGCCTCCAGGGCCAGGGTTCAAAGTGCATTTGGCCATGTGGGCTCAGGATCCTTTAACCACTGGATTTGGGGGCTGGCCCAGATAGATTAATTGTTACAAGGTAAACACAAGAGATGTAAAGTTTTGAATTTTGATATGTTCGGAATCATCTGGAATGTGTGTTAAAAGATTTCTAGATTCATCTCCAGAATTCCTGGGGGCCTAAAAGCCTATGTTTTAAGCAAGGCAAACTGTTCTAATCTGGGTGCTCTGTGGACCATACATGGAGGAGTTCTGAGGTCAGGATTAAGACAAGCAAGGGGCAATTTACAAAGACATGTCTCTGCTTTTCCCTAGGGAGAACCTTCCCAGCCGCTTTAAGTTTAAGGAGTACTGTCCCATGGTGTTCCGAAATCTCCGGGAGAGGTTTGGGATTGATGATCAGGACTACCAGGTATGGGGTTTCTTGGCAAAATTGGAGGGTTAGGGAGTGGAGTGGGGTCAGAAAGCCACAGGACAAGTAAAGGAAAATACGCATGGGTTTTCTTTTCTTTTTTCTTTCCTTTTTTTTTCCAGTGCCATCAGGTGTGCATGTACATGAGAGAGAGAGGAGAGAGAGAAAGCACCACCATATGGGGCCTGGCCGTGCCACAATCCTTTCTTATCCAGTTTCCCATCCCATCGGGGTCCTGGATGGACACATGCACAAGCACATACCTGGCATGTTTTACAAGCCAATAGGCTGGAGCTGGGACGTGAACCCCAGTCAGCCCTGTGGGACGCGGCTTCCTCTGTGCGGTGCCTAACAGCTGCACTAAGGGGCTGTCCTGCTGGCTGGTCTTGTGCCAAGTCTCCTGCTAGGCCTTGCCCTAGCCCATGCAGCCTCTGCTGGTACGCAGCCTCCCACACTGGTGGGCTCTAGGAGGGTCATGGGCCTTAGAAGTGCTTCTGAGGATGCCTCACAGGCCCAGGCTCTTCTCCATGGGAGGGAGAGCAGCGGGAGGGAGAGGAGTCTATGGAGCTGCTTCATTTTAGTCTGACATTCTCAGTCTAGGCTGAAGAACCCTCCTCCTTCGTAGTTTGACTTTAAAGAGAGAGAATTGTTGTCAGCGAGAGATGAGGCCTCTTACAGCAGATAAGACAGATTAGAAAAGGAAGACTTCAAGGGTAGTGTAACTTCTTGCCAGGTATGAGTGTCTCCTCCTAAGTTTCCCTCCTATCCTGGTGGTGGGAGGAGGGGTAGGCATGGCAGGGTAACTGCCCCTTTTGGAGGTGGTAGTGTCATAGAAGGCCATTGGCTTATTGGGAAGAATCGATCCCAATCTCAGGAACACAGCCGGCCTCATAGTCGATGGTTCCTGTCGCTTTTCCATGTAGCACTTCTCTTAGGACCTTCTTCCTCTGGCAGACAGCCTGATGGAGAAGGTGGAAGAATTCCCACTTCACATTCATGGCAGTAAGAAATACAGCCGACTTTCAGGTATCTGTGGGAAATAAAGGAGTGTCCAGCATAGCGACAGCTAAAATGGATGCTGAGATCTTTTATTTTATTTTTATTTTTTATTTTTTTAATTAAAAACAAAAATTATAGGGCATGTGCACTTGACAGAAAGACAGAGACAGAGAGACAGAAAGCGAGAAATCACCCTCAGGGGGGATGACCACGCCACAGTCCATTCTCCTCTCAGGATCTTGGGCACGCACGCACATGTGCCTGGCATGAGTTTAAGCCACCAGGTCTGGGACTCAAATCGCATTCGACTACATGGGAGCTCAGCGACATGGCCGTTACGCTAACTGCTGGTCCCATGCTGAGGTCTTTTAAAACGCTGTTTCCTGCCTCCCCACCCCTGAGCCTTTCACAGAGCAGAACCCAGAAGCAGAGTGGGCCTCAGGCAGGAGTCTTGCTCCCCTGTGCTCCATACTGGAGGGCCTGCATGCAAAAGAAGTACCCTGAGGAGGCCGAGGGGTAGAGAGGAGGAGGAGGAAATGCCCTTCGAAGGCCTGGCAATGACCACATCTAAGAAGTCCTGGGAGGTCCCTCTAGCTTCTTCTGTTAGGACAGAGCCCGGAACTAAATCATGACCTGATTGGAGCTTGAGGTTTTCTAAAAACTTCTTGCCAGTGTTGCAGGCCCGGCTGCTTGGACGTCTTCCCTCTACTGCGGTTCCCTCCCTTCCCCTCGGCCGTCTCACCACATCCTCCCAGTGTCTGCAGTTTGCCTCTAATAGCTTCGTGGGCACGTGACTGCTCAGAACTGAAACGAGGGCAGGGAGGGTGGTGCTCAGGGAGGGGACGCAATGCTCGTGGACAACCAGTGATGTAGAGGCCTGGAGATGCCTGGAGGTGAGGCAGGGGCACAGCCAAGCCTCCTCCTCAGCTTGCAACCTGGAAGTCTTCCTGATAGAAGGGTCAACTCTGTTACCTAGCCTACTCAACATTTGTGGACTAGGGGACACCTGGTTTGAGGGCATTCTTATTCCTGTAATGTAGAACTTTTGTAGTGGAATGCCTAGGGTTAATTTTTTTTAAAAGAATTACTTAATTATTATTATTATTATTATTATTTTTAATTTGGCCAGAGAGAGACAGACAGAGAAGGAAAGTGGGAAAGCAGGCTGCCAGGTCTGGACTCGAACCGTGGTCTGCCATGTGATCGGCCATATAGGAGTCCAGCGCCTTAACCACCATACCACCCGCCAGCCCCTCCACCACCAGGGTTTTTGAAGTGGCATTCGGTGAGGGTAAGAGTAGAGTCATCCGTAGAGATGGGGGAAAGGCTCAGAGGAGGCATTTGTGTGAGTAGATCCCCACGCATGTTTTCTTAGGAACAGGGACATCTGGGATCTCCTCTTGGCCTTGCCTCCCAAAGGTCTTCTTCCACCGTCTGCTTGGTGAACACGTCCCTGTGGTTGACTCACACCTTCCCCCACCCTCCTTGAAGTTTTTACTGCTGTCTGATCCTAGTGGGAGTGAACATTGAGGAGGAGCAGGGACAGGACCTGCAAACCTCCCCAGAGCTGCCTCCTGTCCCTGCACAGACAAGCAGGAGGCTGAGGTGAGGCTGCAGGTGTCAGGCAGAGAGACGAAGCCAACTTCCCATTACAGAAAGGGTTTTCCAGTGGCAGGGAGATAAGGGATGTGCTTGGCCTCTTGCATACTTCCCAAAGTTCGTCTTGGTCACCTAGGGGACTGGGTTAGTTGGTTGGGCCTGCCTGTTTGAGTTCCAGATGAAACGCAGACTTGAGAAGTTCAGTGCCTGTGAGGGTGGCGGTCAGAATCAAGCCCCGAACATCTGAGGCAGGGTTTTAGCTTATTGGGGTCAGATGGGAGGAGATGCGTTCACGGTCAGCCCTTCTCCCATCCTAGCCGGGGATTAGAGGCAGGGCGAAGGAAGAGCTCTTGTCACCCTGGAGGAAGGTTTTAGGGAGAGAGGGGACCCCTCATGAGGAGGTACGGTAGGGGGGAGGGTCCTGCCCAGAAGTCCCTGTCTCAATGTCTGTGGCTTGTGAGCAGTCCAGCCCATGAGAGAAGACTCGGGGTGGAAGTCAGGGTCCTTGTGCCCTCCGAGGTCAGCGGCTTTCCTCTTGGTCCTTTAGAACTCAGTGACGCGCAGCGCCCCCATCAACAGCGACAGCCAGGGCCGGTGCGGCACGCGTTTCCTCACCACCTACGACCGGCGCTTTGTCATCAAGACTGTGTCAAGCGAGGACGTGGCAGAGATGCACAACATCTTAAAGAAATACCACCAGGTATGGTGAGTCCCAAGCCTGGGCGGAGAGGAGGGGCTGGAAGGAGGAGAAGAGAGCCCCTGCAGCCATGTTTCTGTGAGGCACGAGGCCCACTTTAGGAAAGGAGATGTGTATACACGTACCCGACTCGGG
>NW_006159986.1:107845-109205 GCF_000334495.1 Tupaia belangeri chinensis | reverse complement strand
CTGTCTGCTGTCAGAGCTGGGACGCTCTCACACTGTGGCGTCTGCCTCATTTCTGCTCTGAGAGGTCTGTTGGCTCAGCAGGGTTGTTTCCTTTCCCGATCCGGCTCTCCACTCATCGCCATGAGGAAAGCAGGGAGCGCTGGGGTACCATCCCAGTGCCTGTCCTCAACCTGGTCGGGGTTCATTTCTGGGGCCCCTGAGAAGTGGTGAGGGAGACTTGTAGTCTTTTGGGAGCTGCAGCAGAAACCTGTGGTGGAAAACAGCTCTGGGGAGGGAGCCATTCTGTTCTCCCGATGGCTGGGTCCCTACCTCCTCTGCAGCCCCTCTGCCCTGGGCTTTCCAGTGTTAGGCTGGCAGTGGAGCTTCAAGGCCTGGGTTTTTCTGTGGTCCAGGTCTATTTTAAGCGAGCACTTAGGTGAGATCCTAATACTTGAACACAGAGGGGCTCTACACTGCCCGCTCAACTCATGTCACACTCAACCAGGCATCTGGGGGCAGAGGTGGTGCTGCCTTTTCTAAGTCTGAGAAACCCCTCTGACATCACAGAACCCAGTTCCCAAGCCAGTAGGTGAGACTCCCAGGGAGCCTGGGGAGAGCCCGTCCATCCTGGGCACCTTCGTGTCTCTTAGCCTTCCCGCTTTTCCTCCTTGCCGTTGCAGTTCATCGTGGAGTGTCACGGCAACACCCTTTTGCCACAGTTCCTGGGCATGTACCGCCTGACTGTGGACGGTGTAGAAACCTACATGGTGGTCACTAGGAATGTGTTCAGCCATCGCCTCACTGTACACCGCAAGTACGACCTCAAGGTAAAGGGCTGTTTCCCGGTGCGGTGGCGGCCCTCTGTCTGAGATTCGCAGGGGCTGTTAGTCCAGCTTCCCACATTTGGAAAAGCCAGAGCATATGGGTGGCGTGGACAGGTGACTCTGGAGTTGAGGTGCCTCATCCTTGTGGAACAAAGGCTGTTTGAGGTGTAGAGGTTCCCTCGGCCCCACGCGTGCATGCACCATGTTTATACAACAGCCGGCGCCTTCCCCTCCTGTCTGTGGGATGTGCACACCCAGGGCAGCAGGGTGGGGGCAGGCCATGCTGACGTGTGCACCCTGGCATCGGCCCAGGCCTCCGTGGACCGGCAGCACAGGTGCATTTCTAGTTACCAAGAAAGACACACTTGTGACTGTGAACTTGGCTTCCTGACTGTCACCACACACTGGTGTCCCCTCTCTGCTGCAGCTACACGGATTGTCTTTGCATTCCTGTAGTGTCTGGGCTCCTCCCCAGGGCTTCACATCTGCGGCCTGGAATAGTTACCTTCCCTGTAGCTCTGCTCGTTTCTCCACCACCTCCTTCCCCTACCTCCTTG
>NW_006159986.1:107043-107814 GCF_000334495.1 Tupaia belangeri chinensis | reverse complement strand
CGTTCCTGCTGACCCTCCGAGCTTCACTCAAATGCCACTTCAGGACATAGCCCTGGCCATTGGCCCTCTCCAGACCAGACCAGGCTGTGTCCCATGCTGAGTGTCCTCTCTCCCTGTACCAGTTAGCGCCTTTGTCAAGAATGCACAAATGCTTGTGCGGCCACAGAGAAAGTCTGTCTCCCGTTAGGAGGAGAGTTCCCTAAGGGCAGGGGTGGAGTGTCCAGTGCAGTCCTGTTGGCTGAGCACCTAATGTGCATCTTGTACACAGAGCTCTGTAAACGGGCTGTGACAGAGTTGACGATCAAGCTGCTGCCTCCAGGCCCCTCTAGGAGACCAGCCAGCTCACTGCAGTGCAGCTGCTGGCTGGCCCCAAAGACCTGGGCATGTTTGCTCACTCCCTGGAACTTATTTCAGCTGGACAGCTCCTGATGGCTCTTATCTTTTCAGGGCTCTACTGTCGCCAGAGAAGCTAGTGACAAGGAGAAGGTATGCTGGTGCTGAACAAGTGTAAGGGTCTCTTGAAATCAGAAACACCTTCCTTTGGCTGTCCTGCCCCTCCCCATCCACAGCCCCCAGCGCGGTTCCCAGACATGCAGTCTGTCAGCATGAAATGCTCTGTCACTAAGCACCTGCCTGTCCTTGTCCTAGACCTAAGCTTTGGTCTCTAGCCTTTCACCTCGGCCCTTGCTAGGTTTTTCATATTCCTGGGGGATGGCAGATAATTCCCTCTCCAAATCCAGCCTGAATTTGTCAGCGGCTGGCCTGACCTAC
>NW_006159986.1:103896-107032 GCF_000334495.1 Tupaia belangeri chinensis | reverse complement strand
CCTGAGCTAATCTACACTCAGCGGGAAGGATCCTGCAGTCAGTCCTTATCGTCTGGTATATGCCACATATTGCCATCCCTGCCTGCCCAAAGCCTGGGTTACAGGCTCCTGCCCCATTGATTTAGCAGGTCGAGTGAGTGTGCGTTACAGACAGTCCCCTTTCTGTGCTATTGCTCCCGGCAGAACAGTTTATTCTCCTGGGCCGAGTGCATCTGGCCTCCCCAGCCTAACACTGTATTGCTCACCTAGGCCAAGGACTTGCCAACATTCAAAGACAATGACTTCCTCAATGAAGGGCAGAAGCTGCATGTGGGAGAGGAGAGTAAAAAGAACTTCCTGGAGAAACTGAAGCGGGACGTTGAGGTACTTACTGGCCCTGATCCTCACCTTGATTGGGCAGGGTCCCTCTTCTACCAGAGGAGGAGCATTTTTAACCTTAAAGAAAATGGAACTCACTGGGCGGCCTGTAGCCTGGTAGTTGAGGGAGCCAAATCCCACATGGCTTCCTACGGTTCAAATCCTGGCCCTGACAGCTTGAAAAACATGCTGAGTGTGAATATGTGCATAACCCAAATTCCAAGGAGTTGGAGAAATGGAGGAGAGGGGATTATAGTGTGACCATGCCCCATTGGGGTGTGCTTTCTCCTTTTCTATCTCCATCTCTCTCTCTCTTTTTAAATAAGTGTTTTATTTAACTTTATTTATTTACTTATTTTTTAACTTGACCAGAGAGGGACAGAGAACGAGAGGGAGAGAAAGTGAGGAAGCAAGTTGCCAGGTCTGGGACTCGAACCAACCACCACGCCACCTGCCAGTCCCTCTTATCTCCCTCTCTCTCTGGTAAGCCCTCTGGCAACTGAAGAAACAAAATGGAAAACACACACACATACAGAATTCATTATTTTCCCAGGGCACAGACAAAAGGAAGAAAAGTGATTTAAGCAGTGTAGACACTTGCTCCTAAAGGTAGTACAGATGAACATTGCATTTGAGGGAGCACAATTCATACCAGTAGTTTAGAATCCTTTCCTCTCATTTCTTTTTCTTTTTCTTTTTTAGTTTTTTTTTGCCATAGGGTGCATAAGCTCACTGGAGAAAGAGACAGAAGAAAAGTGAAGATCCCCCCACCCAAAGGGGTTGAACACATCACAATCCGTTCTCCTCCATTTTTCTCTTGGGATTTTGGGTATGCACACATGCCTGGTGTAATTTTTTTTTTTTTTTTTGGAGAGGTTTTTGCTGTAGGGCGTGTGCACTTGCCAGAGAGACAGAGAGAGACCAAGAGACAGAAAGTGAGAAATCACCTCCCAGGGAAGATGGCCACGCCACAATCCCTTCTCCTCTATTCTCCTGGGATCTTGGGTATGCATGCCTAGCGTGAGTTTTAAGCCACCAGGTTCAGGACTGGAACCGCGGTCAACTACAGGGGAATCCAGCGACATAGCCATTACACTAACCGCTGGTCCCGCCTGGTGTGATTTTCAAGTCACTGGGTCCAGGATGTGAACTGTTGTCAGTCTCGTGGGAATCCAGCACTTAACTCCCACACTGCCTGCTGCCCCATCTTTTCTCTCATTTCTTCAGTAATCCATTTCAGCCCTTTGAGTGCCCCTTCTGGTAGTGTCTCTAGAGTGGTGGGAACATCGACCATCAGCATGGCAGGAAACTGGCCTTTAAGATCTACCAGTCAGGGGGCTGGCAGGTGGCATGGTGGTTAAGGGAGCTGGACTTGCACATGACCGACTGCAGTTCGAGCCCTGGGCCTGGAGGCTTGCTTTCTCACTTTCCCTTCCTCTCTATCACTCTCTCGCTCTGTTCCTCTCTGTCAAATTTAAAGAAAGAAAGAAAGAAAGAAAGTTAAAATAATTCTTAGGAAAAAAAAAAAAAAAAAGAAAGATCTACCTGTCAGTCTGATACTTCACTTTCCCAACAACCTTTGGGTATAACAGGACTTCAGTGGAGAAAGAGTGAGTATGTTATCTGGACAACGTTATAGCTTAATATCTCTTCTTTTAATAAATTGGGAGCCTGCTCGTTAAAACTAAACCCTGGGCCCAGCAGGTGGTATGCTGGCTAAGGGCACTGAACTCCAAAAGACCAACTGTGGTTTGAGTCCTGGACCTGGCAGCTTGCTTTTCCACTTTCTCTCTCTCTCTCTCTCTCTCTCTGTCCCTCTCTGGTCAAATTAAAATAAGTAAAGTTAAATAAAACAATCCTTTTTTAAAAGAATGATTTTATTTAACTTTATTTATTTGTTTGTTTTAATTTAACTAGAGAGGGACAGAGAGAGAGAGGGAGAAAGTGTGAAAACAAACCGCCAGGTCCAGGACTCGAACCACAATGGGCCATGTGGGAGTCCAGTGCCCTTAACCACCACACCACCTGCTGGTCCAAAAGTTAAATAAAATAATTCTTAAACAAAAAACAACTAAGCCCTAAGGGCAGCCTTGTGACCTGGCGGGTAAGGGAGCTGGATCCTACTAGACTGACCGTGTGCTGGGGTTCTGGCCCTGGCAGCTTGGGAGACACGCTGTGCATGTGCGTAGGCATGCCCAGAATCCCACCAGGATGGAGAAGTGGAGGGTAAGTGACTGCGTTGTGACCATGCCCCATCGACAGATGCTTTCTTTCTCCTTCTCTCTGTCTCAGGTGAGCACAGGTGCCCTCTGGCAAATTAAAAAACAAAAACAAGGGACCAGCAGGTGGCATGGTGGTTAAGATGCTGGACACTCCCACATGGCTGACCACAGTTCAAGTCCTGGACTAGTGGCTTACTTTCACACTGCCCCTCCCACCCCACCCCCGCCTTGTGTGTCTCTCTCTGGTCAAAGTTTTAAAAAATAAGTGAATGAGAAGGACCAGCAGGTGGCGTGGTGGTTAAAGGTGTTGGACTCCCATATGGCCAACCATGGTTTAAGTCCTGGACCTGATGTTTGCTTGCTCACTTTCTGTCTCTCGCTCTCTCACTCTGTTCCTCTCTAGTCAAATTTAAATAACAACATAAATAAATAAACAAATGAAATGAAAAGAATTCTTAAAAATAAAATAAGTGGAGAACCAGCAGTTAGTGTAATGGCTATGTCGCTGGACTCCCACGTAGTCGACCGCGGGTCGCATCCCGGACCCCGTGGCTTAA
>NW_006159986.1:100387-103711 GCF_000334495.1 Tupaia belangeri chinensis | reverse complement strand
ATAAAAAAAAATAAAATAAAATAAGTGAATGAAAATAAAATTTAATAAGTAATTCTTTTAGGAAAAAAAAAAAAAAGCAGGACCAGTCAGGGGCATGGTTAAGGCAGCTGGATCCCACATGGCCAGCTGGTGTTCAAATCCCCATCCCACTAGCTTGAAAAACATGCCAGGTACATGTGTGTGCATGCCCAAAATCCTGAAAGGATGAAGGAGAGGGGATTGTGGCGTGACCCACTTTCCACCAAGGGATGCTTTCTCATTTTCTTCTTCTCTATCTTGTCTCTCTTCTGTGAGTGTATGCACCTTTTAGAAAATTTGAAAACAAAAACTCTGTTGCTTAAAAATAATAGTTTTTTTTTTAATTGGTAAAAAATATATAACGGGGCTAGCAGGTGGTGTGGTGGTTAAAGCTTCTGGACTCCCGCATGGCTGACTGTGGTTTGAGTCCTGAACCTGGTAGCTTTCTTTCTCACTTTCCTTCTCTCTCTGTGTGTCTCTCTCTCTGGTCAAATTAAATAATAATAATTAATAAAGTTAAATAAATAATTCTTTAAAAAATATATAACAGTATTTATCATCTTAACTATTAGGTTGTCTGGAAAGTCATAAATATTTTTCTTTGTAAAAATGCACATGACTTTCCTGATGACTCAGTATTTTAAGGGTATAATTTAATGGAATTAAGTACATTCACATTGTTCCACAACCATCACTACCGTCCGTCTGCATACTTTTTTCCTTTAGAGAGATTTTTTGCTAGAGGGTACATGTGCTTGCCAGAAAAAGAGGCAGAAAGCGAGAAATGACCTCCCCAGAGGATTTTGGACCCACACACACATGTACCCGGCATGAGTTTGAAGCCGGCAGGTCTGGGACTCAAACTGCTGCCGGCCATGTGGGAATCCAGAGATGTAACCATTATGCCATCTGCTGGTCCCATCTCCATACTTTTTATCTTCCTCACAGTGAAACTCTATACCCATTAAATACTAACTCACAATTTCTTCCTCCTCCTAACCCCTGTCAACCAACATTCTACTTTCTGTCTGAGTTTGACTACTCCAGGAACTTTATATATAATACAATACAATAAATGCCCTTTTGTGGGATCAGCAGTTAGCATAATGGCTGTGTTGCTGGACTCCCATGTAGTCGACTGTGGTTCGAGTCCCAGACCTGATGGCTTAAACTCATGCCGGGCGCATGTGCATGCGTGCCCAAGATCCCAAGAAGAGAATGGACAAGAAGGGATTACGGTGTGGCCATTCCCTCTGGGGGGTGATTTCTCACTTTCTGTCTCTCTGTCACTCTCTGTCTTTCTGGTGAGCGCACACACCCTATAGCAAAAATCTTTCAAAAAAAAATGCCATTTTGTGACTTTCTTATTTTCTTAGCAAAATGTTGTCTTAGTTCATCCACGTTGTACCATTTGTTTCCCTCTGTCTCTCTCTCTCTGTCACAAATTTAATTAACACACTTGGGTTGTTATCATCTTATAGCTCTTGTGGATAATGCTACTATGACTGTGGCTGTTGTACACTTGTTTTGCTAGGAAACTTTTTCCTTTTTAATCCTTTTTTTATTTATTTTTTAGCTAGAGGACACATGTGTTTGCCACAGAAAGAAGGGAGCACCCCCAATGGAGCGTGGTCACGCGACAATTCCTTTTCCCTCCGTTTCTCCATCTTGTCAGGATTTTAGGTGCACACACATACGCATGCGCCCAGGGTGTGTTTCAGGCCACAGAGGCTGAGATTCAAACTGCGGTTGGCCGTGCGGACCCAGCTCCCTGTGCACCGCACTAACTGCTGCCCTGCGGGGTGGCCCTAGGGAGCTTTCTCTTAGTCACCAGCTACATTCGCTCTTCATTCTGTTTTCGTACTGTGGTGTTCAGTTCGTCCTGACCTTACCCCTACCTTTTCTACCTCTCTTCCGACTCTGGTTCTAAGAATTTAAGGCACATTACTCAACTCGTTTGTTGTCAGTATGTGTGGCTTCATCACTGTTCTCGGCGGACTGGTGGGTATGGTACGTGGACTGTCTTTTGGGAGCCTGCCCCTTTTTCCCTCGGCCTTAAGATGTCTTTGTCCAAGGAGCTTGGAATGGCATCCCTCCCACTCTTTCTCAGCTGAACTCTCAGTGTTAGGGCTCGGAGCCTTTATTTCTCTGGGCCTACGCAGAGAGCCACTGTGGTCCTCCCACTGACTCTCCTCCTCCCCTACCACGGACGTCGGTCTGGCAGTTTTCAGGGCTGCGGGCTCACTGTGCGAGCTGGCAGAGTGAATGGCACGTGGCTGAGACTTGGACTCTGGCCTCAGTGTTAGCGAAACTGGAATGCCGGCTGGCTACTTCTGCCCTGTATTACTCCCCCTTTCTGTTCTTCTCCAGGTCATAAGGCCTGAGTGTAGAAACCTGAATCGCCATCCTACTCACACTTACACACACACGAGAAAACAGGTTTGGTGAGGGGAGTCACACAGTGAAGGGCAGAGGCCAGCATTCTCTGCCGATGCCATATGACCTCTTCCGACCTGGCTCTGGCTGCCATTTGTATGTGGTGCTCCCTTTTCTTCTGTTCTCCATTTTGACTTTGACTGGTAAAGAATCCAAGTCACGTAGGTTTTCAAACTGTGTCTGTGACCCCCAGTTAGGAATACGTTACCTTTCAGCCCTGCAGGTACACACATTCATGTACAACTGAAACCCTGCCTACCTCATTTTGTGTTACGTACTCTGATATATTTATTCTATTTTATCATAATTAACATCAACAACAAAATCCCAGTCCTAGCACACAGCATTAGGTCTAGAACTCACAGCCTGTCAAGATTCTGTCTGACAGACACTGCCATATTGCACCCTCTCTCAGGCCTCTTCCACAGCGTGACACTTCACTTTGTTTCCTGAGACTCTCCGTGGCCGCTCTTGATCGCAAACTATTCTGGCCTCTTCCCTCTTCCTGCAGGGCTTGTTCTTGCTTTCTGCCCCACAGCCTTTGCTTGGTGGACTCCTCTTCATCCTTCATCCTTCGTCCTTCAGCCTCAGCTTCAACTCCTGTCCTCAGGGAGGCCCTCTCTCACCCCCTGCTAGAGCCTCCCGCAGCTCCGTGCCCATGTTGAATGTCTTCTCCGTTAGACACTGAGCTCTCCAAGGGCAGATACGACCAGGATGCCTCTGGGATGTCCCGGGTAACCTCTTCCTTCCATCTTTCCACCCCTCGTCTCTCTAGTTCCTGGCCCAGCTAAAGATCATGGACTACAGCCTGTTGGTGGGCATCCACGACGTGGACCGGGCAGAGCAGGAGGAGATGGAGGTGGAAGAGCG
>NW_006159986.1:80737-99818 GCF_000334495.1 Tupaia belangeri chinensis | reverse complement strand
GAAGAGCGGGCGGAGGACGAGGAGTGTGAGAACGACGGAGTGGGCGGCAACCTGCTCTGCTCCTATGGCACGCCTCCGGACAGCCCTGGCAACCTCCTCAGCTTCCCCCGGTTCTTTGGTCCTGGGGAGTTCGACCCCTCTGTCGATGTCTATGCCATGAAAAGCCATGACAGTAAGTAGGAACTGCACCTGGCCTGTCTGCTCCTGGCCCACTCCCTTCAGGCTCACTGTCTAGGTGCCCCTGGGGTGCCTGGACCTCAGCCGCATCGATTGCTGACTTTGGCCTCTTCCCGCCTCCAGGCTCCTCTGTGTGGTCACCTCCAGTAACTGGGGCCCTGGGGTTCCTTCTCTGTCAGGGCTTCCTCCCCCTCTGTGCCTCTCCTGGATGGTGAGGCATCATTCTGCTCGGGCTCATGGGATGGACACACCTTACACACATTCATGTTGGCCGTGGGTGGCCGTGAAGGTTAAATGAGAACTGAATGCTTCTGAGAACCCTGGTGGTCATTCCTCTTCTCAGCTCCGTAACGCTAAGCATGGCTCAGAGCCTCGTATCTGAAGGGGTGAGAGAGCTCAGCCGCCTCCTGCTCTTCTCCCGGCCACTCTTCCTCCTTCCCTGCTTCCCCTTCCCATCCAGGTGCCCCCAAGAAGGAGGTCTACTTCATGGCCATCATTGATATCCTCACGCCATACGATGCAAAGAAGAAAGCTGCACACGCTGCCAAAACAGTGAAACACGGGGTGAGTTCTGTCTGTCCAGGGCCGAGCCAGGGAGAGTGTGCACCTGCCCTCAGACCCCGGGGTGATCTCCACCCTCCTGTTCCCACCTTTCCAGGGCAGAGAGCAGAGAGCAGCCGGCCTGCCTTGCCTGTGTCCCCTGCCCTCTACACCCCACCCCTCCCTGCCAGGCCTGGTAATTTGCCCAACTTGTTTTTTCCCTAGTTCTCTGGCCCTTGGGGCCCTGAACCCTGCTGGGCATGTTGTGTATCTTACAGAGCGGCCAGTAATAGCTTTGTTGACTTGCCCACACTGCTCCCTACAGGCCCCTGTTCCCATGGAAGGGAAGCGACTGTTCTCCACACATGGGCCCCATGGAAGTCCAGAGCCTGGCTACTACTTCCCCACCCACTTCCCCACACATCAGAGTGAGGCCACGACAGTTCTGAGACATGGGGAACACTTTCCCAGGTGGCCAGCCCCATCTCTGGGGAGCCAATTTCAGTTTTGATGCTGGGTCGGAGGTTCCTGAATACCCAGGCTCCTCCCAGAGGTGGCCTCCGATTAGGGCTGAGGAGCTCCCCCTGAATCGGCCTCTTGTGTGTTACAGGCGGGAGCGGAGATCTCGACTGTGAACCCTGAGCAGTACTCCAAACGCTTCAATGAGTTCATGTCCAACATCCTGACGTAGTTACCTTCTACCTTCAGCCAGAGTCAGAGAGCTGGATATGGGGTCGGGGATTGGGAGAGGGAGAGGGTGGATTTGGGCTGGATGGGAGGGTGGGGAGCAGAGTGGGGGGTCGAGAGGGCTTTAGCAATGAGATTGCAGCCTGTGACAACGAGAAAGAGATGCTAGCCGCGGAGGAGGGGGACTGCTGTGTGTACCATTTGCTCAGGATGGAACCTCACCTCTGCTTACTCTTGATTTTTTTTCCCAATTAACCCAAGTTTTTTTTTAAAAAAGGAGGGGTTCCCTCTTTGGTACCTTGCAATCTTTCAAGATACCTTGGGGCTAGAGATGATTGGTTTTTTGTTTGTTTTTGTTTTTGAAATTTCATTGCTCCAGGTTTGCTATTTATAATGATGTATGTCATCACCCTATCTACCCTCCCGTCCCTGCCCAGTTCTGTTCCCTTCTGTTAAAGAGGCCCCCGACAGACCAGCACAAAGGTCCTCTCAGAGCAAGGCGCTCCAGGAGAGAGGTCAGAACCTCAGGCCTGCTGTATACGATTTTGTCTGGATGAGCTCTTTAATTCCATGGAGGACTGTGCACAACTTCCTCCGCCTTCCCACCTTGGATCCAAGTGAAATGTCACATATGCCTCCATCCCGTCCTCCCAAAGGAGCACTTCAGGTCAACCCCAAGCATCATGGATTGGAATCAGAGCTCTCAGAGGGAAGGGAGTCGATCCTCGGGGGTGGTAAGGGGTGACAGAGCTGCTGGGCTCACGGACACCTGGTTCTTAGAGAACCCTGTGATCAGCACCCAAACCCAGACTCTCTCAGTTCCTGGGGTTCAGATATCCTCTCTGTAAAGCCTGCCTCCTACTGGGTCGAGAGGAACTAGAAAGTACTTTTGGATATGCCAGGACCCTTGTGTTTATGGTTATTTTCCTTTAGGGAAACCTCAGAAACTGGTGAGTATCAGTGAGGTCTTGTGCCCTCCATCCATTCACTTCCTTCTGACCTCCTTCCAACACCCTCACTCGCAGCTGAGCTTTGAGCTGGGGCAGATCTCCAGGCACCTGGGGTGCTCTTCGCAGAGATACCTCCTCAAGCCCCAGGACACTGTGTAGGCAGCCTGCTCCCTGTGCCTGTGGTTTGTCACCTGGACAGTTACACGAGCACGGTGCCTCCCGCCTTGGAGGGCAGCGTCCAAGCCTGAGGTTCCTTCGGAGTCACTTGAGACAAGGCCCAGGACATCCAGTCTGGAGGCTCAGTGTGGTGTTTACCCTGGCCCTAGCCTTGGGCTGTTTCTCTTGTTGCTCCCCATTCCCAGAGATTTTCAGCAGATCTGCCATCCTCAGGCTTCCTGGAAGAAGTGGCACCTGTAGGTTCCTCGGAATTCTCGCCCACCTGCAGAGCCTGCTGCCCAGGCCCTCGGAAGTGAGCCCGTGTTCCGATGCCTTCGGAGCAGTCTGCACTGGGGGAGGTATACCATGCATCTTCGCATCCCTCACTGGGAGCCAGGGATTTGGGATGAGACATGGTAAAACTTGTAGATAACCCCAAAGATGTGAAGATGGTTTACAGAACCATTGAGTAAATAAATGGGTTTTGGTGGCTTCCTCCGAACACGGCCAAGCTCTGGAGCAGGAAGCAGCAGTGTCCATACCCAGCCCACAGCACTGGGGTGGGAAGGAGTGGAGACGGCATTCTTGGCTTCACTGGGGCTGCAGCAGTGGGTGAGAACCCGGAAGCAGCAGACGCGGGTCAGACCACTGCCCTTGCCCCAGGAAGGGGACACAGGTAGCACTGATCAAGACCACTAAGTGACTTGGGGAAGAACTTGGAACCAAGTGGCTCATGGAGGAAACAGATTTGACCAAGAAAAGGGATTAAGTAAGAATTATGTTTGGACATGATTTCCCCACCTCATAATCAAGAGTGAAAATTTGAATCTGCTCGTCAGGCCTAGCATCTCCAAAAGCGGAAGGCCGTCCTCCAGCAGCCTCCTGTGGCTATGGGCTCCGGCCTCTCTGCACTTGGTCTGCTGATCACGTTGCCGTAAATGTATGAAAGTGTAAGTCTGACCCGCTAAAGGTGACTACCAGGTGTCTAACTTGTCTAACATGGAGTTTTGTGATTTTTTTTTTTAATATTGTTTACATTTTGAGAGGTAGCATTCTGTTTCAAATGCATTTTTTTTGTTGTTCATTTTTCTGACAGTATTGTTGATTGGGTCCCAACATTTGAGCTGTGGTTTGGTGGGTTTTAGATTTGTTTTTTAAAGGTTGTTCTCTGTGCTATCTTCAAAACCTTGGGTTTGGTCCTCTAATTCCTTTGGCATTCAAATGTTTAAAAGCTATTGATCTTGGTTTCTATAGGTTTTCTTTCTCTTCTGTTGGTAACATAATCTCTTTGGTTTGCAGTCTGAAGGTAGAGAAGGTGGACTGACCTCCCCAAGCTTTTGTCAGCCCTACTATCTCTCTTGGGGGCCTCACCATTCCCTTTCTGGGCAGTAGGAGGTTATCTGAGGGGAAGTGACTACTCTCAGCCTCACTCCTTGGGGACACAAAGAAAGGCAAAACAGTCTGTGGCATCCCAAATTTTAGGTCTCCCAAGAATGAAGGTATGAAAACGAGGACATGGCTGATTGGTGAGGCCTAGACGGGATAAGGGCAGGATTCCTCTCCACTCTGCCACGTACAGGGTCCACGCAGTCACACTGGCCCTTGTTCCTGTTAATTTGACTCACTGGTCCTTGTGTCCCCTAGCGATTTGGGGGTCACAGGGCATAGCAGGAGCCAGCAGTTCCAGGAGGGCAGATGAGAGTAGTGCTGATCTCTCCTCTCCAGCTCAGGGGTTACTTGCCTGTGGCAGAAGCCACAAGTCACCCTGATGGCTGTTCTCAGTGACACTCTTAAGTTCCCACTCTGGGCAGCTCCTCCGCTCTCCCTTTTCCCTCTTCACTTTTTTCTCTTGCCTGTGCTTCAGGCCTCAAACAGGTCTCCTGGTAGTGCTCAGGGCTGAGATTAGATTCCTGCCCTGGGGACTTTCCTCTCTTGTCTGCCAGGGCCTGCCTGGGAGGTGGACCAAAGACCCAGGACTTTTCTCAGTAGCCGATCTCACCCCAGTTGTTTCTTACCGAGTCAGGTAGGAAGAAAAAACTTGAGCACCCTCCAGCATTTGAGTTCAAGTGCTGGGGGCCAGAAGGGACAGTGTGTTTCAACAACCCTCAGAGCTCTGGCCTTAACCTGTGCTCCCCCCAAGTCTTGAGACCTCACCTCTTTCTGACAGAAATGTGGGAAGAGGGGTCCTCAGAGGGAAGACATTCAAACAACTGCCCCCAAATCTGCCAGCCACCCGCAGGGGGCAGTGACATGGCCCTAGCCCTCCTGAGATGTGCCACTTAGGAAGTTCCCCAAGGGAAGGTGGAGACTCAGCTGTGCTGCAGCGGGTCACCTGAATCTCAGGAAAGAGGCGGGGGGACTTCTCCAGGAGCCCTTTTGTGAGGAGGCGGGAGCCAGCGAGCACCTTGTTGGGGAGGCTCAGTGCTGCTGGGCACACCCAGCAGCAGGTCCGATCGTTGCAATAGAAAATGTGAATGAAGTTTAGGGTCAGCTTTGGGGGAAGCAGGATAAACTACCACCCCACCAAATGTGTGTGACTTCTCCATTTCCCACTGCAATTTCCATTTTTTAAATAGGAATTTTCAGCCCCCTGTGCTTGTCTAATGTCTACTCTGAACAGTTCGAGACCTTGTTACTGTTTTAAAATGCATGCATGTTAAGATGAATCTTCAACCTGAGGAAAAAAATAAAACTCAAAAAGCTTTGTGTACATCTGTTATGTGTGAGTCCTTTGGAAATTAGTTGTTGCCTTTTTTTTTTTTTTTTTCTCTCCCAGAATTAAGTTTCTGGTCCTACCAGTTTTAGAGGCAGCATGGGTTAAATCAGTACATGACTTCAGGTCGAAATTGTGGTCGTGGTATCCCATTTTCAGACTCACTGAGCACTGGGAAACTCAGCAGGGGCAGGCAGCCTGCGAGCTGGCACTGCCGCACGCCTTCCCTCCCTCCTCCAGCCGTGTGGACACACACACCAGACCCCACGGCCGCTCTCCTGACTTGCAGGGGATGAAGCTGACTCGGGAAGCCGTTGCCGGGAACCTTATGTTCTCATCTCACCTTAAGCTTTAAGTCTAGTGGTTCTCAAAATACAGTCCTGGCCCAGCAGTACCAGCAGTGCCTGGGAGTCAGAAATGTGCACCCGAGGCCTGACCCCGGATTCCCCAGGTCAGAAACCATTTTAATGAGCCCTCTTGGTGGTCCTCCTGGAGGCCAGTGTTCAGGACCCACTCTGCAACAGGAGAGGAAAGATTTGTGGATTAAACAAGCACAACTTTATTCTGGTGTAAAAAAATTTTTTAATTCTTGGGGCCAGTAGGTGGTGTGGTGGTTAAGGGTGCTGGATTCCCACGTGGCTGAATGAGGTTCGAATCCTAGACCTAGCAGCTTGCTCTCTTGCTTTCCCTCTCTTTGTCTGGTCAGATTTTTAAAATAATAACAAATAGAATTAAATAATTTTTTTTAAAATGTAAATTCTTGCGTAGTTTTCCATAATACATCTTTTCTGTGAGCTTTTTTAAGACCCCCTCATAAGAACATTCGCTTACTTTTTAGGGCATCTACTGCAGGTTGCAAGCTGGAATCATTTGGACAATTAGAAAAGGCAGAGATGCCAAAAGAAAAAGAGTCAACCCTGGTTTGAGTCCCAGAACTGGTGGCTTAAACACACGCTGGGCGTGTGCGCATGCGTGCATAAGATCCCGAGAGAAGAATGGAGAAGGGATTGTGGTGTGGCTATCCCCCCAGGGAGTGATTTCTCGCTTTCTATCTCTCTGTCTCTGTCTTTCTGGTGAGCGCATGCACTCTATAGCAAAAACCTCTTAAAAAGGGGGTAGGGGGCAGAAATGCCAAGGCCTCTGAAAAGTCAGTTAAATCAGAATCCAAGAAACAGGATGAAGATACCAGTGTTTCAGACGCTCCATAGGAGATGCTGTGGTACACTGGTCTGGAAGGAGGGTACTTGGTCAGATTTCTACCTAAGCAGGAAACGACCTAAGGTTTTCCAGCAGTGCTTAGTGGAAGGGGTTCTAGCCTTTGGAGTCTAATAGAACAAGGGCTTATATCCTTGCCTTAGCACTTACTCAAGCAGCCTAGGATATTAATTATTATTTTTACAATTTGCTATAGGTCACCAGAGAGCAAGAGAGAGAGAGAGAGAATGTGAGAAAGCAAGCTGCCGGGTACGGGACTCAAACTGAGGTCAATCATGTGGGAGTCCAGCGCCTCAACCACCATACACCTGCCGGCCCTGAGGACAGCTTTGTAACCGCTCGCTAGCCATCTCAGGGTCTCAGTTGCCTTGAGTCACGATGATCACGCTCCAGCACCGTGGCACTCTGTGCAGGTGCCTGGCAGCTCCCCACCCTGTGTGGCAGTGCAGCAGAGCGCACGCCAGGAAGGACCGAGGGCTGAGCTACTCCCCAGCAGCTATTTCTGACAACCTACCTGGGGACAGAGATCTGCCAGGAAGCATCACAGACAGCAGGGATGAAAGAAAGGCTATTTTATTTAAAAAACAAAACAAAACAAAACAAAAAAAATGTGGGCTCTGGGAAGAGGGCTAGTCCATTCTGGCCTTCAGTGTCCTGGTGGTGATCTTGTCCTTCTCACTGCAGAGGGAAAAAAATCACATGAAAACATGCAGACCCACCTAGATGAGGGCTGTGCCTCCCTCTGCCAGCCCTCCCCTCCGAGCCTTTGGCAAGGGAGCAGGACAAACAGCTGCCCTCTGTGCTATCTGCTTGGCCGGTGAGGAGGGAGGGGGAGGATGGGAACAGAGAACTGGACAGACTTTCCAAAGGTGGCACCACCTGGGGAGCTGACCCAGGAAACCATTCAGAGATGGACAGAGCAGCGTCTAAAGGGAAGGAGCAGCACGGAGCCCAGAGAACAATAACTATGGCAGGGGAGGTGTATGTGTCACCCAGGGAATGTAAAAGAACCTGGGGGTGGTAAATTCTGTTTCTAAGGTAACTGAGCAGGCTATTCCACTAGGGAAATGGCCCACATGCTTATTCTGGAATGCAGAAAAGCTGCTGGGAGGGGGACCGGCAGGTGGCATGGTGGTTAAGGTGCTGGACTCCCACATGGCCAGCCGTGGTGCAAGTCCCAGCCCTGGTGGCTTGCTTTCTCATTTTCTCTCTCTCTTGCTCTGGTCAAAATAAAACATAAGTAATAATATCAAATAAAATTAAATAAATAAATCTTTAAAAAAAAAAGAAAGAAAAGCAGTTAGGAGGACTCCATCCAATTGGGTTCCTGGTGACAGCCCCAAACAAATAAGGAGAAAGGAGGAATGCATTTAGGGAGCCAGCTGGAGGCAGGAAAATGGTTCCCAGAGCTCAGCACATCACGGTTTTGGGTTTCAGGCTGAGAGCTGGGGGAGAGGATGGGAACCACTTGACGTTGCCTGCCTGCAGTAGCTCTGCTGTGGCTCATCCCACACAAGCCTCTGAGATTTGGGGGACACAGTGAAGAAAGGAAGAAAATGTCCACTGTGAGACTCGGGGTCATGGAGCCATACTGCAGAGAGACCAGGGGACTCGGGAGGCTCCTGGTTGCCGCCCTTAGGGAAGTGTAGACTGCTGCTGCATCTCTGCCCCTCCTTACTGGGAAGATGGGGTGTGCTTGTGGGGGGGCGGCAGGTATCGCAAAGCTTCTTGATTCCCCCAAGTCCTACTCACATGACATGGACGATGACTCCCATGCCGGACACTGCGTCCCGGTCTACAGCATTCAGCATGGCCTGGGAGATGGTTTCAAACAGGTGTTCTGGGTCCTGTCGACAAAGAACCTTTTCTAACCCACAGCCTCAGGCCCTCCCTTGGTCTGCCTCCTTAACTCTCTTTTTTTCTAGGCTTGAGGTCCCCAGCTCTGGTCCCTGCCAGGCCTGAAATGAGGAGGGTTCCCTGATGTGGGAAGCCCCCTCAGCTCTTTCCTTGGAAGGAGACTGGATCATACGAAGGAAATGAAAGAGACTGACAGCCCCAAATCTCCTCCACTACACGGCACAGTGACCTTGGGTAAGGGACAAGTCCCTTCACTGCACTTCAGTTTCTCTTCTGTAAAATGGGGAGAGGATCCCTACTTGGCTCCGGTCCCTTATCGGCCACCCGATGGGCTCTCCTCCTGGCTGTCTACAGGTACTTCAAAACCCCAACCATTTCCCTCCAACCTGTTCTTTCTACAACAGTCTCTCTCCTGGTTAGCCTAGCTAGAAAACTCGGCCATCCTCCACTTCGGTTTCCAGTGGCCAAGTCCTCTGGACACTGGCTGCTTCCCCTGCCCCACTGTCGCCATCTGTGCTCGGGATCTCAGCGCCTCCTGCAGGTGACAGCTGTCACAGCCACCTACAGGCAGACCCCTCGAGCTGAGAAGGAAGGAGGTCAAACTGGGCCTGGCAGCTGAAGCCCTTCCAAACCTCATCCTAATCTCGGTCTCCAGCATCACTGCACCCCATGTTCTACCCACACTCCAGCTCTCTCACCCTCCACTCACTGGACACACCTGGCCCCTCCTGTCCCCTTGCACAGGCTGTTCCTGTCACTAGACCTTGCCTTTCCTCCTCTCCCTGGAAAACTGCATTCTAGTAAGAATCTAGATGTCTATCTTCTCCACTGGACGGCAGTAAGCCCTGCAGCCACGCTGCCTGCTTCCCCAAAGCCTGCAGGGCTGGTGCTCAATGGTAAGAGCCGACCCCCATTAGACACTACTACAATCTCTTTTCGTGTGTTTTCCTCCACACCACTTCTTAGGCGTGTTCTGTTATCCCCATCTGACAGTTGAGGTAAAGGAGGCAGAGAGAGGGAAAGGGACTCAGCTGAGAAAAATAACTGGTGGGTGCATCCTTGCCCACCCAGAGAACCTGGCCCCAAAGCCCATTCTGTTAAACTGCATCTAACCCTACACCTTGTCAAACGTTTGTCCGAGAATGGCTGAGAACCCTGCTAATCCGCTGCAAGGAACCATTTACTGATTGCTGTGGCAAGTCTGAGGGGCTCTCCTCAGTAAAGGTGCTCTCCTCCAGCGCCATGCAGCCCTGCAGTCTCTGGACACCCTCCAGGGCTTCTCCCCTGCCAATAGCCCCTTGCCATTACCTGCCACAAGGACACGTTTTCTTCCTATGGCCAAGGGTGGGAGCTCACAGCTCAGCCTGCTCTGCCACCAACTCACCATGTTGGGCTCCCAGAGGGACTCGCACATCCCATACATTTGTTCGGAGCAGGTGCCACTGACCACAAAGTCGTCAGTCACCATAGGGCAGCCGATGAGGTCTAGAGAGCAAATGAAGGGCTTGAAGGTCTTCGGGTCCAGCCCGGCGATGACTGGCTCAGTGTAGTAGGGGCCAAACCTGTGGGTGGGGACCAGAGGGAAAACGGAACTCAGGGGTTCTCACTGTCGTGTTCAGGCTTATTCAGACAAGGCCTGGCCCAGACCCAGGGTGGAACACAGAGAACCCATCTGGGAATATCACCTCTCCCTGTGGCTAGATCTGTTCAACCCTTTCCTCCCTCCTGGTATTTGGCAATGCTGTAAGAATGTTTGCAGGGCCAGTTGGTGGCATGGAGGTTAAGGTGGCTGGATTCCCCAGGCCAACTATATTATTCTAGTCCTGGACCCAGCACCTTGAAAAACACACTGGACGTGAGTATGTGTATGCCTAAAATCCCGAGAGGAAAAAGGGTTGCTGGTGGCCATCTCCCCTAGGGGGCGATTCCTCAGGCTCTCTTCCCAGCAAGCGCACATGCCTTATTGCAAATTAAAAATAATACTGATATCCTAGATTATCTGGGTAACAACCCTAAGACCAAACACTAACACAGTTCAGGGTCTGTGCCTGTACTGTCAATCACGTTCATGCCCAGGAACCACCTGAAGGTCAGTGCTTAACTTTCCTTCAGTGTTTCACAATCAATGGCTTCTCTGGAGTGCATGAATTTTCTTCTTTTTAAAGGGCTCCGGGCTGGCCCCACAGTACAGTGGTAAGGTCCTGCTCAAGAACGGTGGTGGGACCAGCAGTTAGTGTAATGGCTATGTCGCTGGACTCCCACGTAGTTGACCGCGGTTTGAGTCTCAGACCCGGTGGCTTAAACTCACGCCAGGCGCATGCGCGTGCGTGCCCAAGATCCAGAGTGAATTTTTGCTTTCTGTCTCTCTGTCTCTGTCTGTCTGTCTGACAAGCGCACACGCCCTATAGCAAAAACCTCTCCAAAAAAAATTTAAAAATAAAAATAAATAAAAAAGGGGGGGGATAAACCAGCAGATGGCATAATAGCTACATCACTGGACTCCCATGTAGTTGACTAGACTGTGGTTCGAGTCCCAGATCTGGCAGCTTCAAACTCACACTGGGTATGTGTGTGTGCATGCCCAAAATTCTAAGAGGAGCCTTGAGGAGAAGGGATTGCAATGTGGCCATCTCCCCCTGGGGGTGATTCTCTCTTTCTGTCTGTCTAGGGAGTGCATGTGCCCTATAGTAAAAATTTGTCAACCAGAAAAAAAAATTAAAATAAAAAAATATTGGGACCAGCAGTTAGTGTAATGGCTATGCCGATGGACTCCCATGTAATTGACCAGGGTTCGAGTCCCTGGTGGCTTAAACTCACACCGGGCGCATGTACATGCATGCCCAAGCTCCCGAGAGGAGAATGGAGGAGAAGGGATTGCGGCGTGGACATCCCCCCTGTGGGGCGATTTCTCACTTTCTGTCTCTGTCTCTGTTTTTCGGGCAAGTGCTCGCACCCTATAGCAAAAACCTCTCCAAAAAAAAGAAGAAAAAAAAATGGCAATATAGTATTATTACACCTCCATTCTCCTCTTGGGATCTTGGGCATGCACGCACACGCGCCCGGCGTGAGTTTTAAGCCACGGGGTCCGGGACACGAACCGCAGTCGACTACATGGGAGTCCAGCGATATAGCCATTACGCCAACTGCTGGTTCCCTAAAGAGTATTTTTATAACTTTCTTTTTAGTTTGCTATAGCGCATGTGCAGTCACCAGAGGAAGAGAGGGAAAACGAAAAATCAGCCTCAGGGGGAATGGCCTCTGCAATCACTTCTGCTCCACTCCTGTCTCAGAATTTTGGGCACCTGTTCACACACACCTGGTGTTTTCAAACTGGTGGGTCCGGGAGAGAAACCGTGCAGCCAACTGTGTCGGATCCAGGGTCTTAATGTCCACCACCTGCTGGCCCTAATTTTATAACTTTTCTGTAAAGTCAAAAATCCTTTCAGAATAAAAAGTTAAAAGAAACTAAAGAGCTCAGCTTATGTTCTGACTGCCTAGTTTTGCCCAGACGCACGTGGAGAAAGAACTTCCAGCATTTCCCTCCCTGGGCAGTCCCATCCTGGCTTCTGCACTCCATTCTACGGTTAGGCCCCTTTTTCTCAGGGCAACATCCTCAAAGAAAACTGACAAAAAGTCACATCCCTGATTCCTAGGTTCTGTATACTTCGAAGAGTCTAGTGCTTATAAAATGCCAAGCTCTGGAGTAAAGATCCCAGCTGAGGGACCCCAGAACACTCTTCGGTGGTGCTAATTATTTTATTTGGAAGCAACTTCATCTGCCACTTGACTCCTTGCCTCCTTGCTTCCTATTTGGTAGTCAGGCTGAGAGAAAACAAAACAAAACAAAAACAATGCTGTCTTGCAAATAAGAAAAAGGAGAACAAGGAGGGATCTTACACCCCTCCAGGTGCCACCCTATTGTGTCAAGCGAAGGTGTGTGCACTTCCCGAGGGCTAGACTACATGTCCACCTACCGTTTCTCATACAGGAGGTTGGCCACCATGCTCATGAGGGTGTAAGGCTTGATCTGCCGCCCCTCCTTCAGTTCATACAGGTTCAGCCGGAACTTGAGGCGCTGGGCACTATGGTAGGAGGAGAGTAGGAGGAGTTAGGAACCCACTGCCAAAAGCACCCTGGTATACACCCTGTAGTGGTCAGGAGGAACCCAGGGAGACACAATCATGGTCTTTGCCAAGGGAAAGCTGCAAAGCCTCATGTGTAGTCACAAGCAGCAGCTGCCATGTTAACAGCATGGATGGTGCCCCTAAGAAAAAGGCATCGTCCTCCATGTGCCGTCCCAGAGCCCAGGACAGGCCCTGTATATAGCAGACCAACGCCAGACCTGCTGGAGGCAAAAGCAGTGAGTCACAGGATGCCAGAATGAGAGCCCAAGAAACAATGTGAGCCTCATCCTACAGGTGAGGAAACGGGCCCGTGAGACTAGCCACTACTGCGCATGAGCAAGTTATTCAGTGAGAAAAGCCTCGTGAGAAAAAGAAAGTGACATAAGAACAGCTGACGAGAGAGGAAGGCTTGAGGGAGCCAACCCTGCCATTTGGACTTTACCAGGCCAGGAAAAAAGGGTAGACTGGATTAGATCCCAGAAGTGATATGTCCTAGAGATGTAGGAGCTTTGAGGGAAATAGCAAGAGCATTTGTTGACAAGTTCCCATTCATATTCATGAACTGGTCCAGGAAATAGGTCCAGGCCCTGCTCCTCCTCCACCTACAAGCTTCCTGTGACCATAACCTTCCTCCTGAAAGTGTGTCCCAATTCTTTCCCTCTCTTCTTCCCCCACTCCTAACTATGAAGCTCAGCTCTCCAATGCAGCTTGTTTCCCTTCAGTCCTGAGATAGAATTTCAGTATCTCTGGGTCGGCCAGTGGCATGGTGGTTAAGGGCACTAGACTCCTACATGGCTGACCAGAGTTTGAGTCCTGAACCTGGCAGCTTACCTTCTCACTTTCCATCTCTCTCTCTCACTCTCACTCTATCCCTATCTGGTCAAAATAAAATAAAGTAAGTAAAATAAATAAAGTTAAAGTAATGTTTTAAAAATGTCAATATCCCAATTGCTTGCAAGATGTTCCTATGTGGTTTGCCTGGTTCCCTCAAAATTGGTGTCAAAACCAGTCATCTTTCTCCTCCAAGTAGTAATCCCAACTCCTATATTTCAGTCAATATAGGAATCACCTTTGAAACTTTTCTGGATTTCCTACATGCCTGCTACGAGTCTAGATTCTAGTACCAGATACAAAAAGCATGGTCTTGACCCATTCATCGTGTGTTTGAATGAATGACTTAATGAAGGACTCTTTGGCCCCACAATATCCAAGTGGCCACTAAAGCTGGTCAGCAACAACTCTGAGAAATCCGTCCCCTTCCCTTCCCACCACCACGTCATGAGGGCCATCTCACACCTGCACCTGACAACAGCTTCCCTATTTCATCTCCCAGACACTCCGTTTTCTCCGAGCACACACTTACCATCAACTAGGTAAACTAACCTGGCCGTTACATGCACCAGTTCATCATGAATTGGCCATCTGTGTGCCTGCCTTGTCTCCCAACGAGACCTGAAATTTTTTAGGGACAAATATAGATTTGGGGATCCTGGCTGACACTCGGTAATTTGAATCTTGGGCAAGACACTGTTGGACTCTAGTTTTCTCCTCTACAAAATGGGACAGCAACATGGTGATCTGGAGAAGAGGATTAAATGAGTCCATGCGTGAGGGTGCTTTCCACAGAGTCCAGCGCCAGAGTCAACGCTGGCACAAGTTGGTTAGGATACATCTTAACGCTATGGTGCCCGGCCAAGTCTGGGACTCCCTGGTGGGGTATGGTAGATGACCGACACCGAGGCCGCTCAAGCCACCAGACAAGGCTGGTCCAAGAGCAGGCCTGGGTTTCGCGGACCCCTGACACTTACACTGTCTGGACGTCGGTGGCGAGACCGGCCAGGCCGATGTACAGTCGGTCACCCATGGGAAAGATCTTCTGAAAGTCCGTGGTCACCATCTGCGCCTGGATTCCGAAGCGCCTGTCTGCAGCGATGGCCACACAGTTCTTCCCTTTCATGGCCATGACGGCCCCTCCATTATAGGACATAATAGACTAAGGCAGACAAGCGGGGGAGCTCAGCACGAGGCGTCAATCGCTGCGACAGCCCCCAGCCCAGTCCCTGATCCGGGGGTCCCTGGATGCCCCGAACTCAGGCCCTGAGTGAGCCCTGTGTGGCATCCCAGGGGCCACACTACCTTAGCCCTCACTGGGATCCGCTCCCCTTCGAACAGACGCTTCCCTCCATTCACCACCAGGTCCTCTCCGCCTCCCCAGGTCCCCTCTCCGTTTTTCAATCTGTACCTCGCACCCCTTTCCCTCACTCCCCATCTCACCATGATTGCGGTTACTAGGACCCCCAGCTGTCGCTGCAATTCTAGTAAACCGGTTCTGTCTTTCACTGCGCGACCGCTCTCGCTGCTTTCTCTCCATTGGCTGATAGGCCGGCTCTTCGTGGTGTTTCGGCCTTCTATTGGCTGTGCGTAACTGTCAGTCAACAGTACGGGTTAGTTTGGTTGAGAAGCCAAGACCGAGGCGTGGAAAGCGGAAAGTGAAAAGTCACCGTGAGTGCGGAAGAGCCTTGCATCGCGGTGCATGGTGGGATCGCGGCGGACCCAGGTTCCACCACCCAGACTGGGGGCGGGACCTGTGCGCACGTGGGCAGGTGTAGCCCGAGTTGGGTCAGATGGCTCTTGTCCACAAGCTATAATAGTTGGATGTATTAATTATGCCAGTTTATTTCATTTACTCACGCCACAGGTTCTCACATCTATTATGTAGCAGGCACTTTGCAGGGTTGTGGACATTCAGTGGCCCAGAAAGTGCCTGGTATTTAGGAAGGACCCCCTAAATGCAAATCTAACGATGCCAGAGGACAAGGAAAGGGTGTCGCGGGTAATCCATGGCTGCAGAGGTTCAACTGCAACGCGGAATTTTGGAGGCTGAAGGTTGTTTTGCCTTTTGGCACCAGCCGCAGGTTGACTTCACGTATCCCCAAGTCTCATTTCACCCTAAGTGACGTTCCGGAGCTTTCCACATCTAACGTAGATCCCAGGATTAGAGAGCGAGCGCCGACCCCTCACAGCCAATGAGGGAGAGGCGTGCACGTCGCGCTTCCTTCCCTCCCAAGCTCTGTTTTCCTCCCTGGTCAGAACCTTTCCCTTTCTTCGCGGGATCGGATTTCTTTCGCCCGATTAAGGTGCTTCCATTCTGGCTTCTGCGCGGTCTCAGCCTCGCTCCGATTGACTCGGCTCACCGCCACCCCAGCAGCTATCGCGGTCTCTGTGGCGCAATCGGTTAGCGCGTTCGGCTGTTAACCGAAAGGTTGGTGGTTCGAGCCCACCCAGGGACGTCGTGCTTTTTTATCTTTTTCCCCAATTGAAGTGAAAATGGGTTTTATGTACTACTGCTCAAAAGCCAAATTTTAATTGAAATGGCAGCGGCAACACTTTTTCTATAGCAAACCAGAGGGTTATCGTAATTGGAAAAACGTTCTTGTTTGCCAATGATGGGATAATTTATCCCGCACTTCCCTCCACTGCCTCCCTCACACCCTGCTCCCAAGCTGGATTACATGAAAGGCAAAAAGAGTTGTGGCTGTTTTTTGTCTCACTGTGGGATATGCTTCATTTTTCCTATTACATTTTTCGTGGGATTAAGAATTAATTAACCGGGAAGGTTGGGCAGTTTTCCATTGTCTGCCTAAACAGATGTCACAATCGCAAAATACTACATTTGGAAGGGAAGAAAGTAAGGAGAGAAGGAATCAAGGAAGAGAAACAAAGGTAAGAATCGGAGAATGTAGCTGTGATAAAAAGACAGGGAAAAGAGAACACAAGACAGAAACAGGCTGGGTGAGTGGGGAAGACCACAAGAAAACAAGAGAGGGGAAAGAGAAGCGTTTAATATAAAAGAGGGAACAATTTTTTAAGAAATACACGCCCAGAAATGGGAAGATGGGGAAACAGAAACTGACAAAGGACACTTTTGAGCAAAAAGGTGTAAAGGGCTCAGAGGTGAAGGAGCCCAGGAAATCAGCGGAGTCCCACTTTCCTACCATCGCTACCATTTTTAAAAAGATCTTCCTCACAATAGCTCTTGGTAGGTGCCGGGAACAATCACCTGGATTTTCCAGGTTTCTGCCATCCTCCAGCCTCTTGTCTGTGAGAGATGCAGTGACTTGCAGGGCAGCAGCCTGAGGACTGCATGAGACAGGAACACGAAATCAAGCGGAAGCATTGCCTGGTGGGCAGAGGCGCATTCCAGGATGCCAGGTGAGAAACAGCCTCCACCTCTGTGCGAGAGGATATGCAAAGGACTCCTTTAAGCAGTTCTCTTCCACACCCCACCCAGTCTCTCGAAATTCAAATACAAAGAGGCCTCTTCAGGCGGTCTCTGTGGCGCAATCGGTTAGCGCGTTCGGCTGTTAACCGAAAGGTTGGTGGTTCGAGCCCACCCAGGGACGTCGTGCTTTTTTATCTTTTTCCCCAATTGAAGTGAAAATGGGTTTTATGTACTACTGCTCAAAAGCCAAATTTTAATTGAAATGGCAGCGGCAACACTTTTTCTATAGCAAACCAGAGGGTTATCGTAATTGGAAAAACGTTCTTGTTTGCCAATGATGGGATAATTTATCCCGCACTTCCCTCCACTGCCTCCCTCACACCCTGCTCCCAAGCTGGATTACATGAAAGGCAAAAAGAGTTGTGGCTGTTTTTTGTCTCACTGTGGGATATGCTTCATTTTTCCTATTACATTTTTCGTGGGATTAAGAATTAATTAACCGGGAAGGTTGGGCAGTTTTCCATTGTCTGCCTAAACAGATGTCACAATCGCAAAATACTACATTTGGAAGGGAAGAAAGTAAGGAGAGAAGGAATCAAGGAAGAGAAACAAAGGTAAGAATCGGAGAATGTAGCTGTGATAAAAAGACAGGGAAAAGAGAACACAAGACAGAAACAGGCTGGGTGAGTGGGGAAGACCACAAGAAAACAAGAGAGGGGAAAGAGAAGCGTTTAATATAAAAGAGGGAACAATTTTTTAAGAAATACACGCCCAGAAATGGGAAGATGGGGAAACAGAAACTGACAAAGGACACTTTTGAGCAAAAAGGTGTAAAGGGCTCAGAGGTGAAGGAGCCCAGGAAATCAGCGGAGTCCCACTTTCCTACCATCGCTACCATTTTTAAAAAGATCTTCCTCACAATAGCTCTTGGTAGGTGCCGGGAACAATCACCTGGATTTTCCAGGTTTCTGCCATCCTCCAGCCTCTTGTCTGTGAGAGATGCAGTGACTTGCAGGGCAGCAGCCTGAGGACTGCATGAGACAGGAACACGAAATCAAGCGGAAGCATTGCCTGGTGGGCAGAGGCGCATTCCAGGATGCCAGGTGAGAAACAGCCTCCACCTCTGTGCGAGAGGATATGCAAAGGACTCCTTTAAGCAGTTCTCTTCCACACCCCACCCAGTCTCTCGAAATTCAAATACAAAGAGGCCTCTTCAGGAAACTCTCCCCAGCGCTCCGCACCTTCAGTGCAAACCCAGAGGAGGTACTTGGGAGATACAGGAACCAACCCGACTGCCTGTCCCTCAAGTTTTGCCCTCAATGGGTGTGAGCCTCAGGGTGCACCAAAGCCAGCCCCTCTGCTTTAAGTCCCCAGTGCCTGGTGTAGTATTTCATAATGGCATATGACAGATGTTATTTGAATAAGGACAGAGAAACAAAGAACTTTGGAGGAGTGGGTCAAAAGTTTCTCCTGATAAATTGGAAAGGCCAGGGATGTGGGACTGGTCGTACAGGACAAAAATAATGAAAAACAATGTTTAGAGGGTGGGGGGGCAGGGGGGGTCTTCTGTACTTTCTTCTCTCTAGCAGCTTGTGACAGGTGCATAAAAATTGAGAAACAGACGAAGGGACCCCAGCTTGCAGCCCTCCAAGATTAATGGATGGCTTAGGAACAAACCCTGTTTCCACAGGGGCAGCCCCTGGGTTGCCGCGTGGGTCGTGGGTGTCACGGAGATCTTCACTTGACGCTTGAAGGTTTCTCGTTTGGGGTCTTCTAGTCCAAGGGGAGTCCTCGCTGGACTCTATCCCCGCTGAGTGAGCGGATGCATAAGTCTTCCCGGGCAGAGTCCAGAATGCCGGGGACACATTTGCCTTGAGGACAGTGGGCGTGTCTACACACACACACACACACACACACACACACACACAAAACCACCCCCACCTTTCCGTGAACTCGCAGGCTCCGAGTGCAGGGATAGGGGGAGCAGGTGACCTGATCCTCCCGGGGCTCGTCTCCCGCCAGTTCTCGAGCCACCCTCTCCGGGCGGAAATCTCTCTCACCCTTCCTCTTCCTCCCCGCCCCCATTCGGCCAGTGTGGGCTAAAGGCTACAGCTGGGGTCACTCGGAGGCCGTGTCCACAGGTCTCTTGGTCGCTTTCCAGAGGCGAAATAATTCATTCCGGGCCCCCAGCCTTGGGGCTGCTCGGCTTCGAGCTATGAAAGGAAGCAGACGCTCGGAAGCTTGGCGACGATTCGTTTCCTAATTACCTATCCTGAGTCAGTGCGATTAATGGCGCTTTTGGCCGGATAGTCGAGCTCTTTGGAGGGCGACACGGTGGCCATCCCAATAAATCGCGAATAACGAATAAACAAATCGACCGTCCTAATAAGGTCCACGGTCGTCGCCGTAACGCAGTATCGATTCGCTTTCCCGGCGCCGG
>NW_006159986.1:78568-79764 GCF_000334495.1 Tupaia belangeri chinensis | reverse complement strand
CGCCACGGTGCCCATCCCAATAAATCGCGAATAACGAATAAACAAATCGACCGTCCTAATAAGGTCCACGGTCGTCGCCGTAACGCAGTATCGATTCGCTTTCCCGGCGCCGGCCTCACCGCCCCTCTCGGCGTTTCCAAGCCTCCCTCCCCATTCTCTCCCTCCAGCCTGAGCCACTGGGGACCGGAGCCCGAGCGCTGTGTGGAGCCGGGAGCTACGGTCGGAGCCGGCCCGCACCAGCCGCTTTTGCGCTCGCCGGGCGCCTCCCGCCGCCGCGGCGAGGGCGGCGCACCGACCGCGCAGAGCGCACAGCGCAGGGCGCCAGCGAGAAATGCGGGAATGAGCGCACCGCAGGAAAAAGCGCGGGCCCGCGCTCCAGCCCCGGCGCCTCGATCCATTCTGGCCTCAAGCATTCGGCAGGGTTATTGTGGCCCGGGCCCCGCGCCCGAGTTCTAGTCTTCAGTTGGGCTCCCCGCCCGCGTTCCATTCTTCTCCGCCGGAACACGCCGGGGCGCCAGCCTTCCGCACAGCAAACCGAACCCCTCGCCCTGAGACCAGCCGGCGGGCCTCACCCTCCACTCGTCTCTAGCGGTGTGCTCCCCACGAGGCGCCTGGGCTGAGTCTTGGGGCGCTGTGCTTGAGCCAGCAATCAGACCGCCGAGAGGGGCCGAGAGAGTGGTGGTGGTGGTGGTGGGGGGAACAGGCTCTCAGACGCAGTTATTCATTTTAAGAGAATGTCACTTGGAGTGAATGAAAATCCGGACGGTGGCTGGAGGCGAAGCGTCCCCTACCGGCACTCAGCGCCCTTTGGTCCAGGCCGAGGCGTGGAGGACTGCGAGCCCATTTCAGCCCAGTCCTCATTTCACGGTTTTCCAGGCGCCCAGCTAGGGGTGGGGATCGCAGGGTCAGTGGCGGGGGGGCACACATATTTCTGGGGAGAGAGGTCTAACGGCGGAAGGTAACAGAGGAGAGGATTCGTCCTCTGGGGACGGGGTGCTGCTTGGTAAAGGAGGGGTCCTGTTCGGGTTTGGGGGGCCCGGCACCAGCGAGGGGAGCAGACGCACTGGCCTCTCCCCCTCCTCTTCCCCTCTCTGCAAACACCCTGAAGGAATGAGGTCACGTGGGTGAGTAGTGGGCGGGACCTACTCTTGTCTGGAGGAAAAAAGCCATTTTGTCCCCCCCCAACTCCGGTCCCT
>NW_006159986.1:77615-78537 GCF_000334495.1 Tupaia belangeri chinensis | reverse complement strand
CCTCCCTTCCCTCCCTCCCTCCCATCCCCCCCTCCCCGAGACCCACTGGACCCCGAACCCAGGTAAGCGGACGCGGATCCCCCTTCCTTCCCTTCTGCCCTATAACCATCAGGGATTGGGATGGGGGGGCGTTGCATCCTCCTTTACAAACCCCCGTGGAGGGGCCAGCTGTGAGCCCGGCCTGCTTCTGGCCTTGCCACCCCCAGCCTCCGCGCCCCGCCAGCCCCTATCCAGCTCGCCCCGTCCGCCTTTTTTTCTCTTTTTTTCTGTCCCTTTTTCCTTTTCCTCCCTTCCAAGATGGCCGAAGCGGAGTCCCCCTTTTAACGATGTGGCGTCTCCCTCGACCACCACCTCTTTGTGCAGCAGCCCCCTGGTAGACCCTGCTCCCGAGGCAGCGAGGGGCAGGGGCGGGGCGCCCTATGAGCTTGGGGGTGCGCGCCGGGCTGGACCTCTGCCCCCTCGGCCCTGCCCACGAGCCGGAACACCCCTGGCTCTACCTGAGCCACCCCTTTCGGTCTGGGCAGGGGTCGTCTCTCCCGGGGACACTGGGGCTTCATGGTGCGCGAGGACTTGCGACCAGGACGAAGGGGACATGCTCTTGAATTGCTGCGAGGCCGGGGAGGGGCGCCCTCCCCTGCCGGGGTCCCCGTCCTCGGGCACCTCCCCCAGCCAACCGGTCCTTTTACCCCGTCCCAGCGCCGGGCGCCCCGCCCCCTCCCTGAACTGTTCAGCACAGCCTCTTTCTCCGAACACCCCTCCTAGGGCCCCGCCGAAAGTTTGGCTCTAGGGAAGGTGGGAGCGGCCACCCGGTTATTGAGGTCCCTGATCCTTTGACCCAAGCTCTGGGGGCGGAGGGGAGTGGGATGAGAAGGAGGGAGATTTATCGCGGTATTTCCTGTCGCCTGCAGGGGCCGGAGGGGGG
>NW_006159986.1:68081-77594 GCF_000334495.1 Tupaia belangeri chinensis | reverse complement strand
AACCCGCCTCTCCTGCTTGGGGAGCCCTGCTGCTCTCGCTATTCAGACCCCCCTGCCGTTAACGCAGAGGAAGTGGGACCCCCTGGCAAACACCCCCTCCTGCACCCCGCCCTCTGGCCTCCACGGGGGTCCTGGGCATGCCCCTCCCCTCCCCCCTCGGCCCCCATCTGCCCAGAACTGCTCCCGTTGGCTTGAAGGGGAGGAGGCCTGGGGCTAAGTACTTTTGCCTCTAAGTATTGTGGAAGTGTTACTCTATCCTTCCCCGAGGTCTTTGTCTCCCAGAGGGGTTCCCCCCCCCCATCCCAAACAACCACACACAACACACTCACCACACACACACACACGCTGCCTCAGTCTCTCCAGGGCGCCCAGCCCCTGGGGGGAGGGGGCGTCTTTAGTTGTCTCCTGCGCTGTACTGATGGCTCCTCCTCTGGGCCTCTAGCAGTTTGTCTGTTCCTGAAACTAATTTCTCTCCTCCCTCCTTCCTCCTCCCTCCTCTCCTTTCCAAGGTGTTATGACTTGGAGAAGGAACATAAAGCCCGCTCTGTTGGAGCGTTTCAGTGGGCAGGTTTTCTCAGGGGCTCCCTCGATTTGGGGTCGGGGACTTAGAACAGTCTTTGAGATGAAGCAGGAAACAGACCCCTGGATCCAGACCATGTGTAGCTGAGTAGGGTTCAAGTTGAAGTCTTGGGAGAAAAGGGGGTGGCAGAAAAGGGGATTCTCTGCTGCCCCTGGCCTGGCCTGAGAGCTCTTGGTTGATGGAGCTGTTGCCATGGGAATGGCGAGAGCCTGAACAGGAAGAGGGTACATCTTTGTGCAGGTCAGATGCCCACCGCAGCCCTCCAGCCTCTGGCCCACCCCCAGTGGAGGTTGGGAGCTGCACTGCCTTTGTTGCCGGAAGACTTAGGTTATAATTGGCCCTGGGGTGGACCAGGGATGCACAAAAGGTTAGTGTGTGTTTGCGGCTCTGGTTTCAGGCAGGGATGTCAGGCCGCCTACCTCGGAGTGGGGTAGGCGGGGTGGGCGGGGATGGCTTGCCATGTAGCAAGTGGGCCCAGCACTGAACTGGCTGCATACATGGTGGGGTGTGTCTGGTGTGTGTGTGCACGTCTGTGATTTGTGTGGTGTGAGAGATGGAGGGGGTGTGTCTGGCGGGGTGTGTGTCCAGCAAGGTGTTGCTCTGTGTATATTTTGGGTTTTTGTCCTTGCTCTGAGGTTGCTGGGAAGTAGGAGGGGGGAGGGTAGAATAGCCCAGCTCTGGGAGGCTAGAAGCTTTTTTGGTGCTTGAGAGTAGGGTGCAGGGGAGCAGATCCTTGTGCTAGTGTCACAGGTCAGGGAAAGTGGGGAGGTCCACAGTATCCTTAGGCAGACTCCCATTGGCCCCAGACGCAAATGCACAGTCTGCAGGGTTGGACGGCGGGGCGAGGAAGGGAGAGTCTACGTCCCTGGGCTACACTCTGGCCCACCGCGCTACCACGGAGTTTCGGTTTCCCGTGTGTAAGACGGGCAAGGAGATGAATCTCTGCCTCTCTTCCTGCTTCCAGGTGAGCGCGTGTAACAGTGCTCACACCTGGGCCAGACGCTGACTCCCAGGAGGCACACCGAGCGGTCTCCAATGGCCTTCTGCCTTCCACCAGCCTGGTCCCGGGAGGCCAGGCCTGTTAGCTGCTCTGCTGAGAGGAGCCAGGCAGCCGCCAGCCCAGGCCTGCCGCTGCTTCTCTGCGGAACCTTAAGTCGCTCACTCTGAGTTTCTCCATAAAATGAAAGGGTTGGACGAGAAGCTTTCTGAATGCCTTTCACCTTGGCTATTCTGGATGTCTGGGTGTGACCTTGAGGGACTTTTACAGAGACCCAGGTCCCACTAGTGAGGGAGTTGTGCTGATTTCATTCAGGGAACAGGCAGACAGAGAGTGCTATGGCAGGTCCCAAGGAGCAGAGGGACCCCGGGCTTACCCCAGACCCGCTAGGATTTTTTAAAGAGGCTCACCATGTGAGATTCTTCTGTCTCGGCCTCCCTGCTGGGACTGCAGGTGTGGGCCACCATGGTGGGCCTCTGATGCTACCAGTAAGTGAACCCTGGTTTCCCTTGTCGTCCTGGCTGCTGGGTGCAGCATTAGCAGCTGAGACCCACTCTCAGCGGAGAAAGGAGAAACTGAGTGAGAGAAGCCCGAGCCACAGGACAGTGTCCACACAGACTAGTTAAAACAGATGGCGGTGGTCTCTGTTAGGGGACTTTTTTCTTTTTTTTGGAGAGGTTTTTGCTATAGGGCACGTGCGCTCGCCAGACAGACAGAGATAGAGAGACAGAAAGTGAGAAATCATCCCCCAGGGGGGATGGCCACGCCGCAATCCCTTCTCCATTCTCCTCTCGGGATCCTGGACACGCACACACATGCGCCCGGCGCGAGTTTTAAGCCACCAGGTCCAGGACGTGAACCGCAGTCGACTACGAGGGAGTCCAGTGACATAGCCATTACGCTAACTGCTGGTTCCCCTATTAAGGGGCTTTGAGGAGGAGGCAAGACATCTGCCTGGCTTGAGTGGCAAGGAGGGGTCAGGCTTGGATGCCGGTTGTCAATGGCGGGCACCAGGAGCAGGGCTGCCCGAGGGTCACACCTTTGCAAAGACAACTTGCTGGGACAGAAGACAGTGCAAGGCTTGGCCCTGGGTGGGGTGGGGGAAAAGTGGAACTGGGGATGGAGACAGTGCTCAGTCACTAGGGGGACCCCCAGAAGCCACTTCTAGATGGCCCTGGCACTACTTTTCTGCTTCCCAGGCTTTCTCCCTCAGGACCTTCCCTAAAGTGATGACAGCTGACACCCAGCCTCCATCACCCCTCTTCCTTCTCCTTCCTGCAACATGCCGGCCAGTGGCAGCTGGGGAGGATCTGGGTGTCCGAAATGTGGGGCTCCAGGGATGGAGGAGATGGGAGGGGTGCTCTGGGGAACAGCTCCTGTTTACAGTTGCTCTTGGCACCTGCTGGCAGGGCCCTGCAGGTAACCATGGCAATCAGGTGAGGAGCCAATCAGTACTTCTCCCCACCCCCAACCCCAGGGGTAACACTCAGGCCCCTGGAGAGGGGGTGGAGGGTGGAAGGGTTCCTTTTGGAAAGGGGAGGAGGCCTGCATTCAGCAGCCCCACTGTGCTTTCTTACCCTCTGTCCAGGAAGGGCCCGGAGGGACAGTCTGGTCTGCGTTTTTGCAAATGCTCCAGGAACTGAGGGTGAGGGGCTCACGTGGGGGGGCAGTTCTTAAGAGTAAGTGACTGTTTTGGAAACACAGCAAGTGTGTGAATGTGGTGGCTGAGGCTGTGTGAAAAGCTTGTGTGTGTGTGTGTGTGTATAAATGGGGTGGGGAGAGATGGGGGTAGGAAATTTGCCCCTTGCATGGTGGCCATCCAGCATCGTCAGACCCCAGCACGCTTTGTTTCTGGCGGTGTGCGCACACGTACAGACATCCGCACACAGACACGCAGGACAGGCGGTCACGTGGCGTACCTTTGGAGGCCCCGGCGGCACGTACGCGGACAGCGGAGGCTACACACGCTCGGAGAGACAGCCACTTGGAGTGTGTTCTCTTCTCTGGATGGTTGTAATAATATTTGGGCATCCTGCCAGGGACAGGGTTACTATGGAAACGACCAAACAGTAGAGTAGCCAGCAGCCTTCTGCACAATTGTAAAGGGGGGACCCGTGCAGGGACAACTGGCTAAGGGACAACCCTCCGTGGGTTGGGAACCCCTTCCCTTCCTCAGGTGGCTCCGCAGGTCCCTGGAGGCCACGGCCTCTGGGCTAGGTCTCTGGGCTGGCTCGGCTGGCTCGTTTCCCGTGTCTGCCCTGCACCTTGGTGTCTCTTCCACGTGTGGCCTTTGTGTCTCTCCATCTCTTTCAGTCTCTGGCCAGGTTCCCTGGGCCTCTGTGGCTGTTTGGGTTCTGGCCAGACTCATCCTGGGGTCTCTATAGAAACTGCTGATCCCGGCTGTGAATTTCTTGTCCTAGAAAACCCAGGGTGGTGGCTTTAGAAATCTCTCTGGAAAGGAGAGAAGGGTGTGAGTAAGTTGTAAAGGAGATGTTAGGGCTTGGCCCCCCCCCCGAGCCCCACCCCTGGGCTTTCACTCTGGGAAAGAGGCGGAGGGGCTGCCCCTTCTCGGCACAGGTTTGATGTCTACCTTAACCAGTCAGCCTGGCAGCTGGGCCTTGACCGACTGCTCCAGACCCTGCCAGGCCGTTGGGAGTGCAGGTGGGCCTGGGGTAAACTCTCCCCCCCAGCTTTGGCGGGCTTCCACACGGGCCTATGGGCTGTTGCTGGACAGCCTGCGGACAGATGGGAGGGGTGTCACCAGGGCAGGAGGCAGTGGGAGGGTGACAGTGCCCAAGTGGGGCATCCTGGTACAGTGAGCTGCCCACGGAGGTATGGCAGCAGGACTCCCGTGGCTGGGTGGGAGCAGTCTTTTTGTTCAGGCCCCCCCTCCTTTTTTTTTTTTTTTTTTTAAATTGCCAGAGGGTTCTGGTGCTCACCAGACAGAGAGAGAGAGAGAAAGCACCCACTCCACAGAGTGTGGTCAGTTGCAGTCCCTTCTGTGGTCACACTGTGATCCCGTCTTCATGTCCCCATTTCCCTTTTGGAAGGAGTTGGGACACACGTGCACATGTGCCTGAAGTATTTTCCAAGCCACCATGTCTAGGACTCAAACCATGTGGTCAGCCATGTGGGGTCTGGCTCCCTGCAACATTAGGCCACAGAACTGGGTCTGGGGTCTGGCAGGAGCTGCATGTGCCCGACTTTGGGCATGTAGGGACCATCCTCAGCATCTGCTGCACGTGTACCAGGCCTGGAAGCTCAGTGGACATTTTATGGCAGATGTGCAGGGAGCTGCCTGTACACAGCACACAGAGAAGTGAGGCTCTCTGGGGCATTGGCTGGGCACTAAGCCAGAGGGCAAGTGATGGGTGCCACTTTTGTACTTCGGGCAGCCAGTGCCCATGTTTCCAGGGAAGGCTTCCTGGAGGAGGGGAGAGTAGATGGAATGTAAAGAGGGAAGGTGGAGTAGAAAGGCCACGTCTGGGGCCAGCAGGTGACGTAGTGGTTAAGGGCGCTGGACTCCCACACAGCCGACTACCGTTCAAGTCCTGGACCTGGCTGCTTGCTTTCTCTCTCTCTGTCTCTGTCCCTTTCTAGTCACATTAAAAAATAAACAAATAAAAAGTTAAATAAAATAATTCTTTGCAAAAGAAAGAAAGACCACGTCTGAGGCCTTGAATCCGGGTAGGGGGTAGACGGAGTGGGGATAAGGTATTCTTCCCTTTTATTTATTCCGTGAAGTTCAGGGCCCTGGTTTATCTGTTTCTCATAACTCCTACTAAGTGTTTGACCACTTTGATGAGGAGCCGGGAAATTTTACAAAGCCCTGTTCTCACGAGCAGATGGCGTGATGGCTACGTCTCTGGACTCCCATGTAGTTGACTATGGTTTGAGTCCCAGACCCGGTGGCTTAAACTCACGCCGGGCGCATGTGCGTGTGTGCCCAAGATCCCAAGAGGAGAATAGAGGAGAAGGGATTGTGGTGTGGCCATCCGCCCTGGGGGCGTGTGGTGTGGTGATTTCTTGCTTTCTGGCGAGTGCACATTGCCTTATAGCAAAAACCTCTCCAAAATAAAGCCCTGTTCTCTGCTTTCTCTACCCCCCACATCCTCTGGAGAGTGGCATAGTACTTCCTGTGGCCTAACTCCTGAGACAGAGCAGGACCCTGTTGCTCAAGGTTACGGGAGCCTCCAGAAAGCACCTGCCATGTGCATGTGTGCCCCGTCCCACCTGGAGGGCAGAGAAGGGCCTGGGCTCAGGGAGAGCTGCGCCGGGTGTGTGGAATGGAGCGTGGGAGGGCTTGTTGGATCTCTGAGTTTCTGATCCTGCCTCCCTTTCCCAGGGTGACGCTCCCCAGTTCCCCCAGCCCCGACCCTGGCACCATGCATCGGACCACACGGATCAAAATCACGGAGCTGAACCCTCACCTCATGTGTGCCCTCTGCGGGGGGTACTTCATCGACGCCACCACCATTGTGGAGTGCTTGCATTCCTGTGAGTCAGGTCACCCCCGGCCCTGCCCAGGGACGAGGGAACACAAGCCCCTGCCCCGCTGAGCACACAGAGACTGCCTGGAAGGGGCGATGGGGGCAATGGGGGCGAGGGGGCCTCAGTGCGGAAGTTCCTTTCAGGGACATGCATGTGAAACCTCCGTTCTCTCCTGGTTCTCTGGCTGACTCTCAGCCCCTGAAGATGTGATGTCCATGTCTACACTGTGGGCTTGGCGGAAGGGGTCAGAAACCCAAGGGCTATCTGACGGACAGGCTCTTGTTTCTTATTCCGATGGGGGACTTAGGATCTACGTAACGCCAGCCTGTCCGTCTCTCTCTTACACACGCACGCACACACACACGCATACGAGATCCAGCCGGGGTCACCAAGGCATAGTTGCCCAGTGTACAACACACATCACCATACTGGGTCTGTGAAGGAGCCAGAACCACAGGGACAGGGCAGACAGGGGACACAGCATCTGAGCAGAGGGTGTGGGGCTGGCCTAGGGAGGAGGGGAGGCATTGACGCTCCTCTCCTGTCCCCAAGTCTGCAAAACCTGTATCGTGCGCTACCTGGAGACCAACAAATACTGCCCCATGTGTGACGTGCAGGTCCACAAAACCCGACCGCTGCTGAGCATCAGGTGGGCGCCGGGTCTGGGAAGGGGTGGAAGAGTTCATGTAGGGAGGCTGGTGACATGCCCTTGTACATTCTTCCCCAGATCTGACAAAACCCTCCAAGACATTGTCTACAAATTGGTTCCTGGGCTTTTTAAAGGTACCTACATCCCCACCCTCCTCGTGCCCTCTGCCCCTGTTGCCTAGCCCCTTGCCCTCTCTTACCCACTTCCTTCTTCTAGATGAGATGAAACGGCGACGGGATTTCTATGCAGCGTACCCGCTGACAGAGGGTGAGTGTGCACATGTGCCACACGTGTGTGCCTGTGTGTGCACAAGCTCCTAGGCCTGGGACCATGTGAGCGTACCCTGCTACCCCTGGCCAGGAGGGCTGGTGTACTGGGCTGCCTCTCCTCTACTTGCCCACTGGCCTCCCCACTGCAGACACTGGGCCATCATCCCCCTTCCCCATCACGGTCTCTCCTCCTGCAGTCCCCAATGGCTCCAATGAGGACCGTGGCGAGGTCTTAGAGCAGGAGAAGGGGGCTCTGAGCGACGACGAGATTGTCAGCCTCTCCATCGAGTTCTATGAAGGTGTCAGGCAAGTCCGGCTTCTAGGCTGGTCCCCCGCTTCTCACCTAGACTTGGCATTCCCCTGGGAGGGTCCCCGGACCTGTGCATCAGTAGGCCCTGCTGCTCCAGGGCCTCCCTAGCTTCCTCTTTCTCCACTCCAGGGACCGGGAGGAGAAGAAGGGCCCCCTGGAGAATGGGGATGGAGACAAGGAGAAGGTAAGTGCTGGAACCTGCCCAGGAGTGGGGCCGTGGGCAGCAAGAGTGGCCTAGGTGGACCCTGCCCCATGGGTGCCTCTTCCCCAGCAGACGGGGGTTCGCTTCCTACGGTGCCCAGCAGCCATGACCGTCATGCATCTCGCCAAGTTTCTCCGCAACAAGATGGATGTGCCCAGCAAGTACAAGGTGAGGCCTGGGGCCTTTCACAAAATGAGTGTCTGTGTGTGTATGTGTGAGAGAGAGAGAGGGAGAGAGAGGGAGGCTGCACACAGCCATTGTGCAGGCCTGGCTAAGTGTCACCAAGGGCTTAAGGGTAGTTGAAACCAAGATAGGCTGGGGCTGCCATGTCAGCTGATGCCAGTGTGCAGAGGGGCATGGGATGAAGATGAGAGGCGTGTGCACGCATGCACGCTTGCACACTCAGAACCATGGTGCAGGGCTGTGTGCAGAAATGGAGCCTTATCTGGGGTTGGCTAGCTGTGGGAAGGCCATCTGGAATTCTAAAGGAACTCTGGGACACGCTTTTCCAACTTGAATGTGTGTATGGTCCTTGTTCAAAAGCAGATCTGAGAAGCTAGCAGGTGGCATGGTGGTTAAAGGCGCTGGACTCCCACATGGCCAACCATGGTTCAAGTCTCGGACCTGGTGGCTTCCTTTCTCACTTTCCCACTTTCTCTGTCTGGTCAAATTGGAAAATAATAACGAATGAAGTTAAATTTTTAAAAATGTGTTTTAAGCGCAGATTTGAGGCAGCAGTAGATTGTGCACTCCTCACGAGCACCCAGGTGCTGCCTGTGCTGACAGTCCAAGGACCGCACTTAGGAGTAGCGAGGCTCTGGGGCAGTGATCCTAAACTCCTGGGTTAGAATCAGACGAGTCGCCGTCCGCCTTTCCCTGTAAATCTGAATCTCTGGGGCCGAGATGCAGGAACTGGTATTCTCTAGAGCTCCCTGGGGGATTCTGCCATGCATCTAGGTTGACCACTAGCTCCTGTAGGAGGCCCACAGGGATAGGAGGGGACCCAGACATTGGATGGCTGGAGGCAGGGGTCGTCACCAGTGGGACTGTCCCCTCTGCATCCCTTCCCACCTGATGGTCAGGACGGCTGATAGGGAAGTCCACAGCAAAACCCCAGAGAAACTTGCAAGTCCACCCTTCCTGTTGCTGCACCTCCCATCCGACTCCCGGCTTGGAGTGTCTTGGCCAGGCAGCCGAGGCTGGCAGGGTGATGGTGTCCCTTCTCTGCAGGTGGAGGTTCTGTATGAGGATGAGCCACTGAAGGAGTACTACACCCTCATGGACATCGCCTACATCTACCCCTGGCGGCGGGTGAGCCAGCCGGAGCTGTGCAGGGTGGAGCCGGGAGGGGAGCGGTGCCCGCAGGGTCTGGCATTGACCTGTGGCCACAGCAGCCACGCCTGGGCCGGCCCCAGATCGCTGATCATCCCTCCCTCGTCCCAGGAGCACAGCAGGTCTAGGCTGGCCTGCCACACCAGATCGGCCTCTGGCCATCTGCTAGTGACCGCCTACACTCAGGAGGAAGAAGCCTTCCTGGGTTGCATGCCCTGATTTGGGGACAAAAAGAGGAGAAATTGGTTCTGGTGGCGGCAGAGTGGGACATGTTGCTTTCTGTGTTTTTTCCCTCCCCAGGTCTCTGGCCTTATTCTCTGTCTCTCTGCGTGTCCCTGTCTCTTTGGCCTTGCTCTGCTCCCCTCGGTTCCTTGCCTTCCCTCTTTCGTGGCTGGGCACTGAGGGGTCAGCAGAGGGCTCCCCTGCCCACTTCTTTCTCCTGACCCCTCCCTGCCCTCTCCTCTTTTTGTCCCCGCAGAACGGTCCTCTCCCCCTCAAGTACCGAGTCCAGCCAGCCTGCAAGCGGCTCACCTTGCCCACAGGGCCCACTCCCTCCGAGGGCACCAACACCAGCGGGGCGTCCGAGTGTGAGTCAGTCAGCGACAAGGCTCCCAGCCCTGCCACCCTGCCGGCCACCTCCTCCTCCCTGCCCAGCCCGGCCACCCCCCCCCCTGGCTCTCCCA
>NW_006159986.1:55145-68023 GCF_000334495.1 Tupaia belangeri chinensis | reverse complement strand
GCTCTCCCCGCCCCCATGCCCCCCCAGCCCCCCCCCCTCCCTCCCCTCCTCCCCCATCGGCAGCCAGTGGGGCCACCTCAGCGGCCAACGGGGGCACCTCGAACTGCCTGCAGACACCGTCCTCCACCAGCAGGGGGCGCAAGATGACTGTCAATGGAGCGCCTGTTCCCCCCTTAACTTGAGGAAAGGGACCCTCTCCTCCTTTTCCAGCCATGCCCCTCCATTCCCTCCACTTTTTCTGGGCCCTTTTTTTCCACCTCTTCTACTTTCCCCAGTTTTCCCCACCTTAGGGGTGGGGGACGGGTTTTATAAATAAATCTATATATATATGTACATAGGAAAAACCAAATATACATACTTATTTTCTATGGACCAACCAGATTAATTTAATGCCACAGGAACAAGCTCTGTGTGTGTGTGTGTGTGTGTGTGTGTGTGTGTGTGTGTGTGTATGTGGGGGACGGGGTGTTCATTTTTAGAGGGTCTTGTGTCTCTTGCTTTGCTCTCTTTTCGGGGGTGCCTGGAGGTAGGCTGGAGGGACCACTAGAGGCTCAGTCATGCTGTGCCCGTCCTCCCCAGGCAGATGGGGTACCTGGGGCCTCAGCAGCCCCGGAAGATTTAGGCTGCGTATAGGAGCCTACCCTGTTCTCTTTCCCGCGATTGTCCACCTGCCTGCCCGGCACCCCCACCCCATTGTTGAATGTCCAGAGAATCGATAAGACAGTGCCTTTTACAGACGCAGCTTGTTGTCCCCTGGCCCTGAGGGGCGAGTGGGCGGTAGAGATGGGAATCTCACCTCCCTCACCTCCTCCTCCTGCAGTGGAAGCTTCGTGCAAGGAATAGATAGTCCTGTCTCCTTTCCCCCTGTGTGTGTGGCCTTCACGTCATTTATCTTGTGGAAGAGAAGATTCAGGCCAAGGGAGGCCTCAGCCCTTGAAATTCCACTGTGGCTTTAGCATTGTGAACTGGTTCACCCTTTCCGGCCCCCTCCCCTCACACCCAGGAACCCTCACTAGTGAGACTGGTGGTGAAGCCTCCCATGGGGGCCTGGAGTAGAGGGCTGCAACGGGTTAATATCAGACAAGCACAGACCTCGGATTTTGCCAAAGGCAAATAGTCCTTCAGTCTCCTCCCTACCCCAGCTGAGTGACAGAGGCATCTAAAAGCACAAGGGGACAGAAGCCTATAAGGTAGGACCCCCGACCCCAGCGCCACCCTGCAAGGTCAAGGGAGAGCCCCCTAGGGGGCAGATCACTGCCCACCTGGTCTTCCTCAAATGGGTGCAGGAGAGGTAGTGAGCAGGCAGGAGGCTAGACCGCCACTACCAGGGTGTGGGTGGGAAGCTGCCACTGGGCTTGTCCATGTTTACCCCTTGTCCCGTGTCCGAGGCCCTGTGACTGTACCTTCCTGCCCTGGGGCATTTGTATCTCTTGGCTTTGTAATAAATGCTGCATACTGTCCTGAGCCTGTAGTTCTTTGGGGCCCAGGGAAGGGGGAAAGGGTGGGTGAGACCCCTGGTCTCTCGTCTCTGGGCCCAGCCTGCCTGCCCAATGTGGAATGAAGCTGAACTGCCCTCTGCCCGGGTTGGCCAGGTTCCAGGCTGGAGCAGGCAGTGGGACAAGCCGTGTGCCAGTGACCACAGAAACAACACTTGGACCGTGTGCTGCTTTAATGCCATCTCACCAGCAGACAACGGACCAGGGCCTCAGGTTATGGCTGCTGAGGATACCAGGGTCTCCGAGTGATCCCTTCTGGAGCTCAGCCCTGTTTCCTTCCCCATAGAGAGGCTGCCTGACAGGCCTGGAGCTAAGGCCACTTAGGGCTAGGTGGCAGCAGCCCTTAGAGGGGGGCGCCTACTTCTGCCTTCTGTACCCGCTCGCTCCTGTGGGTGCCATCGCAGTACGGGGGTCTCTGGGTGGCCTTGCAGGTACAGAGGGCCACTGTGCGAGTGTCCTGGGCCTTGAACTTGAGTGGAGATAGGCCAGTGCGCTGGAAAAAGTGGGAGCCATCACAGAAGGGCTGTGGGGGAAAGAGGAATCAAAGGTTGACCAAAGGCTGACCGCTGGAATGGGGGGGGAGCAGAGATAGAGGGGGACAGCAGAATGTGGAGGGGGGTTAAGCATAAGCTTTGGGTCCACTGGTTTGCCTCTCATCTGCAATGTGCAGACAGTAAATGCAGAGTTGTCTCAGGGAAATCGTCAGGCACTCGGGCCAAAGCCGGTGGTGTGGTGGTGAAGGCATCTAGACTCCATATAGCAGACTGCGTTCCAAAAATCCTAAGAGAACAATGAGGCGAAGGGATTGTGGCATGGCCACCTGCCTGGGGGTGATCTTGCACTTCTCTCTTTGGGAAACCATGTGCCCTATAGCCATTAAATATATATATGGGGTTGGCAGGTGGTGTGGTGGTTAAGGACTCTGGACTCTCACATGGCTGATCCCCTGTTCAGTTCGGGTCCTGGACCTGGTGGCTTGCTCTTACTTTCTCTTGTTCTGTCCCTCTGGTCAAATTGAAATAAATGGATAAAATTAATTTTAAAATAATTATTTTTTTAAAAAAAGAGCCAGCAGGTGGTGTGGTGGTTAAGGTGCTGGACTCTCGCATGGCCGACCAGTTTGAATCCTGGACCTGGTGGCTTGAAAATCATGCCGGGCACATGTGCATACAAGCCCGAAGTCCTAAGAGGAGAATGGAGAAGGGATTACAGTGTGGCCATCCCCCAGGAGGTTGTTTCTCTCTGTCTCTGACAAGCGCAAGCACCCTATGGCAAAATCTGAAAAGAAAAAAAAAAAAAAAAAGAAACAAATAAAAACTATCTCAACCACTATGCACTTAGCTAACAAAAAGGGCTAAGTGTTTATGATATTAGTACAAGGACACTTCAAAAAGTTCATGAAAAGTGGAATTAAAGTACAAGTTTATTTTGGCACAAAGGTTTTGAAATCCACACAGTGCTGTCATAAGATGCATTTTCTTTTTTTGAGAGATTTTTCCTATAGAGCATGTGTGCTCTCTGGAGAGACAGAGAGAGAGAGAGAGAGAGAGAAAGTGAGAAATCACCCCTTGGGGGGATGTCCACCCCACAATCCCTTTTTCTCCATTCGCTCAGGATCTTGGGCATGCATGCACACATGTCTGGCGTGTTTTAAGCCACTGCGTCTGGGACTCAAACCATGCTTGACGACGTGGGAGTCCAGCGACATAACCATTACACCATTTGCTGGCCCCGATAAGGTGCATTTTCTATGAACTCTGAAAACCGCCCACTACCACCGCCACCGCCATGTAAAAACAGCTGTGGGTCAGAGAGTGCCTACGCCCATCACAGTGCTTCAATACTGGCGGTGACTTTGGCTCCAGGAAACAACCAGGCGTGTTGCTACAGGAAACTGATGTCCCCTGAGGAGGGGATGTCCCCCAGAGGAGGGGACGTCCCAGGGCAACCTAGCTGCCTGTGCAGGAACATATACCACCACCGCCCCACCCCATCCATCCCAGAAGCTGATGGAGCAGACCGAGTGCTGGAAACAGGCCAGGAGGTGATATGCCCTGCTAGTTAGTGGCAGAGCTGGAGCCAAGGCCTCTTCAGCCTGAGGTCAAGGTCCAACAGTGGCAGAGGAGAGGCGTGTGCAAATAAAAATTGGCAACCTGTCCCAAAGGGCATGACTGCACTGCTCCACCCTCACAAAGACCTGCTCAGAGTCTGTAGCAAGTCGGAGAGGCAAAGGGGGACTGGGGTCCTGCGCTGCTGACACTGAGCCACAGGGCTGGGAGGAGCCCAGTTCAGAGCTACACTCAGGAAGGAAAGGGGCCAGGGGACAAAGGATATGGGCAAGGTTCCTGGTGGGATGAAAGGCTCCCAGGGCAGATGGAGAAGAAAGTCAGAAGCTGACAAAGGTGAAGGGTTTCTGGGAGAAGACTGGGGAGACACATGGGAAAAGCTGGGGGTAGCAGAGTCTGGGCAGAATCTTCCCAAAGTTGGGGTCCAAGGCCTGGGAATTCGGGGCCCACATGCTTCCTGGAAGTGGAGAGGACAGATTGAAAGAGACAGGAGATCCTCCCAGAGCCTGCCAGCTAGAGCCCAGGGAGGTGTCTCCGAGGAGGGAGCCCAGCAGAGGCCAGCGCTTGCAGGACCCTGTGCTGAGTTACTGTCTCTGGTGTTTCATTTCTCCCATGGCTGCAGACAAGTGAGCTCCAGGCTACTGGTGGTGCTGCCTTGCAAGTATTTCTTTCACCCCCAACCCCTCTTGTCCCTCAGAATATGTGCAAAGAGGAACATGGGTGGAAGCCCCCAGGAGACACCAGGCTGTCCCCAACCACAGGAGTCATACAGCAAAGGGGGGTAGGGGTCTCTCACCTGCTTCTTGCTGCGGCCACACACACACCACCTGTAGGTTTTCCCAGCCACCAGCTCCACCTTGATAGGTGCTTTCAGGGCCACCACGGACTTGGCGGGGGTTTTGGGGAACCATCGGGCCTGTGGCCAAGGAAGATAAGGGGCTGTGGGTTGGCCCAGCCCTGGAGGTGCTTTCCTGTCCGTGGCCTTGTCCAGTTTCCCACTGGTCCCCAGTGTGTGTTGGGGGTGGGGAGGGCAGGCTTCCTCAGCAAGAGGCTCAGTTGATTTCCCCCAGGACTCCAGAAGGACCCTGGGCTCTAGACAGCGAGATCTCAAGGCATTCAGGCGCTCAGTTTCAGGGTTCAGTAGCTTTCCCTCAAAGCCTGGCTCCTGGGACCAGCAGCTAGCGTAAAGGCTATGTTGCTGGACTCCCACGTAGCCGACCGCAGTTCGCGTCCTGGACCCGGAGGCTTAAACTCACACCAGGATGTGTGCCCAAGATCCCAAGAGGAGAATGGAGGAGAAGGGATTGCAGAGTGGCCATCCCCCCCCCGGGGGGGGGATGGCCACTCTGCAATCCCTTCTCCTCCATTCTCCTCTCGGGATCATAGGCCAGACAGACAGAGAGAGACAGAAAGCGAGAAATCCCCCCCCGGGGGGGGGATGGCCACTCTGCAATCCCTTCTCCTCCATTCTCCTCTCGGGATCATAGGCCAGACAGACAGAGAGAGACAGAAAGCGAGAAATCCCCCCCCGGGGGGGGGATGGCCACTCTGCAATCCCTTCTCCTCCATTCTCCTCTCGGGATCATAGGCCAGACAGACAGAGAGAGACAGAAAGCGAGAAATCCCCCCCCGGGGGGGGATTTCTCGCTTTCTGTCTCTCTCTGTCTGTCTGGTGAGCGCACGCGCCCTTTATCAAAAATCTCTCAAAAAAAAAAATTAAAAGAAAAAGCCTGGCTCCCATCCCGGCCAGGATCCTGCCAGCCACCCCTGGGGCTTGGTTTAGGAGGCAGGCGCTGTCAGGTCAACCCGGGAGCCCCGCCGTCTCCCTGCACCCTCCAGTCCTGGTGAGAGCTGGAGGCTGGGCCTCGGGAGGCCGAGGCCGGGAGGCCGGGAGGCCGGGGCGGCAGGGCGGCTGGAGTCCCGAGCTAGGGTGTTCCTTCTCGGTGCCACTCCCGATCTCTGCCGTTGAGGTCTCCAAGCCTGCGGGACTGGTGCAGGGAGGGACGCTGGGGTAGGTACTCACCAGCCAGGAGGAGATGTCCCGCCTCTGGTTCACATTCTTCAAGGCATGAAGCCATCAGGAGAGAGCGGTTTGGAAACAGAAAATAGTATCAGTGGAAAGGGGAGGACCGGGGAGCCAGGCAGAGATGACAGGGCTAACGGGGCGTGGGAGACCTAAGAAGGCGTCACAGGGAAGGAGGCTTGCTGGGAGGTCCTGGCATCCCGTAGGCGCTCAGGAAAAGGCTGTGCAGGGGAGCGCGCTGGGCCGAGGTCTGTAAAGAACGCGGCCGCGCGGGGATCCGGGATGCTCCACCGAGGGGCGGGCGGGAGGCCCCGGGCCCGGAGACAAGTCCTCACGGCCGCCAGGTTGGGGTGGGGGCGCTCACCCAGGCGTCCCGCGCCGTCAGCCGCAGCATCGTCCCCTGGGTGGGGGCCAGGAGCAGGCGGGGTCCGGAAGCCGAGCAGAGGTACCTGCCCCGCCCCTCCAGGGCCTCGCCGGGTCTGGGCGTTTGCCGAATTCCCCGCGCGGAGCTTGGCCTGCCGACTCCCGGTCTGCGAGGGCACACCAGGGTTTGCGGGGCCTCTCCCCGGACCGGAGTCCCTCGTGGAGTCCAAGGCAGCATCTCATCACTTAGGGAGCTGCTGGAGACAGAGCCCCACCTGCCCCGGCCCCACGTCACCCTCTCGGGGTGCTGCCCAGGGGCTGTCGTTCTCCACCCGCACTAGTTATGCCCTGCGTTCTGGTTTGCAAACCACTGAATGGTGAAACAAGGGCTCCCCGCAGGGGCCCACTGTTGGCATCCCACCTCCCCTGCCCTTCAACACAGCCAGACTAAGCAGGGTCTCTTTGGATATTTTTTTTTTTTGTAAAACATTCTTTTATTAAAAGAACAAGTGCTGTTTACGAACTGCCCTTCGTACAAATAACATCCGTTATACAAAGATACAAGATCCGGGTTATGCACAATTCCAGGCTTGGAGGTGACAGAGGGAAAACTGCCTTTTGGGCTGAGGATAAAAAGGTTTAGAATGAAAAAGGAGCCCTGGGTTTGCAATCTCTGACTTCCCCTCCCTGCTCCCCAGGAAGTCTGCTAGTGGGAACTGGGAAGGTAGGGGTGGGCAGCAGGGGAGCCAGGGCTGGGGGCCTCAGTCCTACCACCCAAGTCAGGCTAGAGTGAATAAAGGAGAATGAGTGCGCCCCTCAGTCCCCCTCTTCAGTAGATCAAGACCAAGTGGTTGGGAGTTAGACTTGCTTTGAACCCAGACTGATGTGGCTGGAGGACCACTTTGTGCCCCTCCCCCAAACTCCAAGTTGGAGTACCTCGATTCCTGTAGGCACCTCTCGGGGAAACTAAGTTGCCATGAGGAGAAATGGAAACTGCTTCCCCCAACTCTGGCCCACTGGAAGCAGCAAGGGAGCCTACACCTTTAAAAACCCGTCTAGGAAAGGGAAGTGTGGAGGTTACACCTCAGAGCTGGGCCCTGGCTCGACACCCTGCGCTTGTCTAGGCCCTTCCCCAGAGTCCAGGTGAGCAGGCCCCTAGAACTCTGCACAGGAACAACCTCGAGGTCAGGGCACCTGGAGGCAGCAACAGACCCAGGAGCCTGAGGGAGAAAACCCGCAAACACGAAGTTTCAAAAAACAAAACAAAAAAACCTTACAGTGTCATTGTCTATGGTGAGGATCCATCAGCTCTGAGCAAGGTCAGTCAGTGCTACACACGGCCTTCCCATCCTGGGTACAGCCCTGCACTCACACCATGTCACACACACAGGCACAGAGAGCCACCCAGAGCTGTGTAGGGGGCAGGAGAGCCATGGTCCTAAGGGCTGGCTTGGCCCCTCCCAGGCCTGGAGCTGACACCCGTGAAGCAAGCCTAGACAGGTCCCTTCAGCTGACTTCCATAGCCAGCTGCAGCCCGCATGCACGCCCACTCATACCTTGCCAAGGGTGGTGACAGAGCTCCACTCAGGTATCTTCCAACTCCCACTCAGCAAACCCTTCCCCTCCCCCAGACAAAACTGCAGCCCTCCCCATGCACAACCCCACCTAGATTCATCCTCCAAAAAGGGACTGAGGCTGGGAGAGGCTGGTGAGGTCATTACAGCCATCCTCCTGCATGGGTATCCTGCTCCCAGTAGATCTCCAGACCTTTCCAAGGATTAAGAACCCTTGGAAGGAGATGCCACCACCTCTCATGCCCCTCTCCCTCTGGGGGAGCAGCACCACTCCAGATTCAGCCTGGGTGCCTTTAAATAACTACCTGCCACAGTCTCCTGGCCTGGAGAAGGAAAGGGCTTGGGAACGTCGGGAAACAGTCTTGGAGACAAAACCCCTAAGCCTGGGTTGGGGGCGCAAAGGGGGCAAGTGTCCCGGTTCAGTGCACGGGTCTTCTGGACCCCTCTTCCACACAGCAGGCCTTCAGTGTCTGCACTGCTCTTACCATCCTGAATAGACGTGAACTTCGGTTCTAAGTGCGTGTGAATAAGCAGCTCCTCTAAGAATCTCGGAAGGTTATGTATCTTCTCAGTGGTTTGGGTGCAGGGAGTTAAGAGAGCTTAATAGATTAAGATGAATAAAATGCTGACGGCTATCATTTCTTTCTAGCTGATACTTAGCATTAATAAAGAGTATCTCTGAGGTCATCACATCTGCCTCCCCCTCCCCCAAGCCCTTGCAAGTGCCTAAGAAATTGACTCTGAAAGACTCCCACCCCCCCTCCATTATCAGCGCCCTAACATCTTACAAAGTCTTATCAACGGGAATATTAATATTATTTTCAGTATCAGAAAAAAAAACAGTTGAGCAGCACAGGCAAAAATATATCTGCACTACGTTTCTGTCATTGCCAAAAATATACAAATCTTCTTTTCTTTATTTAAAAAAAAAAAAAAAAAAAACAACCAAAAAAACCCAACAACAACAAAAACCCAAACGGAAACACACACAGAAAAACCCACACATGCAGAGACTGACAAGACATGAGCATCAGGGAAAGCTGGAAAGGCCTACCCTGGCTCCAACCCCAGTGCAAAGGAACCAGACCAGGTTCCAACCTTGCCTCTCCCCCAGAGCTGGCCCACTTGGCCCTTGCCACCGAAGGCCCTGTGTTGGGGGGGGGAACGGGACACTCTTCTAAGGTGAGAATTGCCCACTACACCCTGGGAAATAGCTGGTGGGTGAAGGGACAGTTGCTAAGTCAGCTTAAGCAGCTCCCCTGGTTGGTGGGGTGGAGTGGGGTGCAGGAAGCAGGCTGGTTCATTCTGGGAAGGAGGCTTTTGCTAAAACAAGTGGCACTTCCCCCCCATCCCTCCCCTCATCCCTGGGGCTCCCCTTGTGCCAGGGAAGAAGGACCAAACTATAGGTGGGGACAGGGGGGCCCTGAGGGGGCCCTGAGACCATGTGGGGTCTGGGGAAGGGAAGGCAGGATAGTACCCTGATTCAAAGCCCCCAGCCCCCAGTTACTCTCCAATATGGGAGTACTGTTCTGGTTTTTGATAATCATTCAGGCCCCAAGAGGGACCAGAGTTGGTGAGCTGGGGAGGGTGCAAACAAGAGCTGGGGGGTCCTCCCTGCCCGGTGCTGCTTCATCTGAACAGTGCTCCTATCCCTGCCTTAGGCGGCCTAGATCCGGGGGACAGGGAGAGAGAGACAGAAAGAAGACAGATAGACATGCACGCACGCGCACACTCACACACAAACACACACGTGCACTCGCGCTGTGAGTCAGGCAGCTCCATCTCCCCACCCTCGGCACTCCTAAATCCAATAGTGCAAACAAGGGCAGGACACCGAGGACAGCTGGGGCCTCCCGCTCCCTATCACAGGGACCTCTTCCACAGGGCCCGCAGCCCGCCCGCAGCGCAGCACCCCACGCCTGTGGGCTTTACAAGCTCAGCTTGTGATCCCTGGGGGGCGAGGAAGGGGGCAAAACAGTCCAAGGGACCCCTCTGCCATCTGCTCAGCTGGGAAGAAACTGCAGGTAAAGTCGGGCCAGCCCTTCTTCCTAAGATTTCCACACAGGGCAGGCCCAGGGCCTGTCCCTCCACTGCTTCTCGTTCAAGTGCTGATCCATTTTAGGTGGCGGGTCCCATTGACCCCCCCCTCTCCCACATCATGGCCCACTTTGCTCTCTGGGGGACCTCAAAACATTTGCTGAGTGGGGAGCTCCCAGGCAGGTGTTGAGCCTGTCCTCCCTCTGAGCGTCTCACAAAGGGGGCAGTACAGAGAGGGTCGGGGCCAGATGGCACGGGCTCTCCTCTCAGCCTCAGTTCTCAGCACCAGGCTCTCCCCACACTCCCAGGACCTCAGGCTCTGGGCTGGCCTCTCCAGTGTCTGGGTGCAGATGCCTACTCCAGGCTAGGACCCCCTCCATTTGGGGGTCAGCAGGGATGTGGGTGCAGTTAGCCTTTTTCCTGGTTAGCTGAGGTTCCTTTGTCAGCGGTCTGGAAAGAAAGGAAGGGAGGCTGGAAGTCTTGGCGGTATCAGGCCCAAGGCCCAGTTGAGAGCAGCTTTCCGGGCTCTGGTGAGTGCACAACAGGGCCAATGTGTGGGGGTGGACAAGTTGTTCTGCAGAAGGGTGCCCAGCTGATGGGCATGTGCCAATGATGGCTGGAGCTATCTCGGGCTCTGTGCCCTCAGGAGAAGGGCCTTTCTCCCATTGGCCCATCCAGGGCGGTCATCTTTTTCTAATTGGTCAGTTTGGAAAGGAGATCATCCCTGGTCTTCCCGAGGAAGGCTGTTTTCAAACTGGTCCTTTCATTATTACCCACGCCCAGAGTGGGTCTTTCTTGGCTCTGCAGGAGAGCACCCACAGAGCCTAGAGCCAGGGCACTCCACTGACCCCGGGGTTGTGTACCCACCCCACCCCACCCCGCTGATGCAGCTGGTGATGCTCCATCTCTGCCCATCCCTCAGAAGATGGGAAGAGGGGAAGGACCTGGACCCCTTACTCACCCCTCCTTTGGGGACACTGCCACTGCTGTCCGCCCCCGACAGGCTGAGGAAGGGGTTGGTCTGGGCAGTGAGGACTGGTGGTCCGCCTGCTGCTGCTACTGCTGCTGCCGCAGCTGCTGCAGCCATGAGACTTGTGTTGTTGCCGAGCGAGGGAGCCACCAGGGCTCCAGCAGGCAGCAGGGGTGGGGCAGATGCTGTGGGCAGCAGGCCAGGGGTGCCCGCAGACAGCAGTGGGGTGGAGCTTCCTGCCAGCAGGCTGGCCATGGGCAGCTGAGAGCCCCCAGCCATCTGCAGCCGCTGCAACTCCCGCTTCTGCTGGATCTGCTGGATCATCTGGTAGACCACAGTCTGGTGTTCCTGCAAGGAGGTCAGACTACCCATTGGCCAATGGTTCCTGGGGTCACGTCCTGACTGCCTGCCTGCCCTGCTTGGCCTGGGCCCCATCCCATCACACTGGAACCAGGAGGCCAAGCCCTAGGAGGCTAGATGCCTCTCACTTTGGGCCTCAGTTTTCTCATGTGGACAAGAAAATGCTTTCATGCTATCAGGGTTTGTCAACTGGGGCCCTCCTGGTCAAGTGGGATGTTTAACACCTCTGGCCCGCCCACTAAACCAGATCCTCAGGCACTATTCCTCCAGGGGTGTATTACCCCAAGTGGAAAAAAAAAAAACACTAAAATAGGTCAACAGTTTTCAACTCCCTTCTTTTTGTTTGTTTTTTTGTGTGTGTTTTTCATTTAAGACTCATTGGGGATCAGCAGGTGCCGCGGTGGTTGAGGCGCTGGACAATCCCACATGACAAACCACGGTTCAAGTCCCAGACCTGGTGGCTTGCTTTCTCACTGTCCCTCTCTCTCTCTCTGTGTCTATTTCTGGTCAAATTTAAATAAATGAGTGAATAAACAAAATAATTTTAAAAGATATATATACAATTTTAAAAAATTAAAAAAGAAAAAGACACTGAATATTTTTGCTTTGAATAGGCAGAACATTCTCAGTGTTCCAAAAACCAAAGTAACATATCAACGTTTCCCTTAAGAAATCTCATTCCTACTTCTATTCCATCTGTAGGTCACCAGGAGAACTGTTTCCTTGTCCATTGTTTCTTAACATTATTTATTCTTCTTGACATTAAAACGTTTATTCCTATCTTTTCAACTCCTGTTTTTAAGTTTTTTTCTTTTTAATTTTCTAAAGGGTGCGTGTGCTCACAAGAGACAGAGATGGGGGGAGGGGCAGTGAGAAAGCAGTCCCCAGAGGGGATGGCTATGCTGCAGTCTCTTCATTCTCCTCTCAGGATTTCGGGCGTGCACACACAGGAGCCTGGCATCTCTTCCAAGCTGCATGGGTCCAGGACTTGAACTGTGAAGTTGGCAAGGTAGGATCCAGCCACCTTCACCACCACACCAGTAGCTGGCCCTCCACTCCCCCATTTTTAAAAGGTGAAACTCAGGAGTCAGACAATGGTGGAACGCTAAAATGTGATGCTGTGTGAGGCAATCTCACAGGAAGGTCCTCAGATCAAGTCCAGAGATCTCCTTGAGTACGCTTGGCACACAGGGCACACACTTGCCCATGACCCGGAGGTGACAGAGGCCGGGGAGAAGGATCGTGGCACTGAGACCCTGTTGGGTGTATCTATCTGTCTCTCTCATTCATGGAATAAATAAACTTGAAAAACAATTTATTATAAAAATAAGGCTAGGGGCCAGCAAGTGGCGTATAAGTTAAGGTGACTGGGTCCCACATGGCCAACTGAGTCCTGGAGCCTGTGGCTTGAAAATCATGCCAGGAAGACCAGCAGTTAGCGTAATGGCTATGTCGCTGGACTCCCACGTAGTCGACTGCGGTTCGAGTCCCGGACCTGGTAGCTTAAAACTCACGCCGGGTGCGTGTGTGCCCAAGATCCCGAGAGGAGAATGGAGAAGGGATTGCGGCGTGGCCACCCCCCCCCCGGGGGGTGATTTCTCACTTTCTGTCTCTCTGTCCCTCTGTCTTTCTGGCGAGTGCATGCGCCCTATAGCAAAAACCTCTCAAAAACAAAAACAAAAACAAAAAACAAAAAAACACCAAACACGCCAGGCACGTTTGCACGCATGTCCACTATCCCAAAGGGAAAATGGAGAAGAGATTACAGTGTGGCCACCACCCACCCCACCCTACCCTGCTGAGGGGTGTTTTTTCACTTTTTCTCTCTCCCTCTCTCTGGCAAGTGCACACACCTTACAGTAAAAATAAATAAATAAAAACTTTAAAAAATAAGTAAGGCAGGGGGCCTGAGTGGCATGGTGGTTAAGGGCACTGAACTCCCACATGGCCGACTGATGTTCGAGTCCCGGACCTGGCGGCTTGCTTTCT
>NW_006159986.1:32606-48620 GCF_000334495.1 Tupaia belangeri chinensis | reverse complement strand
CTGTCTTTCTGGCGAGTGCATGCGCCCTATAGCAAAAACCTCTCAAAAACAAAAACAAAAACAAAAAACAAAAAAACACCAAACACGCCAGGCACGTTTGCACGCATGTACACTATCCCAAAGGGAAAATGGAGAAGAGATTACAGTGTGGCCACCACCCACCCCACCCTACCCTGCTGAGGGGTGTTTTTTTCACTTTTTCTCTCTCCCTCTCTCTGGCAAATGAAAATAAATCAATTTTTTAAAAAAGTTAAATAAAATAATTATTTAAAATTAAAAAAAAAAAGTAAGGCAGAACTTCTCTCCAAAGAAAAGCTCAGTAGACTGTAATGTATGAGACAGACCCAAATGAAGCTGCTCTGGCTGAGGGAGGTGTCCCCTGCTCCGTCACCTCTCCACCTAGACCCTGAAGTTCTACCTGAGGCTCCCAGGGGCTGGCATGAAAAGGTTCCCTCCAAGCCTCTCATTAGGCTGTGACTTTGCTGCAGCATGCCTTTCCCAGTGCCAGAGGACCCCGAGAGCAGTCCTGACTCCCTCCCCAATGATGGGCCTTCACAGGCAGAGCTGGAAGAGGGAGAGCCCTGGGACAAAGACATTACCGGGGTCAGCTGAGGGGAGGCCAGGAGCTGCTGGAGCTGCTGGAGCTGCTGCTCCTGCTGCTGAAGAAGGTGTCTCTGCTGCTCGGTCAGGCTGAGGGGAGGACAACACACAGACATGGGGAAGGGACAGGGATTCACGCCCCAAGCTCCAGCTCCCTCAGCCCGGGTGAGGAGAGGCAGGGACGTGCCATTCTAGAAGACTGAGCTTAGAGGGTGCAGTGGGAGGGATACAAATTAGAAGGTCCCAGAAGGAAAACAGAGCTGGCAACAGGCAGTAGACAGCCTCCTGCCCCTGGAACACGAGCCTGCAGTGGGCACTAACATCTAGCAGTGCTGCGATGAAGCCTTCATCCCAACAGGCCAGGGGATGCCTAGCACTACATACACTCTAGGACCAGGGGCTGTCTGGGGATCATGGGTGTTTGGGGGACCCCTCCCAGAGCCAGCCTCCCCATTCCCTTCCCCACACTGAGCTCTCCCTCACCTGTTGAGACAGCCTGGCAGCTGCAGCGCCGGGGCCCCACCAGCCTGGCTCAAGCCTGCAGGGTTGGGGGCAGCAGCCCCATTCAACCCCCCAAGGAGCCCATTCAGGGGCAGGCCCCCCCTGCCCGCCAGTCCCCCCAGTAGCCCTTCAGCCATGGGCATGGCCCCCAGCCCTGCTGCCCCGGGCGCGCGGCCCAACCCATTCTGCGGCTGGGGCGGGAGCGGGGCAGGGGCCCCAGGGAGGGCCAGGGGCAGAGTGGCAGGGCTCTGCTGGAGCAGGGGCAGCGGTGGGGGCGTGCTGTGGAAGGACAGCGACGAGCTGCTGCGGCTTGGGCAGCCTGAGTGTGGGTCCTGGGGAGGGAGGGGAAGGGAGAGGTCAGAGGGCCAGAGGGCCAGCACCATTCTTCTGGCCCCCCGCCCAGCACCCACCAGCATTCTCACAGAACACAGCCATCCCCATATTGGCCCAAGTACCCTGGAGGAAGAAGGCCCAGGGCTGAAGGCTAAAAAATTACAGTCTTGCAAACCACGGTTACTGACCACTTCCCAAGGTCCCAGCACGCCTACTCAGTCTTTTATAATAACGAACAACGATGGTTTGTGACCGACTAGTAAGTCAGACCTGCGGTTTAGTGCTTGACTGGTGCTAGTTAGTTTTCCCCATTTTACGGGTAAAGTCATCAATTCTTAGGTTAAGTAACTCTGCAGGCCAGAGCACTACAGACAGAACGAAAGGCTCAGGTTTGTATCCTAGGACCACCATTCATCGGCGAGAGTGGCCTGCGATTATCCTTTCTGCCTCGGTTCACTCAACCATAACCTGGGGGTAATAATATACCTAGTCCCGAAGGTTTTTGTGGAGCCTAAGTAAACCAGTGCTTTCAAAATTTCAACACAGGCTTGACAGTGGGCAAGGCTGCAATTAATGTTAGTTATTATGAGGGTTATTACTGCCCAAGTCACAGAGTTAATAAGCGGCAGAGGGAGAACAAGAACCCTGTTGTTGGATTTCAATAATAACCACCACAGGACAATAGCAACTGCGATTCCCACCACCACCAATCATACGTATCTTCTGGTGAGAGGCGCTAAGATAAAGCCTCATAGACACCGCTGCGCGCTGTCCCTAACCACTGTACCCACAGAAGATGCCTTCCCTCCCTGTTCCCACAGTACTCAGCTTACTCTGCACTTCTCCCCACTTTAATTTGTTCTTGTTTTCTGGGGGGAGGACTGTATTGGTTCCTGACTGCTCAGCCAGCACCCACTAGCATGAAAATGGGCACCTCATAAACTGGGAGTGGGTCTTCGAAATGTTCGTGGAAAATGTTCATTATGGAAACATTTCCCGGGTTTCAATTTTTTTTTTTGTACTAAAATAAACTTGCACTTGAATTCCATTTTCTCACCAACCTTTGAACTGCCCTCTCATGACTTGTCTAAGGAGTGAACAATTTGTCAATTGCTCAGCCTGCACTAGCTGCAGGGTAGAGATGGGGCCAGGAGGACCTGGAGTCTGTCCCCTCACCCTCCTTGTGGCGCCCACCTCAGAAGATGTGGACAGCGAGTTGTCCAGGCCGAGACTGTTCTTCCCTGGAGGGCTCTTGCTGGTGCTCAAGGAGTCGGTGCTGCCGGCTAAGGGACAGAAGTCGAGGGCTGGAGTCGCCAGTTCAAATGGCCAAGCAGGGAAGCCCCACTCCTGGGCTAGGCAGGATCCCCTCACCTTGCGGAGGCAGGCCATAAGGCCCAGGGACAGGGCCGTTGGCGGCAGGCAGGGCGGCAGGCAGAGCGGGGAAGGGCACCGAGAGCTGCACGTTAAGAATCTGCAGCCGCTCCTTCTTGGCCGTCAGGCTCAGGATCTGCTCCTGTAGCCGCTGATTTTCCTTCTGCAGCGCGTGCAGCGCCTTGAGCATCTCCACGACTGCGGAGAAACCGCAAGGGAGCCTGAGGCCCAGGATGCAGAAAAGGTGGCCCAGGCCCGGAGGGGCGGGGCCTGGAGGGGCGGGGCCCGGAGGGGCAGGGCCTGGAGGGGAAGATGGACTCGGACTTCGAAACTAAGCCACCGGCCTAGCTGGGGACACAGGTGAGCCTGGAGAGGCAGGGCCAGGGGAACCGGAGGTGAGAGGACCAAGGGCAGGGTCTGAGGCCCAGGGACGAGGCCACCCAACAGGGAAAGAAGAGGAGGACGTTGGTTGGGGTTTGGTAAAGTCTGGGCCTGGAGGTGGCCGAGCGGGGAGTGGAGGGGGTGGGGCCAGGAGCAGGCCTAGCCAGGGTTCAGAGTGAGGTGCGGCCAGGCAGCCGGCCTACTGGTGGGAGGAACCTTGAAGAGGCCTGGGGAGCTGGGGAGAAAGGTGAGAATGAGGGCCCTAGGGCAAGTGTTCCTGACCGGGCCACCCCTCCTCACTGTTGACACCGGCCTCCCCGTCGCCCTGTTTCTCCAGCAGCTGTTCCATGTTAGTCGTTCCTGGAGCTGCCGGGTCTAACTGGATGCCCCCACAGGGTGCAGACGCTGTCTGGTCGAAGAGGGCAGGGAGGCTGCTGATGGGGGACCTAGGTCGGAAAAGGAAACGAGGCTCAGGCTTGGCTCGCACCCAATCCAAGCTGCCCCCTTCCCTCCCACTCCGGGATTCCAGCGTGTTCCCTTTCTTCCCCACCCTCTCCACCCTCTTCCCCTTTGGATGGCCCTCCTGCCCCCTCCCGCTCCCAGTCCCTCCCCCAAGCCGCTGCCCCCTCCCTCACATGGAAGACAGACTCTCCTGGGGGGAGGTCCCCCGACACCGGAAGCTGCAATCCTCCAGGTCTGGCTCTTGGAAGGAGAAGGAAGGGCAGGGATCAGCAGGGGAGGGGTGCCATCCGCCTCAGGGTCCCCGCCCAGTGGTGGGTGCGAAATCTGGAACCTCACCGCAGACCCCATTCCTCAGGATTCCCCGACCCGGGACTGTCAGGTAAGTTGGTAAGGCGCCAAGGGTCCTGGCTTGGAAACCCTGGCCCTTGGGAGGCAAAGCGGGGCATCTGCCCTCGGTCTGCTTTTCTCTAGGCTGTCTTGTGGCTGGCTACTTTCAGATCCATTTCCCAGTTTCTTTCCTGGGAGCTTCAAGAGTTGCAGGAATCTGAGGTCAAGACAGACCTGGACTGAATTTGAATCTGACAATAACTTGCTGTGTGACCTTGGGCTCCTAAGTAATCTCTCTGAAATAACTCTTACTGGGATTAAAACATGGCACTAAATGTCAAGTGTTTGGCTGAAGGGCTTAGCTGGCATGCAGCAAGCTCTTAATAACTAGCTATTATCATTATTAGCTTTGTTTGCGTTTTTATCTTCATAAACTCTGAAGTCAGAAGGCAAACTAAAGGGCTGGGCCCCAGAATCCCTATGAGGGCTTTATAAGATATAGTCACCACCTCCCTCGGGTCTTAAACCGGCGAGAGGACTGGCCACTAAGGTCTACCTAACTAGCGGGGATAAGCTCCGCCCCTCCGCCTGACAGGTGGTGTCTCTGCACCAATCAGCTCCCTGGGGCTGGCCAAGTCTCCAGGGAGACTGTGGGGCGCTAGTCCCGCATCCTTACTCCTAAATCCCCCAAGGGCAGACTGCCCGGTGGGTGGGAGCTCCACCACAGCTGATCCCGGGGACACACTAAGGGGTGGGGTGAGCTGAAGGTCGACTGCTCAGTGACAGCACTGGGCTTGGAGTCGGGAGGCTGGAATGTGGCCTCAGGCTCTGACATTCCTACCTCATCTGCCTGGAGCCAGTCTTTTATCTCTGCCTTTTTCTTCTGTGAGATGGAGCAATAAATTCTTGGGCCTGGCCCAGCTTAGCCCGCCCCGCCCTGCCCCTCACAGGGTTTTAATGTAAAAATGTATCCTGGTTTAGTCTGCGTGATTTTAAAATTTAATTTATTATTTTGGAGGGGGCAGGGTGGGCAATGCCCAGAGGGAGGGGGCAGCCAGCAAGCCCTCCCAGCCCTCTGGGGTCACATGCAGGCAGTGACAGATACCCCTCAAGGCCTTTGAGGAGAAAGGGGAACCAGGCCAGAGACACTTACCTGTGTGGCTGCTCTCCGCCTGGGTGAGGAGGGGGTTAACGGCGCCCACAGGGGTTCCAAAGATGTGGGTAGAAGGGAGGCTAAAGGTAGAGCCAGCCAGAGAGAACACCTGAGGGAGGGAGGCAGGATCCAGCCTGGGGTGATTCTTGGATCTAGGGCACAACTGTGAGTAGGGGTGAAGGGGGAAGAGGACCAAGGAGAGGGGAAGGTTCTGGTAGGGTCCAGCCCAATCTCTCCAACTCTCAGCTGTCCCCCACGTGCCCAGGGAAGAAGCCCAGGGGTAGGCCTCACCTGAGTGGTGGAGATAGAAGCAGAGGAAGAGGGGAGGGTGCTGGTGAAGGGGGACCGGCTGAGGCGGGGCAGGGCAGAGGTTCCTGGGGGCCCGAGCAGGCTGGAAGAGAGGGGGGTGCTGCAGACAGCCCGCAGCATCCCGCCACCATGGGAGATGGGGTCCTTATTACTGGTGTAGATGCCTACAGACAAGGAAGAGAGGGAAGTGTACAGTCACTCCTCACCCAGCTCCCCTCAGTCAGGGGGCTCAGCCCTCCCAGAGAATACGCTTCCCCAGCCCATCTGGCCACACACACCAGCGTCACCCTTGTGCTCAGATGCCATTTCTTGGCTGGGTGACATCCGCTTGATGTGCCTATCAGACTGCCCTGCCCAGGCTTGGAGAAGTGCTAGCTTTTCCAGCTCCTCTCCCTGAACTTGGTCCATCCTGATGGTACCTAGCCCAGTCTCCCACCACAAGCACACAGGAGTCTGGTGCAGGAGTGTCTTGGAGGTAACTCTCATTTCATCCTCAACTCTGTTCTGGAGCAATTTCTGCCACATTTCCTTCTAACTGCTCCTCCATGCCTCTGCCCCCTCTAGACTGGCTGGGCCCTGAGATACCCTCCATCCCAGGGGGGAGGTTACTAACCTGCCCCCAGCAGGGGGGACTCCAGGCTGAGGCTGGGCAAGCTCCCAGAAGGCCCAAAGGTGCGGGAGGCCAGGCCGCCCAGGCCAGAGCTGACCAGGGAACCTCCGGAGAAGGGTGAGGCGGCCGTGGCAGTAAAGCCGGCCAGCTGGGCCCCAGGCAGGGCGGGAAGGGCCGGGCCCCCAGTGCCCTCCTTGTTTCGGCTGCCCTTGGGACGACCTGGCCCATGTCGGCTCCTCTTGCTGGCTTTGTGCTTCTTCTCCTTCAGGCCTGGTTCAGGGGGCTCCTCAGCAGGTGCAGGGGTGGCACTCAGCGCGGGCATCCTCTTGTGGCTGCCAGCTGAGGCCCCGGACCCCATGACGTGGGGAGACTTATAGTCCCCAGGGGAGGGGACCCGAACCCGGGCCGAGCTGGAGGTGGTGGTGGAGAAGCGCATGATGGGTCCAAAGCCAGAGAAGACCACCTTCTGCTCAAAGAGGTCAGTCTTGGGGGGCTCAGGGGCTGAGGGAGAGGGTGGGGCCGAGGGGGTGGGGGCCCCGGGCTTGGAGTACTTGTCCTCCTCTGGCTGCTCCAGTTTGGGGAAGGCAGAGAAGTCGGGGGAGCTCTGCAGGGACGAAACTGCACAGAGGGGAAAGAGAGTTACAGCTGGCCCAGGTCCCCTCACCTTCCACGAGCCATGGGGCAAGAGCCCTGGTTCTGGATGAGGAAGCCTGGTTTCCCAGCCCAGCTCTGCTGCTGTCCCTGAGTCCTGGATCAGAGTCCCGCCCTGCTAGATTTCCCACCCTACCGGCCTCACTGGATGACTGTACAGATGGGAGGAGATAACATTAACGATGAGGCCTTAAAAATGGCCTCTGGGGACCAGCAGTTGGTGTAATGGATATGTTGCTGGACTCCCATGTAGGCAACCATAGTTCGAGTCCCGGACCCAGTGGCTTAAACTCATGCCGGGTGCGTGCATGCCCAAGATCCCGAGAGGAGAATGGAGGAGAAGGGATTGTGGCATGGCCATACCCCCAGGGGGGGATTTCTCCCTTTCTATCTCTCTGTCTCTGTCTTTCTGGTGAGCACATGCGCCCTAAAGCAAAAACCTCTGGGGAAAAAAATGGCCTCTACAGCTCAAGTGTAGGGACCCCTAGAATTGCTCTGGGTTGGAGGGGCCCTGAACCAGAGGGGAGCAGAGTTCAAATTAGAGGGAAGACTGAGAAAAGGATCTGGAGGAGGGCATGCAGTGGGGATCCCCATCTTTATCCTGAGCCAACACAGAAGTACGTGAGATGCAAGACCAATGTTGTGCGAAGGCCCTCGAGAGAGCAGCTCAGGGCAAAAGGCCACCCAGTCCCAGCCTCCTCTGGATGTCCACACTCACCTGCAGGCTGGAAGGGTCCCCCAGAGGAGGAGGAGGAAGAGGAGGAGGAGGAGGAGGCGGAGGTAAAACTGCTCACACCTTTGCCGCTGCTCAGCTTCTTCCCCTTATGACTCAGGCTATGGCTGGAAGACTTTTTCCCCTTCGAGTCCCTGCTGCTTTCAGAGGTCTCCTGAGTGCTGGCCTCATGATGGGAGGAAGAGGAAGCCGAGGAGGAGACCTGGAGGGAAGGCAGACAGAGGACTCACCCTGAAATGGGCCTGAGGCAGGGACACAGGATCTGGGCTCAACCCAGGAACCTGAGTTACTGGATGGACTTCCAGGCAGCGGGCTAGGGGGAGCCCCTAGACCAGGGAGTGGGAAGGCAGCTATGGAGCTCCTGGGGAGGCAGAAGGGAGTGCTCTGAGTTCAAGAATGCACCTGCTGTCATCTCAGGCAGGAAGACACCCAGCAAGGGAAAGGTGCGCAGTCCGATCTGTCTTTTTTTGTTTGTTTGTTTTGGAGAGGTTTTTGCTATAGGGCGCATGCGCTTGCCAGACAGAGAGATATGGAGAGACAGAAAGCGAGAAATCACCCCCCAGGGGGGATGGCCACACCGCAATCCCTTCTCCTTCATTCTCCTCTCGGGATCTTGGACACGCACGCACATGCGCCCGGCATGAGTTTAAGCCACCGGGTCCGAGACTCGAACCGCGGTCAACTACGTGGAAGTCCAGCAACACAGTCCAGCAACACAGCCATTATGCTAACTGCTGGTCCCCTGAGTTACTCTGATTGTCTGTTCACTTCGGTATTTAGCAGTGTCTGTGAGGGCAGGCCTACTCCCCTGGCTCCATCTTGGGGCTCTCCAGCTGCCAACACCAGGCTTTGCCGCACTCTCCGACCACTGTGTGCTTCCCCTAGACACCTGAGCTGAAGATGCTGAGCCCTCCACTGGACGGCCCGTCCTTACTCCCCCTGGGAAACTTCTCTTCCTTTATATCCAGCCTGGAAGCTCCCTGTGTCTGAAGCCTTCCTAGACACCTAGGGTGAAACAGGTCACTGTCTTATTTCCAGGGCACTGTGTGCCCACAGCCACATGTCAACAGTCGCCACACTGCACTGAAACGTACTGTCCCCATGTCTGAAGTCTTGGTAACCTCAGAGCGTGGCCAGGAGGTTGTGGCTGGATTTGGGTAGAGCAGGGTGTGGGCCTGCAGGCCTGCCCTTTGTGGCTAGATTGGGGTGTGAGCCCCTCAACCCTGGTGAGCTGTGGCATGGGGCAAATCATGCCAATTTGGAGTTAGGAGCACACAGCCAGACACAGTGATGGTGGCAGCTGCTGGCAATGCACTGTAGCGACAGTGCTATATATAGGGGTCAATAGCACAGATCCTTCATCCAGATTGCCTGGTTCAAATCTCAGCTCTGCCGCTCACTGGCTGTGCGCTTTTAGGCAAATTCCTTAACCTCTCCGTGGTGCAACTTCTTCATTTATTAAAAAGAGTAATAAATACCTGTTTTGAATTATACTGGGGATCAAACCAACTAATCCCCACGCGCCCCTCCCAGCCCATTATAGAGGAGAGCCCAGCACGGCACTTGTGGTGAGTTCTTGCTTCCTTTACTGCCAGAGGTGGCATTTTTTCCTCCTGGTGGAGACCAGGTATTCAGGAAATTGTGCTGAGCACACAAGTATTAGAGGGAGGCTGGGTGGGGAACTGAGAGCCATCCTGTGCTGCCCCTCCCCGGGCGGAGCCCTGGTCTGTGTCTTCTTCTTTGTTCTTTTAAACAGCTGGAGTTCTGAAGGGAGCCAGATGTGGTTCTGAGAGCAAGGGAGGAGAGGGGCTGGGGGAGGGCAGCTGAAGTGCTGGGGCGGGTGGAGGGGGCTGGGCAGAATTCTCTGGCCTGTCCAAGAGACAAGCAATGACCAGGAACTCCCAGATCTGTGGCCCTTTCTTCCCACCTGCCTGCAGGCCCTAGAAAGGTCAAAGGGCATGAATGATAGGCTTTTCCAGGTGAGTCCTGGGAAGCAGGGAGGGGAGAGGGTTACTGGGGCAGTTGCTACAGCAACATTGCCCTGGAAACCCGATACCTGAGCCTCACTACGATGCCCTGAGCACAACCACCCATCTGAGGCAGGCGGAGGAGAAGGCAACATGGCAGAGACAGGAGGAAGCAGTTTCTCTAGGCCCCCAGGGTACTGCTTCCATGGGGAGGGCAGACTGAAGGCAGCAGCAGGGAGGGTGTTCTGGCTTGGATTAGTGACTCCTTTCTTGGCCTAGGCGAGGGCCTGCCCTTCTCTCAACCAGATGTTGCCCATTCCTGGAGCCAAGCCTGACATACCATATCCTGCCTGGCGGGGAGAGGGCAGGGCCTGGGGCACTGTCCAGCAGCCTGCCCTCCATGCCACCTTGGCAGGCACTTTCAGCTCCTTCAACCTGCATGGCATGGGATCTCAGTTAGGCGGCAGGCTCTGGAGTGCTGACAGGAGAGGGGGTCCTCTGCCTCATTCTGGGGGATGGGCCCCTAGACTTGGAGAACGGGCCTGGGTGTGCTCTACCCCTCTCTGCAGCCCAGAGCCTAGTGACGAGGTCTCTATCAGGACAGAGCCAGAGGTGAACATCTGGCAGCCAGCAGGCAGGGTGGCACCCCACTCTGCCCCTGCCCTCATGGGTGGTCAGTGATTGGTGGGGCCTCTCAGAGCACAGGCCCCTCCTAGGCTAGAAGGGGAGCATGGCCCAACCTTGCCTGTCCTACTGTGTCCCCAGACTAGCACCTCATCCCTTCTGAAAGTGGGCGGCCATACCTTGTCAGCAGTGGGGACCCCTGGCGGGGTGAGGATGCTGGGGGGTGACTCAGGCCGCTTCTTGTGCTTCTGTTTAAGGCGTTCTTTGTCCTTTCGACTCTGGGGAGGGAGAGGTGACAGATATTGGTCAAGGGGAGCCGTCTGGGTGAGGATGAGTGTGACACGTGGCTGTGGGGAGCTGACCCTTCTCAGGGATGGGGCTCTGTGGGAGTCATCTCCCCTCGTGGAGGACTGGAGGACGGGGAACTCTGATTGGTCAGGAAAGGCTCGGGCTAGTTCCTCTGAGAGCCAGAGGCCCTTCCCCCATCCTTGCTGCCTGCTAAAAATAGCCTGTCCCATTATCACGCCAGTGACACAGAACACTACACACGTGAGCACGCACCTGCAGGGGTGTCCACCTGGGACACGGGGCTGTGCAGGGGCTCATCACACGTGGTACGGAGCATGAGGGACACATGTGGTGCACTCACAAACTGGGCTGGCATGTGCACAGACTGTGTGCAGGATCATGTATCTGGGGCTCTGGGGACACTGCCACGGAGGAAGCACCCGGACACAGAGCCCCCACCTTGCCCTTCCAGACACTCCATTTCACTTCCTCAGCCTGCTCCCACCCCTCCATGTTCTCAGAAGTAAGGGGGCAGCTCCAGACCTCAGGGCACCTCACAGTGGCTTCTTGAACAAAGAGCATTTGTGAGCATGAGTGTATGTGAGCACATGCGGAGACTGGGCAGGAGAGGTGGAGCAAAGACCTGTACCTTCTTCTGGCCCCTCTCGTGGTGGGTCGGGTGCTTCTCCTGCTGGGTGGATGGTGAGGCTGACCGGCTTCTCCTGCCAGCGACAAAGCCACTGCTACCTCCCCCTGTGCTGCCACTGCCACCACCGCCTCCACTGGTGTGCCTGGACGTCTTCTGGGGACAGAACCGGAGGAGTTACCAAGCCCTCCTCTCTAGCTTAGAGAAAGAGCCCTGAAGAGCTGACAATCCTGGGGCAAGTCCATCTTCCCTCCTGTCACTAAGAGGACCTCGAGTCCTCCACGATGCTCTGCTCAGCCTAAAAATCCTAGAGGTCCCCCAGCTTAGCCAATGTAGACTCAATAGTGGAGCCCAGAAGAAGCAGAGGGTGTCTTGGCCCCCCAGCAAAGCACAGGTGGAGGGAGGATTGGAGTCCAGATCTCCTTTCCACCCCCTGCTCTCTCCAGGGTGCCCTGCTGGCCCATCCTGGGCTTAGAAAACCACTGTCCATCTCCACCTCCTTTGCTGAGTGAGAGGATGTGCACGGGACCCTCTCCCCCACACTCCATGTCCCATCTGTCCCCCCAGACACTTCATCCAGCTAGCACCTCCTCCTCCCTTGTTCCTGGCCCTTTCCCTTCACTAAATACAGCCAGTGGTAGCTTCTGCCCTAAAGAATGTGCTGTGCTGGGGCCAGCCAGCTGCCTGGTGGCTAAGGTGGCTGAGTTCCACATGGCCGACTGCACAGTGCGAGTCCCAGACCTAGTGGCTTGAAAAAGTCACCAGGTGAGTGTGTGCACGTCCCCCAAACCCCGAGGATGGAGAAGGGACTGTGGTGTGGCCATCCTCCCTGGAGGTGCTTTCTCACTTCCCTTCTCTCTCTGGTGAGTGCACATGCCCTACAGGAAAAACTAAAGCAAAAACAATGCACTGCCCCTAAACATCAAGGACAAACAACCCTAGCACTGCCTTGCCTTCAAGCCAGGGGCCACCGTCCCCCATCCCTTAACGGCTAATGCGCTCCCCGCAGCCCTGACTGCTGGCTTCACCCAACCCCAGCTTGCAGCTGCTCCCTCTCAGGTCACCAACCTTTTCCCCACTGCCAAATCCAGGGGCTAATTCTCAGGCCTTGTCCTACCCAGCTGCTCCCCAGAACCCCAGCCCCCAGCACGGAGTACTGCTCCTGCCCTGCTGTGCTCCAGACCCCTTTCAGTGGTTCCCTTCCCACCTGGGCCCACGCTATCCTTGTGAATACGTGGGGATTCAGTCCTGCTCAGGGAAGGGGGGGATCTGACAGCCACCACATCTGAACATATCCCTTGGAAACTTATAAAATGACCATATAACTTATGAACCAAATCAGGACACTTTTTAAAGTGAAAGGGAGGGCTATTAAAAATTACACCAGAGCAACAGGCAGAGATTGGGGCTGCCCAGGACAAACCAGGCCATACACTCACCCCACAGAAGCCAGCTGGGCCCTATTCGTGGCACCCATCCTGGGGATTCAAGCTCCATTCACCCAATGTCTAGAGGCTGGGCCCTGGATCCCAAGTGTCACCCTCAACTCCTACTTCTACACTGCCTTCACTTTTAGCCGAGTCTAGTTGACACCCAGCCTCATCCCACCATCCCCCTTCTCAGAGCTGTCTCCCAGTCACCAGCCTCGGTCCTCCGATCCGGCTTCGCCGTGGCTGCCAGGGTAATCTTCCTAAAAACAAATCTGATCATGTTACTCTCTGCTCACAGGCTTGCAAGCCTGTGGCCTGGGAGTGAGGTCCCGGCTGTGGCCAACTTCTCCAGGACACCGCACAGCATCTGGAACAGGCCGGTGTCTCCAAGAACGAGGGCTAGCATCCACTCCAGCCTCTCCTGCAGCAGAAGCCAGCCCAGCCCTGGCCCTGCTGAAGCTTTCTGGAAAGCCCCATCTCCTGCCTCATCCCTACCAAATACCTCACCCTCATGCCACTCACACAGGCTCCTTCTCATCTCAGGACTGGGTCCGTGCCAGTTCCTGGCCTGGACTTCTCTGTGTTCACCTGACAGGCTCCTGAGGAGCTTCAAATCAGGCTGCCTAGTCTAAATCCCATCTGCCAGCTGTAGGCTAAATTACATAATCTGGGGGAGCATTAGTTTACTCATCTGTGAAATGGGGAAAATAAAACACCTAGCTCCTAGGGTGGTTAGGAGGATCACACAAAATCAAACACGTAAATGAGCCAGCAGGTGGTGTGGTAGTGAAGGCTCTGGATTCACACATGGCTGACTATGGTTTGAGTCCCAGACCTGGCAGCTTGCTTTCTCATTTTCCCTCTCTCTGTCTCACTATGGTGAATTAAAATAATAATAAACAAAATTAAACAAAGAATTCTTTTTAAAAATCCAGTAGCTTATAAAAGATAAAAGCTGAGTGCAGAGGCTGGGGCATAGAAACGTTAACTCCCATTCAGTTTCAGTGTTGCCTTTTCCATGAAGCCCCTCATACTGAGCAACAGGGTCCGAGCTCTGTCTTCTGGAGTGCACAGCGTGGGTCAGCTCTGACTGATGGCCCTCAGTCTTTAATTCATTCCCCATCACATGGAGAGCTCAAGGGTGGGAACTGGTCCTTCCCACCACTGTCCTCCCAGCACAGCCCCCGGCCTGGCCCTGAGCCCACGCCTTATAAACCGTGGGTGACTGACCCACACCGCCCTGGTAGACGGAGCTCACCATCTTGCTGAAGTGGTATTTGCAGTAGCCGCAGTACTTGACATTGTCGACCTCCAGCACTTCCTCCTCACACAGCAGGCCTGCCATCTGGGCACTAACAAGAAACGCCAGTCTTAGGAGAGTGTGGCCGCAGACCAGGCCAGGCACCCTCCTACCCTCCCAGACCCTGGCTGAGGTGGAGCCAAGTTCATCCCAGGAGGCAGCAGCCGTGGCAGGGAAGGGCAGGGCAGGGATCTCACCAGGTGACGTGGAAGGCTTGTCGACATCCGTGGCGGTTACAGGTCATGCAGGCTCCCGAGGCCGCCTTGCTCTCCCGGCCCTGCTCCTCACAGATATAGCAGGTCTGCAGGGCACACAGCAATTGTCCTTTCCTCCAGGAAGCCCCGTTATGCTACCCAAGGGATCTGCCTCCACCTCCACTCGCCCCAGGACCTTAGACAGCGCTGTCTGATAGAACTTGTTCCAGTAATGGGAACCTTCTATGATCTGTACTGCCTGACACAGCTGCCACTAGTCACATGAGCTTCTATGACTGAGGAACTGAATTCTAAGTTCTACTTAGTAATAGAATCTAAATTAACTTATATAGCCTCTTGGGGCTGGTGGCTACTGGACTGGATACACAGTCCTTGGACAATAAGCTTGGAAAGGCCCGGGGATGTGTCTGGCTCACCGGGGAGCTTACTCTCACCTCCGGACCTTTGTACGTGCTGCTTCTGCCTGGAACCCGAGATCCTACCTTCTCAAGGCTGGCTCCTACTCTGGCCCCAAGTCTCAACCTAAACGTCTCCTTCCTAGACCACCTTCTCTAAAGGAAGCCCCCAGGTGTTCTTTATCTCAGGGCTGTTTTCCTTCCACGGTACTCATCCCAGCTTGCTACTCATCCCAGCTCGCATTTACTCAATCAGCCTATTTATCGGTAAGTCACTGTCTTCCCAAGTAGGCATGTGCGTTCCACTGGGCGGGCGGCACACCCATCTTGGCCAATACAGAATACCTGTGCCTGGTGCCCTGCACCACATCCAGTGGGATAAATGAAACTCAGTGAAACGACTGAATGAGTCAACTGCTTGCTGAGGCCCACCTCTGACAACACTACTGCCAGGACCCTACTATTTCTGCCCAAGTTTCAGAGCGTCAGTGTGTGTGTGTCAATGGAAGAGTGGTTCGGTGGGAGGCACCTATTCCCTCCTGAGTTTCCTGAAAGTTCTGGCTGGGCAGAATCAAATTGCACTGGATAAAGAACCGCACTGAAGTGACCCCAGGGTGGCAGGCTAGGGAGGGGTAGGGAGGGGCTGGGGCTACAGGGGCCGCTGACCTTGCTGAAGCGGTCGTGAGGCACGTACTGCAGCACGATGGGCTCCATGGTGAGCACGTTGGCGAACTGCACCTCGGGGATGTACAGGGCACACACCACGTGGGCCCAGCCTGGGGCAGCGTGGGGTTGGCCTCAGCTGTGGATGGCGAGCCCAAGACCCCACCCCCACCCAGCTGCAGACAGCCCCACCTCCACCGCCTGCCCGGCAGGTTCCAGGGGCAGCCAGGGACAGGAAAGCCAACCTCAACCAGCCCAGCCCACTCCTCCTTCACAGACCGTCTGGGTACTTTGCTGACCTCAGGAGAGGAGCCCCCTCACCTCCATTGTCAGTCCTCTTCAATGCCCCGTCTTTGTGTGGGCACAGCTCACACCTCTGCCAACGCAAGGGGCACAGGGGTTGGGTCTGCTGAGCTGAGCCCTCCCTGAGCCCATTCACAGGGCCCAGGGTGAGGTGGTAGGATGGCAGGGGGAGGGGGCTGAAGAAACAGCCTTGGCCTTCAGTTGACAATTGTTAAAGATGCCTGAGGGACAGGGCGTTAGCACAGTCCCTCCGCCTTCACACAGATGGGAAACTTTCCATAACAAAAGTTCAAACAGACCAAAGTCCCGTGCTTGGGCTGGGGCAGAGTGAGGGGTGAGCTGAAGGAGATGGGGTTGGTGATAGGTGTACAGGAAACAGGAAGTCCTGTGTGACAGAGCTGAGACCCACCCCAGCCTGAGTCCCCTAGCTCGACAGGGACGGGATGCTCAGGTGTGTGGGAGGGGAGTGGGGCCCCGAAGGGGAGTCTGGAACTCACCACCCTGGCTGCTCTCTCCTGAGATTCACACTTCCGGCAGAACCAGGGTCCCGTTGGCACCTGAACGATGCCATAGCAAGCTAGGGGTGAGGGAGGAGAGTCACTCAGCGAAGCTGTCAGCCAGTGGCTTTCCCAGAGTAACTGGGGGAAAGGAGTGACTCCTAAGAACTAGAGCCAGTTCCAGCAGGGGAGGGGGGACGGGGGGGCACTGCTTCCCTAACTGGGGGTCACTCCCCAACCAGCAGGACCACCAGG
>NW_006159986.1:31094-32017 GCF_000334495.1 Tupaia belangeri chinensis | reverse complement strand
GGAATGCCCAACAGCACAGGTCCGGCCCTGGACCACACAATCAAGCACTCCAAACAGGGGCAGGCGGGAAGTCTGAGTCCATGACCTTAAACTTCTAGATGATCCTCCCCCAACGCCCTTTCTGGACCTGTTTCCCAGCTCCTGCCCTGGACCAGTGCTCGGTCCTAGGCAGCAGAAACAGTGAGAACCAGACCCGGACAGCAGCCCCGGTCACCATAGTCAAACACGTTTTTGTTGTTATTGGGGGGGGGGGATTTCTTAAAGGGCCAGTAAGGAAAGAGGCGTGGATGTCGGGGGTCCAGGGACCTCATCTTCTACCTCTACCTATCACAGGCACAGGTCAAAAGTCAAGGCCGAAGGCAGGTGCAGTGCAGGTGGCTGGGAGGAGAGTGGCGGGGGGGGCGCGCACCCAACGCAGGACTTTTTAGGAAGGGGGGGCAGCTGCCTATGCCAGACAGGCGGGAGATGCCAGCCTGCGCCCTCGGCAAGATTCCTCAAGGAGTTAACTCCCGAACCATGTGCTGCTGGGGGAAACTCCAAACCTCCCTCTTCTCCATTCTGGCCCCCTGTGCAACCTCTCTCCCAGCCTAGCTCTGCACTGCTCCGGAGGATTTCAGGAGTCCCCTCTCCCCTGGGACCCTTCTCCCTTCCCAATTCCGCTCCTCCCAATATCCGGAAGCGAGGGGGGATGACCCCCCTTGACCTCTTCCTCCCAGAGCCGGGACCAAAATAACCGGGCGGGAGGGAACACCTCGCACGCAGGTAAACATTCCCGGGGCAGCCCCGACACTGCCGGTGTGGGGCGCCGGGAGTTCACTCCTTGCTCCTTAGACTCTCCCCAAACTCCCTCAACTTGGGGTGGGGGGCGCGGGGCTGAAACAATAGGCAAGAAAACAATGCCTGACCCGGTCCTCCAGGACCGG
>NW_006159986.1:27432-30120 GCF_000334495.1 Tupaia belangeri chinensis | reverse complement strand
CCCGCCGCCGGGTAAAGTCTTAGGTTCAGGGAACAAAGCCTGGCTTGGTAGGGAGCTTTTCGCTCGTTCGCCCCGCGCTCTTCTTCCGCCTTCCTTTTTCGTTTTATGGCTCTCAGTTGTCGCTCGCGAGCCCTCCCTCTGCCTGCCCTTCCGTCTCGGTCCGAGCCTCCGGCCCCTTCCGCCCAGATCTTCGCTTCTGGGTCTGTTCCTCCACCCGGAGGAAACTTGAGGTTGGAGACCAAGGGAAGGGGCGCTGGAAGGAACAGGACGACGTGGACCGCTCGGCCCTCGGTGTCTGACGTCGGGGGGAGTCTGGATGGCCTTTCTTGGGCCCTTCTCTCGGAGGCCCCCCTGGAGGATAGACATTCTCACACCCAGACACTTTTTCATTCAACAAATATTTATTGAACGCTTACTTTGTGCCAGCGTTGCAATAGGGTAAAGGACCTGCCCTCGGGGAGTGAGCAGACACACGCGCGCGCACACAGGGACTCGGACCTCAGACGCACACCGAGGCCCAGACACACAGACTCACTCCCGGCTTCATCCAGACGCGCCACCTGACGATCCCAGACACAAGCCCCAGCCCCCAGGTGCACTTAGAGACTCACGCAGGTTAGAGCCCCGCGACTGCGGAGCCGCTTGCGAACCAGTTACACTTGACCTCTCGGCACACAACACCGCTCACACATGGCACTCCAGAGTTAAAGTCCCTGAAATTGGGTCTGGGGAAGAAGTGAGTGGGCGTCAGCTCGCAAACGTCTCCCCAAGATCACCCTGAGCAAGAGGGACGCAATCTGAACCCCCCATTCCTAAAAGGGGGGGTCGACGCCCGGAGGGAGCAAAGGTCACTCCTCCCCAGCGGGAGGTTGGGTGGTGGAGGGGAGACGGCCGTCCTGGGGGCTTCAGCGCCACATCAAAGACCTCGCGGCCGGGAACGCTTCCTGCGGGGGAGGGGCAGACGGAGAGGCGAGGGGGAAGACCCGCCTAGGGACTAGGGGTGGAGGAGGCCGCCCCCCTTCAGCGCACTGCCCCCCTGGCAGACTCTTCCGCCGGGTCCGCCTCCTTTTCACCAGCACCTGTTCAACCGGAACATCAAGGGGCCGGGGCCGCCGCCGGCCCCCCGCCCCTCCCGAGTCTCTTTAGTACCTTTCATTCCGGAAGAGGGGGTGAATCCCCGCCCAGGAGGGGGGAGTAGGGCGGGGGAGAACTTGTCCTTGACCTGGTCTGCGGCGTCAGGGATTTACTCCCTTAATCCGAGCGAGGCGGGAGTTTGGGGAAGTCGGGGGAAGCTGAGTTCTGTGCTGCAGAATTCCACTTCCACCTCACTCCTGCGTGGACACGGGGAATACCGGAGGGCTGCCGGGAAGAAGCTCCGTCTAAACGGGAGGAATAGGGGAAGCCTAACTCTTCAGTGTTCGTGCCCTGGGGAAAGGGTCTAGAGCCACTTATTGTCGAGGGCCGGTCCAAGAGCCGAGATCCCGGTGACGACAATCACACGCCGGTTCCTTGGTCAGATTTGTGAACTTCGCTCAGACGAAAAGTTAAACCAGATACAGAAGAAAAATCTCACTTAGGAGTTTCTAACGAATTATCTTTACTAGCAAGAATAAAACTGTAAGAAAAACAAACGCAAAAATGTCAGCTCTAGCGGTGTGCCCGTTACAGAATGTTTGAACATTTGCTTTTGGGACTAACCGCCGGCAATGTGGCTGTATTTTCGGGTTTCGTCGGACAGGGATCACTAGAAGGCCTTTGGTCCCTGCACCCAGGGGTGGGCGACCTGGAACTGGGAGCCGGGAATTGTCTCTGTACCCGGCTTATCTCCCGAAGCTTGTGGGATGGACAAGAGAAGACGTTTGTGCGTTTCGTGTGTTAGGCATAATGTTTTGTTTAATCCTCCCCACAATCCTTTAGATTGGGTGTTAATATCCCTATTTTATGGAGGGAGTAACTGAGGTTCTGGGGGGAATGACTTGCCCAAAGTCACTCTGCCTGGAAGCGGCAGAGTCGGGATTTGAACTCAGTCTGTCCTTGGCGCTGGTCGAGTCTCCGCCACGACGCGTTGATCGACTGCCGGTGCTGAGCTGGGATGTCTGCCTCTCCTCTACGCACTCATCTGCCAGCAAGCTTTCCCTGCCAAGGCCGGGGAAGACCCAGTGCCCACCCGCTTGGGTGAATGGGAGGGGGGGGCAGGGTACCCAGGGCTGAGCTGGAGCTTTCTCCAGCCTCCAAGTTTTATTTTCTTAAGCGCCCACTATGTGCTGATCCTTGAAAAAGGACCCAGAGTAGAACTCGGCCAACAAGTGGTTCAAGCTCATCATACTCTGTTTGGCATGACAGCACCGACTGGAGGTTGTCACGCAACTCCTGGCTGTGTGACTTTCCGCGAAAGACTGCACCTCTCCGAGGCTCAGCTTGTCCCTCTGTATATGGGGCGTTAAAGACCCCTTGCCAAGGGCTGCAGTGAAGACCGAACAAAAATCCTTCGGTAAAGCACTCAGGCGCACAGTAGGCACTCAGTCCCTCCTTGTCCCTTCTCCGCCTTCCGCGCTAAGCGTGCCAGGGCAGCGGTTCCCGCTCTCGCTTCCCGCCTCCAGCATTTTCGCCCGTCCCGCGCGTCCCGCGGCGAACGGGCTGGGGCAGAGACGACGAAACAGAAAATTATTTCCGCCCGCTCGGCCCGCC
>NW_006159986.1:24286-26907 GCF_000334495.1 Tupaia belangeri chinensis | reverse complement strand
CTGAGCGGGGGAGGCTGGAGGGTGTCGAGGTTTCGCTTCTACTAGCCGGCGCGGCGCTTGGTTTCACCGGTCCCCGGGGCAACCTCCCTTCTCCTCTTGGCCATTAAACCGCCCTGGGTTCTGGCGAAAGACTGCGCCGGCGCCCGCGGGTTTGCGTTTGCATTGCGTCTGGCTTACCGTTTACCGAGACGCTTTCTGCCCCCCCCCCAAAAGCAAAGCTTCTGACCTTGGGGTTGTTCAGGGAGGTTAAGTTCTTTTCCCCAAATAACCCAGCCAGCGAGAAGCTTCAGGTGGTCTATGGGCCGAGAAGGAGGGCCTGGCGGGGCGGTGGACTGACCCGGGTAGAGTCCCAGCCCTGCCACTTACTGGCTTTGACCATGGATTAGTAGCGCTTCATCTGGGACTCTCAGTTTCCCCATCTCAGCGTCAGGAGTGATGCGAGCAATGACACTGTCAAGTGCCCTGCACAGCACAAGGGTGACTTCCCGTTAAAGGCCAGGACTCTGAGGGGGTCCATCTAGAAGGCCTGATTAGCTTGTGGGGGTGGGCGTACAGGTTCTTTCCTGAGTCAGACGCCCTGGGCCGGATGAATGGAGGCTGGAGGTGACGAGGAACTGGTGGGAGTGAGGGGATTCCCCAGGCATTAGGTCAACAGTCATGATTATCGTCAAGAGTGACTCTGCACATGTGGGATTTTTGGCTTTTTAGATCCTTCTACAGACAGAACGTGATAGTTAGTGTCAAACCCTGCCTCTGTCATTAGCTAGCAGCCTTGCTTTGCCAACCTGTAAAATGGGGACAATGCGTCTCTCCTCCAACTTGCAGGGCTCTGGCAACCTGAGCCAGTCGGAGTCCTGCAGGTGCTCTGAGAGCTGTGAGTGAGTAAGAAGTTAGGGTAGCAGGGGCTTCCTTCGGAGAGTTAGAGTGGGTAGGGCGGTAGAAGTTCCTGGGATGAGGAACCATCTGCCCCAGTTTTTTCCTGGTGTCTAGTTCCAGCCCTGCCTCTAATCAGCAGTTTTGACCTTGGGCAGAAATGATTACCCCTTCTCTAGTATTTGGTTGGGTGACTAGATCTTGAAAGTCCCCTGGGAGGTAACATTCAGAAGGTTGATGACTACTCGTGGGGTAGTTTCCAGGCTGAGGGGTGACAGGCGACTGCCACGTTTGCCCTGTGTTCCTCTTTCTGCCAGTTCTGAAGTCTGAGCCTCATCCCTCCCGTGACAGTCACCAGCAGGGTGGAGGTTGGGACAGTTGTACCACTCAGCCACTGGATCATCACGGGAGGTCAAGCACAGGAGAGGGACCCCGGCTGCAGAGGGTGACAGAGAAATAGCTCCGAGGTGATAAGGAATATCGAAGTGCTCTGAGTGATAGACACTGGCAGGGAGGCAGCGACTGTGTTTATGGGGTCTGGGAAGGCCCGGGCTGGGACCGAGTGGATGGGGGTGGGGCTCGCAGACAGGGAAGGGGTAGAGAGCATTCGAGGTGGGGGAACAGCACCGTCAAAGGTACAGAGGCAGAAATCAGCAAAGCGTGTGTGCTGAGGTGCACCAGCAAACACATGGCGGCATGTGAGGTAAGAGAGAAGCAGAGAGGGTCAGAGCGATGGAAGAAAGACGAAAACCAGAGTAAGGGGCCTTGGCTAGCCTGCCGAAGAGTTTGCACTTTAACTTGAGGACAGTGGGGAGCCTGAGGGATTTTAAGGAAGGAGTGTGTGGCGGTATTTGCACACTGGTCGTCGGGGTTGCAGGAGGCTAGGGTTTGTTTGATTAGTTAGGACAGCCATGCTCACACTTTAAGCTCAGGATCCTCTGGGAGTCTTGTTCAAATGCAAATTCCGACGCCATGTGGTCTGGGCTGGGGTCTGAGATCCAACAGGATCCACAGGCTCCTGGGTGTTCCTGTATGGCTGGTCCAAAGAGTACACTTGAACAGCACAGGTAGGGGGCTCTAAGGGCCCCTTGACTGGCAGCTGCAGAGGGGCTAAGAGGAGGGCTGAGTGTGAGAAGGTGGATTGGACAGAATGGAACGGAAACTGCTTGACTAGAGACAGACATGCAACTCCCAGGAGTGCAGCCTGGGGACTTTGGTGTGTGGCGTTTGTTTAGAACCCAGGAGTGGGGGTGGCTGGGCGGAACTGGGAATCAGCAGCTTTGGACGCTCCATCTACAGTACATGAGGTGGAGATGCTCAGTGGGCAGTCAGCCATCTGGGTTTGGAACAGCAGAGTTTGGGCCCAGAGGCCGCAGTGAGAGGGCTGGCAGGCCGTTCTGAGAGGTAGGAGAGTTTAAGTCCTGGGAGTGAAGAGGGACATTTAAGGAGGAAGCAGTGCCAGGGTCACATGCCACTGGGAGGTCCCTGGAGAGGATTCTGCAAGGAGGAGGGCCCTAGTGACCTCAGCAGGCTCTGGTGGGGATGGGGACTGACCTCAGCAGGCCAAGCACAGATTGGGGTTTGGGAGGTGCAAGAGGAGGAAGGGAGGGGAGGGGAGGGAGGCAAGGATGGACACTGGTGGTGTGGTGACAATTTTTTTAAGTCTTTTTTTTTAAGAATTATTTACTTATTTAATTCCATTTGTTGTTATTATTTTTTAATTTGACCAGAGAGAGAGAGAGAGAAAG
>NW_006159986.1:23583-23905 GCF_000334495.1 Tupaia belangeri chinensis | reverse complement strand
GGGGGTGTTTTTTCCCTTTTTTTCCCCCTGGTTTTTTTTTTTTTTTTTTTTTTTTTACAACTGGCATGTTTTTCAAGCTGCAAGGTCCGGGACTTCACAGTGGGCTCCATAGGATCCAGCTGCCTTAGCCACCATGTCACCTCCTGGCCCTGAAGTTTCTTTTTTTAAATTTAATTTATCATTATTTTATTGTTATTTCGTAGGGGATTTTTTTTTTTTTTTTGAGAGATTTTCGCTATAGGGCGCGTGCGCTCGCCAAAAAGACAGAGACATAGAGACAGAAAGCGAGAAATCACCCCCCCCCCCAGGGGGGGAGGGCCAC
>NW_006159986.1:22804-23562 GCF_000334495.1 Tupaia belangeri chinensis | reverse complement strand
AGTGTGTGGCGGTATTTGCACACTGGTCGTCGGGGTTGCAGGAGGCTAGGGTTTGTTTGATTAGTTAGGACAGCCATGCTCACACTTTAAGCTCAGGATCCTCTGGGAGTCTTGTTCAAATGCAAATTCCGACGCCATGTGGTCTGGGCTGGGGTCTGAGATCCAACAGGATCCACAGGCTCCTGGGTGTTCCTGTATGGCTGGTCCAAAGAGTACACTTGAACAGCACAGGTAGGGGGCTCTAAGGGCCCCTTGACTGGCAGCTGCAGAGGGGCTAAGAGGAGGGCTGAGTGTGAGAAGGTGGATTGGACAGAATGGAACGGAAACTGCTTGACTAGAGACAGACATGCAACTCCCAGGAGTGCAGCCTGGGGGCTTTGGTGTGTGGCGTTTGTTTAGAACCCAGGAGTGGGGGTGGCTGGGCGGAACTGGGAATCAGCAGCTTTGGACGCTCCATCTACAGTACATGAGGTGGAGATGCTCCGTGGGCAGTCAGCCATCTGGGTTTGGAACAGCAGAGTTTGGGCCCAGAGGCCGCAGTGAGAGGGCTGGCAGGCCGTTCTGAGAGGTAGGAGAGTTTAAGTCCTGGGAGTGAAGAGGGACATTTAAGGAGGAAGCAGGGGTCAGGTCACATGCCACTGGGAGGTCCCTGGAGAGGATTCTGCAAGGAGGAGGGCCCTAGTGACCTCAGCAGGCTCTGGTGGGGGACTGACCTCACCTCAGCAGGCCCAGCACAGATTGGGGTTTGGGAGGTGCCA
>NW_006159986.1:18899-22657 GCF_000334495.1 Tupaia belangeri chinensis | reverse complement strand
GAAAGGGAAAGTGAGAAAGCAAGCCACTAGGTCTGGGACTTGAACCATGGTTGGGCATGTGGGAATCCAGCTCCCTTACCCACCATGCTACCTGCTGGCCCCCAGTGTGGTGACAATTATAATAGCAGCGATGACAGCAACAACCACCTTTTTTTAAGGCTTTTCGTTTTGTTTGTTTGTTTGTTTTTAAATTTGCTGTAGGAGCTGGAGAGACACAGAGACAGAGAGCAAGGCAGAGGGAGGGAAAGTGAGAAGTCACCCCCATGGGAGATGTTTCCTCCATGCTCCGTTAGGGATTGGGGGCACACATGTACACACAACTGGCATGTTTTTTTTTTTTTTTTTTTTTTTTACAACTGGCATGTTTTTCAAGCTGCAAGGTCCGGGACTTCACAGTGGGCTCCATAGGATCCAGCTGCCTTAGCCACCATGTCACCTCCTGGCCCTGAAGTTTCTTTTTTTAAATTTAATTTATCATTATTTTATTGTTATTTCGTAGGGGATTTTTTTTTTTTTTTTGAGAGATTTTCGCTATAGGGCGCGTGCGCTCGCCAAAAAGACAGAGACATAGAGACAGAAAGCGAGAAATCACCCCCCCCCCAGGGGAGGATGGCCACGCCGCAATCCCTTCTCCTCCATTCTCCTCTCAGGATCTTGGGCACACACGCACACGTGCCCGGCATGAGTTTTAAGCCACGGGGTCCGGGACGCGAACCGCGGTCGACTACGTGGGAGTCCAGCAACATAGCCATTACACTAACTGCTGGTTCCCCCTCATAGAGAATTTTGTCTTAGGGACTGTGCACTCACCAGAGAGGGAGAGGGAGAGACAGAGACACTGAGAAAGAAGGTGAGAAATCATTCGCCTGGGGGGATGGCCATGCCATACTCTCTTCTCCATTCTCCTCCTGGGACGGGCATGCATGCACACCTGAACTCAGTGTGATTTTCAAGCCACTGGTCTTGGACTTGAACCATGGTCAGCCATGTGCAAGTCCAGTGATTTAACCACTATGCTATGTGCTGGTCCCTTATTATTATTTTTAAAAATTTGCTACAGAGCTCACACACTTTCCCAAGAGAGAGAGACCGAGAGACAGAGGGAGAGGAGGGAAAGCAAGAAAGCAAGCCCCAGGTGCGGGACTTCTTTCTCTTTTTTTGGAGAGGTTTTTGCTATAGGGAACGTGCGCTCGCCAGAAAGAGAGAAAGTGAGAAATCACTCCCAGGGGTGGGGAGTGGCCATACAGCAATCCCTTCTCCTCCATTCTCCTCTCGGGATCTTGGGCACACACACGTGCGCGCGCACGTGCCTGGTCTGAGTTTAAACCTCCGGGTCCAGGACTTGAACTGCAGTCGACTACATAAGAGTCCAACGACATAGCCATTATACCATCTGCTGATATTTCTTACATGAGTGAGAGAGACAGAGATGTACTCTCAACAGGGTCTTGGTGTTGCCATCCAACCCCAGCCTAAGCCAACCCCAGATCCTGGGCATACTCATGCCCAACGTACTGAAGGAGGTCTCTGGACTTGAACCCAAAACCTTCCATGAAGATCAGCAGTACATTTACCACTGTACCACAGCCCAGCCCCAGCAGCTCTCTTTTCTTTTTAAATAATCTGCCAGAGGGCATATGTGCTCAGGCCAGAGAAAGAGAGAGGAAAAGTGAGAAAGCATTCCCCAGGGGAATGGTCACTCCACAATCCTTTCTCCTCTAATTTGCCTCCTTTGAGGATGTTGGGCATGCATGCACTTGTCTGGCGTGTTTTTCAAGCTGCCAGGTGTTGGTCCGGGTCTGAGACTCAAACCATGCCATGTGGGATCCAACCACCGTAACTACCAGGGCTGGCTCCCAACAGGCCCCTCTTGATGAGAGCTTGTGAGATGTCAGGCACCGTGCTAAGCGTGTAATATGTTCCCTGTAACCAGTGAGCCTTGTTCCATCTTGTTCCCAACCCCTTCCTGTATCCTTTTCTCTCTCTCCTTTCTTTTTTGAAAATTTCATTCATTATTTTTTAATTTGCTATAGGGCACATGTACTCACCAGAGAAAGAGAGAGTGAGAAAGCAAGCGTCCAGGTCCAGGACTCGAACCGTAGTTAGCCATGTGGGAGTCCAGCACCTCAACCACCATACCACCTGCCAGTCCTATTATACCATCGTAGAATTAGAATTAATTTGGAAACCAGAGGAATAGATGGTCCTATATTCAGACTTTTGGGGCCCTGAGATAACCCAAATTTACATAGAAGATACAGAGTAGGCTTCTCATTACTTATAGATTTAGATAAATAAGAGCCTCCTGCCCAAGAAACAAAAACTAACTGAAGCCAAGGGGAACAAACAACAACAAAACAAAAAACAAAAGCGCTAGTTCTGGGGCTCGTTCAGAACTCATTTTCTCCTCCTCCAGAAGCCACGCTCATCTGTGATATTCCGTCATTTATTTACTCAGTCAGCATTTGTTAGACCTACTGTGTGCCAGGTAGTGGGCCAGGCACTGGTGATATAGACAAGATTAAAGCATGGGGCCAGGTGGTGGGGCAAAGGCACTGCGGCTGGGCCCACATGGGAAAGGTCCTGGCCCTGGTCCTTCCTGAGTATGCTGGGCACATGCGTGTCCATGATCTAGACTTGCAGAGACAGGGTAGATTGTTGTATCCCTTTTACAGAAGAAATAAACAAACTTGAAAAACAGGATTGGGGCCAGCAGATGGCGTAATGGTTACATCGCTGGACTACTACGTAGTCCACTGTAGTTGGAGTCCCAGACCCAGCAATTTTAAAAAAAACTCATGCCAGGTGCCTGTGCATGTGTGCCCAAGATCCCTAGAGGAGAATAGAGGAGAAGGGACTGTGGTATGGCCATCCCCCGATGGGCGATTTCTCACTTTCTGGCTCTCTGTCTCCGGGGCAAGCATACGCACCCTATAGCAAAAATCTCTCTTTAAAAAAAAGAAAGAAAGAAAAAGACAGGATCTAGTCCTGAAGGCTAGGGGTAAGAGGGAAGCATGGCAGACAGGCCAGCGATGCATGCAGTGTGGTGAGTTACAGGGGGGATGGGCCACTGACAGGGAGCCCTGGACTAGGAGCTCTGGGTGCAGCCCCAGCTAAGCTCCTGGCCAAGGATCTTGGCTGAGACTTGAAGGTGACCAGAAGTCTGCAGAGTAGCCGCAGGCGAGGGAGGATACTGCAGGCTGAGACCAGCATGTGGACACAGCACAAGCTGAGAACCCCAGGAGGGCTGCTGGGGCGAGGGGTGGACAGGGGGTACTAGTATCCAGTGTGAGAAGACGGAGAGATGAGAGCAGCAGGGGGAGAGGATCAGGACACATGTCCATGACAACCCCAGGAGGATGAGGGCCGGCAGAAGGTGCTGAGCACAGGTACAGGTGCAAAGTGTCCTGTAGCCTCAGCAGAGTTGGCGGTCGGAGGGGTTAAACCAAAGGCGGAGAGACGTGGAAATTATTTTAAGTGTGAGAATGCAAGTTCCGTAGGACAGCAATTTGTGTGTGTTGTGTTTAAGCCCCTGGACCAGTAGTTGGCACACAGTACGTGCCCAGTTAGTGCTTGTTGAGTGAATGAAGGTTTGAGCACCTCTGGGAGTTAGGAAAAGAATAGGGGTTCTGGGAACATTGGTGGGAATAGAGAGGGAGATTTTTAGGGGGATGAAATAAAGAAAAGGAGATAGCTGACACTTGGTAACCATGGCATGGGAAGGTGACTCCCAGGTTTCTGTGTTAAAGGGAATGCCG
>NW_006159986.1:3496-18555 GCF_000334495.1 Tupaia belangeri chinensis | reverse complement strand
TCGAACCGCAGTTGACTGCGGGCGAGTCAAGTAACAAGCCATTATGCCAACTGCTGGTCCCACATTCTTCTTTTATCTTTCTTTTTTTCCTTCTTTCTTTTTCTTTCTCTTTCTTTTTTAGAGAGAGATTTTTGCTACAGAGTGCGTGTGCTCACCAGAGAAACAGACTGAGACAGAAAGCGAGACCTCCTCCCTCCCCCCAGGGGGAATGGCCACTCTGCAATCCCTTCTCCTCCAGTCTCTTTTCAGAATTTTGGGCACACACACACACGTGCCCAGTGTGTTTCAGGCTACCGGGTCTAGGACTCAAACTGCGGTTGGCCATGTGGGAGTCTGTTGATGTAATCATTATACCATCTGTTCGTCCCAACACTTTTTCTTAAAGTTTTTTATTTTTTTTATTTTTAGTTTTGCTATAGGGTGTGTCCATACACCACAGAGAGTCAGAGAAAGAGATATAGAGAAAGTGAGAACTCACACCCCTCCCCCAGGGGGATGGCCATGTTGCAATCCATTGTCCTCCATTCTCAGGGTTTTTTGGGCAGGCATGCACATGTGCCTAGTGTGCTTTTCTTCTCCTTTCTCTCTCTCTTTCTTTCTTTCTTTCTTTCTTTCTTTCTTTCTTTCTTTCTTTCTTTCAGAGAGGTTTTTGGTATAGGACACTTGCACTCACAAAAAAAAAAAAAGAGAGAGAGAGAGAGACAGAAATCATCCCCCCAGGGGAATGGCCACGTCACAATCTCTTCTCCTCCATTCTCCTCTCAGGATCTTCGGCATGCACGCACACACACCCAGACAAACAGAAATCATTTCCCGGGGGATGGCCACATCACAATCCTTTCTCCTCCATTCTCCTCTCGGGATCTTGGGCATGCATGCAGATGTACTCAGCGTGAGTTTAAGCCACCAGGTTCGAGACTCAAACCGCGGTCAACTACATGGGAGTCCAGCGACATAGCCATTACACCAACTGCTGGTCCTATCTAGTGTCCTTTTCAAACCACCAAGTCCAGGACTCTAGCGGCACTGTTGGTCATGTGGGATCCAGCCACCTCAATCTCCATGCTATCTGCTGGCCCTCATGTTTTTTTTAATTTTTTGCCATAGGGCACATGCACTCACTGGAGACAGAGAGAAAAAGCGAGAAATCACCCCTCAGGGGGAATGGCCACATTGCAATCCCTTTTCATCCAGTCTCCTTTCAAGATTTTGGGTATGCACACAAATGTGCCTGGTGTGATTTTCAAGACACTGGGTCTGGGACTCAAACCGCAGTTGGCCACATGGGAATCCAGTGTCTTAACCACCACACCGCCTGCTGGCTTTTTTAAAGTTTATATTTTTACTTATTTTTTTTTCCATGAGCAAGAGAGGCAGGGAGAAGAGAGACCGCTCCTCCCATAGGGTCTTGGTGGGACCCACCCAGTCATCAGCCAGCCCTGGATCATGGGCATGTGCGTGACTAGCACATGAGGGAGGAGCTGGACACAACCCGGAACTTTGCCAGGCTGATCAGCCTCACAGAGCGCCACATGTATGGCTACGCCACCGTCCAGCCCCCCTAAAAACTGTAAAACGCTTTTGGAGCACAGGTACTGTTCTGTCCACCTCTTCCCCATATCCTTCATCCTCTCAACAAATATCTGGAGCACCTTTGAGCACTGTCAGCAGTAGATGGGAGCTGCAGCCCTTGAGCAGCGAGAGCATGCTGGGAGGCTGCCCAGGTGCAGAGAGCAGAAGGTCCAGGCAGGGGTCCCAGGGAACTCAGCCCTTAAGAAGAAGAGCCAGGCAAGGAGCAGGAGAAGGAACATCCAGAGATAAAGGACCCCCACAGACAGCAGGGTCATGGGGACCTGGGAGGAGAGGAGAAGGAGGGAGGGGGTGGCCCTGCAGGACAGGAGTCTCAACAGGATCCAGCCTGAGGGAGGGGGATTATAGCCATCCTTCCTTCCCCAGGGCTGGGCCGTGAGCTAGAGGGAGACATCCAGCAGGGGAGGAGGATGCGGAGTCGCGGGAAGGTGGCGTTTTCGGTGGGAACTGGCTGGGGCACGAGGGCTTTGGTGGAACATGGGGGGTGCGCTGTGTCCCGGAGAGAAGGGGAGGAAACCAAAGAGGAGCAGGGCGAATGTGTGTGTAGGACTTTCCTGCTTGATAGTATGCATTTTTTCTTCCTCTTTTTAATTTCCCAGAGGGCTTATGTGCTCACCAGAGAGAGACAGGAAGAGAAGATGGAGAGAGAGTGGAAAAGCACCCTCCCCAACCGCCATGAGGAATAGTCATGTCACAATCCCTTCTCTTCATCTTTCCTTCCGTTTGGGATTTCGGGTACATGTTCCCATGTTGTGGAGTGAATGAAGGCGTGTTTCTCAAATTATCAGTCCGGGCAGCAATGGCACCGTCAGCCACGTGGGATCCAGCCGCCTTCACTGCCAGGCCACAGGTTAGCCTTTTTCCTCTTTTAAAATAATATTTATTGAGACCAGCAGATGGCGTGGTGGTTATATTGCAAGTCTCCCACACGGCTGACCACAGTTGGAGTCCTGAACCCAGTGGCTTTGAAAACCATGCCAGGCATGTGTGTGTGCATGCCCAAGATCCTGGGAGGGGAATGGAGGAGAAAGAGAGGGAATAGCATGACCATCCCCCCTGGGGGGTGATTTCTCATTTTTCCTCTCACTGTCTCTCTCTCTCTTTCTTAGGGCAAGCATACATGCCCTAAGGCAAAGAAAAAAATTTCTTAAGAAAATTTATTTCTTGGGGCCAGCAGGTGGTGTGGTGATTGGAGTGTTGGACTCCCACATGGCTGACCACAGTTCAAGTCCTGGACCTGGTGACTTGCTTTCTCACTTTCCCTCTCTTTCTCTGGTCAAATTTTAAAAATAATAATAATAATAACAAAATAATTCTAACAATTAAAAATTTTTTTTTTCTTCCATGAGTGAGGAAGACAGAGTGAGAGAGACAGAATCTCCACCAGGATCTGGACTCAATGATCTAACCCCCCCCCCACCCGCCAGCCCTGACTGGTGGGACACATGTGCTCATTGTACTCAGGGAGGCCTTTAGATTTGAACTGGAAACCTCCTGTGTGGGACTGTCTTGCAGAACATTGTGTTTTTCCACTGTGCCACTATTTGTTCACTATTTTCTCTTTTATTTATTTATTTTATTGCCAGACAGTGCACATGCTCACCAGAAAGAGAAAGAGGGATAGAGTTGAAGCACCCCAACGAGGTGTAGTTATACCACAATATTTTTCCTCCACTTCTCCATTCCATCAGGATTTTGGACATGCATACACATGTGCCTGGCCTATTTTCTCTTTTAAGAAAGAGTTCTTAGGGACCAGCAGATAGCATAATGGTTGTGTCACTGGACTCCCACATAGTCAACCACGGTTCAAGTCCTGGGATCCGGTGGCTTCAAACTCAGGTCGGGCACGGGTGTGTGCGTGCCCAAAATCTCGAGAAAATCCCCTCCACCCCCCTTTCTTGCCCCACTTGTCTCTTTCTGGAAAGCTCACGTACTCTCTGACAAAATTTTTGCAAAGATTTTTTAAAACCCCAATATTCTCTCCCTCCCTCCCTCCCTCTCTCTCTCTCTCTCTCTCTCTCTTTCTCTCACTCTTTCTTTCTTTCTTTCTTTTTTCAGTTTTTCCTGTACAGCATGAGCACTCACCAGAAAGAGACTGGGGCAAGGGGGAGGATGAAAAGCACCCCCCGGGGGAGCACGCTCCAATCCCTTCTTCTCCATTCTCCTCTTGTCATTTCAGGCACGTATGCATATGCACCCAGTGTGATTTTAAAAAGCATTATTAATGTGGGACAAGCAGTTGGTGTAATGGCTATGTCGCTGGACTCCCATGTGATTGACCGCAGTTCGAGTCCCAGACCCGGTAGCTTGAACTCACACAGGCCGCGTGTGCTTGCGTGCCCAGGCTCCCCAAGAGGAGAATGGAGGAGAAGGAACTGTGGTGTGGCCATTCTCCCAAGGGGTGATTTCTCACTTTCTGTCTCTCTGTCTCTCTCTCTTTTTGGTGAGCTCATGTGCCCTATAGCAAAGAACTGCTCCAAAAAATATGTATGTATTATTAAGGAATTAATTTCTTTTTTTTTGGAGAGATTTTCACTGTAGGGCGCGTGCGCTCGCCAGACAGACAGAGAGAGAGACATAGAGACAGAAAGCGAGAAATCACCCCCCAGGGGGGATGGTCACGCCGCAATCCCTTCTCCTCCATTCTCCTCTCAGGATCTTGGGCACGCACGCACACGCGCCCGGCGTGAGTTTTAAGCCACCGGGTCCGGGACGCGAACCATGGTCAACTACGTGGGAGTCCAGCGACATAGCCATTACGCTAACTGCTGGTTCCCAGGAATTAATTTCTTTATTTAATTTGATCTGAGAGAGACAGAGAAGGAAAATGAGAAAGCAAGCTGCCAGGTCTAGGGCTCAGACCACAGTCAGCCATGTCGGAGTCCAGTGCCTTACCCACTGTGCCACCCGCTACAAGTCCAAGACTAGAACTGTGTAGTCAGCCATGTGGGATCCAGTGCCTTAACCTCCATGCCACCTACTGGCCCCCTCTCTTTCCTTTTATTTTATTTGGTATAGAGGGAGACAGAGAAAGAAAGAGAGAGAGAGAGGGAAAGTGAGAAAGCAGGTCTTTAAGTTCAGGACTTGAACTGTGGTCAGCTGTGTGGGAGTCTAGCACCCAAACCACCATGCCACCTGCTGGCTCTCTATTTCTTTTTGAAGACAGGATCTGACCATGTCATACTCTTCCTGCCTCAGCCTCCCAGCTGGCACTATAGGTGTGCACCACCATGCCCAGCTCTTCTCTAGACAGGGTTTTGCTATGTTGCCCAGGCCAGCCTTGAATTCATAACCCTCCTGCCTCAGCCTCCCCAAGCGGCTGGAATTACAGGTTCATAGCACTGTGCCTGGCCTTTAGGTTGGGGTGGAAATCAAGTCCAGGCCTCCCATGTGGTCCTGGTTTGCAGACCACTGATTTTCGTAGGATGTGCTATTGGGGCTAGGGTACTTGGTATGTGAGCTTGAGAGACAGATGGAGAGAGAGAAAGTGAGAAATCACCCCTCCTGTTCCCCCACCCGCCAGGGAGATGGCCACATCGCAATCCCTTCTCTTTCATACTCTTTTTGGAATTTGGGACACGCACGCACATGTGCCTGGCCTGAGTTTTAAGCCGCCAGGTCTGGGACTCAGACTGTGGTCAACCATGTGGTAGTCCAGAGCCTCAACCATTACACCACCTGCTGGCCTCCCCACTTTTCTTTTTTTAAATGCTGGCATGCATGTTAGAGAGAGAGAAAGAGAGAGAGAGCCCCCCAGTGGGACCTGGTGATGTTGCAGTTCTTTTTTCATCAAGTCTTCATCCTTTCAGGATCCTGGGCACAAGTGTCATATCCAATGTGACTGTGGTTTTCTTTCTTTCTTCCTTCCTTTCTTCCTTTCTTCCTTCCTTCCTTCCTTCCTTCCTTTTTTTATTAAGAATTATTTTATTTTTAAACTTTCATTTATTTATGTATTCATTTATTCATTTTAATTTGATCAGGGAGGGACAGAGAGAGAGAGAGGGAAAGTGAGAAAACAAGCTATCAGGTCAGGGATTTGAACCTCGATCAGCCATGTGGAAGTCCAGCGCCCTTAACCACCACACCACCTGCCAGCTCCTCTAATGTGTTTTTCTTTTTTTTTTTTAATTTAATTTTTATTTACTCATTTATTTTAATTTGACCAGAGAGAGACAAAGAGAGAAAGAGGGAACACAAGAAAGCAAACCACCAGGTCCAGGACTCGAACCGTGGTCGGCCATGTGGGAGTGTCCAGCGCCTTAACCACCACGCCAACAGCTGGCCCCTCTAGTGTGTTTTTCAAGCCAGCAGGGGCAGGACTTGAACCCTGGTCAGCTATGTGGAATCTACTTCCTTGGCACAATACATAATTGTACTATGGGACCAGCCCCACTCTATTTTTTGTCTTTAATTGCCAAAGAGCACATGTACTCACTAGCAAGAGGGAAAAAGTACCCCCCAGTGGGGCATGGTCACACCTCAATCCTTTCTCTTCTATTCCTCCCTCTGGTCAGGATTTTGGGCATATATGCACATGTGCCCCGCATGTTTTTCAAGCCAATAGGTCTGGGACTCAAACTGCACAGTCGGGTATGTGAAATTCAGCCACCCTAACCACTCTGCCACTAGCTGATCCCAGACATTGTTGATTTTTTTTTTGGTAGAGATTTTTGCATGTGCTTGCCTGAGAGACAGCGATAGAGAAATAGAAAATGAGAAAGGGGGGGGGGGGGGGGGGGGGGACGGCCCCGCCTCAGTCCCTTTTCCTCCACTCCCTCTTGGGATCTTGGGCACACACACACGCACAGCATGAGTTTCAAGCCACTGGCCCTAGGACTCGAACCATAGTCAGCCGTGTGGGAGTCCAATGATGTAACTAACTACTATGCTGTCTGCTGGCCTGACATAGGTATTTTTTTATAGGGTTTTATTGTACTATGATCCTCCTGTCCCAGCCTCCCATTTAATTAGGATCACAAGTACACACAACTGACCGGCAGGTGGTGTGGTAGTTACGGGCACTGGACTTCCACATGGTTGACCATGGTTCAAGTCCCAGACCTGGCAGCTTGTTTTCTCACTTTCCCTCTCTGGTCAAATTAAAAAAATGAATAAATGTAATAGGAGACCAGCAGGTAGCGTGATGGTTAAGGTGCTGGACACTCCCACATGGCCAACCATGGCTTAAGTCCCAGACCTGGTGGCTTGCTTTTTCATTTTCCCTCTCTCTCTCTCTGTGTGTCTCTCTCTGGTTAAATTAAAATAAATGAATGAACAAATAAAATAATTAAAAATATGAATATAATAAAATTAAAAATAAAGTAATTCTTAAAGCAAACAAACAAAAAAAAAACAAGTACACACAACCATGCCCAGCACATGGTGGCCAGCTTCCCAAGTGATGGCTCTACTTGTGTGTTACTGTGGCCCAGGTACTGACATTTTTACAGACGAAACCATCCCCTTAATAGAGGTATAGAAAGAGGTATAGAACATTTCCATCTCCCCAGAAAGTTTTTCTTCCTCCTTTCTTTACATTTTTTTTTTTCTTTTGGCCATAGGGCATGTGTGCTTGCCAGAGAGACACAGAGAAGGAAAGCAAGAAATCGGCCCCCCGGGGGATGGCCACACAGCAATCCCTTCTCCTTCATTCCCCTCTTAGGATTTTGGACACACACGCACATGCCTTGATTTGCAAGCTGGCAGGTCCAGGACTTGAACCAGGGTTGAATGTATGAGAATCCAGTACCTTAACCACCACACCTCCTGCTGGCCCACAGAAAGTTTCTTATTCTCCCGAGTCAATCAGTCCCCTAGCCCCAGGCGGCACTGCTCTGATTTCTGTCGCCAATGGATCATGACAGATTAGTCTTGCTGGTTCTAGAACTTCATAAAAGTGTACACGATATACTCTGTGTTCTGCTGCGCTCTCAGCATTGTATTTTCCTCTTGAAAGACGAAGTGCAGCCATTGCTGAGATGGGGGCTCCAGCTGAGGACAGGAGGAAGGGTGAATCACGTGGGGCTGTGGGATGGAGGGGCCAGGCAGGACTGGGGCACAGCAAGCGGCTGTGTGTGGCTGGCAGCAGATGAGAACGCAGCCCATGGATTTGGGATGGGGGAGGGTGTTCCAACAGCGGAGGCTTCCAGAGTGCAGTGAGCCTTGGTCATGCAGGGACAAGGAGGCCTGTGAGGATGAATCCATCTGGACCCAGGTGGACCCAGGTGGACCCAGGTGGGCGTCAGGATGATGACAGGTCAGGTCGGAGCTCAGAGTCTTGGAGTCATGCCTGACTCCTCCCACACTCCCGTCCTTGTCTGGTCGCCTCTTATGTTGAACTGCCTCTGGAATCCTGCCCTCTGTTCCCTGACTCTGGTCCAGGCCTTCAGCTCCTTGAGCTTGACCTTCTGCAGTTCTGGCCAAACCTCGGCGGGAATCCATCTCTCCTCCTTCTGGGGGAGCCTCTCTCTCGTTTTTGTTCACTTTGCCAGAGGACATGTGTGCCACCAGAGGGAGATAGAATAAGAGGGATGGAGAAAGTACTCCTTGGGCCAGCAGATGTGGTGGTGGTTAAGGTGCAGGACTCTCACATGGCCAACCATGGTTCAGGTCCTAGACCCTGCAGCTTGCTTTCTTACTTTCCCTCTTTCACTGGTGAGTGCCTGTGCCCTTTAGCAAATTAAAAAATAGCAATAATAATAAGTAAGATTAAATAAATAATTATCTTAAATTAAAAAAAAAAGAAAGCACCCCTTAGTGGGCGATGGTCATGCCTCAATCTTTTCTCCATTTCTCTATCCTGTCAGGACTTTGGACACATGCCCAATGTATTTTTCCCCCTAAGCTTCTGGGGCTGGAGTCTGAACCACACAGAAGGTCATGTGGGCTCCAGCTCCCTGAACCAGTACGCACAGAGCTAACTTATTTTTTTTGGAGAGGTTTTTGTGTAGGGCATGTGCGCTCACCAGAAAGACAGAAAGAGAGAGAGACAGAAAGTGAGAAATCACCCCCCAGGGGGGATGGCCACACCGCAATCCCTTCTCCTCCATTCTCCTCTTGGGATCTTGGGCACGCACGCACACGCGCCCGGTGTGAGTTTAAGCCACTGGGTCTGGGATTCAAATCGCGGTCGACTACATGGGAATCCAGCGACATAGCTATTATGCCAACTGCTGGTCCCGAGAGCTAACTTTTTTAAAAATTATTTAATTAATTTAAATTATTTAATTAATTAATTAATTTTTATCTGACCAGAGAGAGACATACAGAGAGAGAGAGAGGGAAAGTGAGAAAGCAAGCCACCAGGTTCAGGACTCGAACCATGGCCAGCCATGTGGGAATGTCCAGCACCTTAACCACCACACCACCTACTGGTCCTGAGAGCTAACTTTTTAAAAAATATCATTATTTATTTACTGTTATAATTATTACTAGTTTTAAATTTGCTGTAGGGCACATGTGCTCATCAGAGAAAGATAGACAAAGAGAGGGAAAGCAAGCCCTCGGGTCAGCCGTGCGGGAATCAAGCACCTTAACCACCACGCCACCTGCTGGCCCCACTTTTATTTTAAGTGTATTTATTTCCTTCACGAGTGAGAGAAAGCAAGAGAGTCAGAGAGACAGCTCCTACAAGGTCTTGACCCCAGGACTCACCTCCAGCCTCAGCCAGCCCCGGCCACAGGCACGGGCAAGGCCCGCATATCCAGGGCGGTCTCCAGAGGCCAGCCCGGAACACCCCCAAGTTGGCCTGCCTCACGGTGATGCATTCGCTGCTGTGCCACCTGCTGGCCCCTTGCTGGCCCCTCTCCCTCTCTTGCCTTTTCCTCTCAACCTCCTGGTGGGCTCAGGACGCCCCTTTGTCTTGTCTCCAGAATCTCTCCTCTCCCTTCCCTGCTCTGCTTTGCCAGTGGAGACCAAGCACTGTCCATGTGACAGCTCACACTGCTGGCTTCACCTCGCCCCTGCTGAAATTTGTGCCAACCGTCACCGGGAACCACCCGTCATGTGACATTTTTCTGGGGGTTGTGGCTGTCTGGTGTCCCCTTTCCTAATTGAGGGGTGCCCCATTGGGTGGTCTGCCCTGGAATTCTGACCTGCCCTTGCCTCCTGCCTCCCCCCTCCACACCAGCTGCTTCATGCACAGTCTTCTCTGTGTCTCGGTGAGAGCAACTCTTCACAGTTGTTCGGGCCAAACACCTCCAGTCATTGCAGACCTCTCTCCCACGGCCACTCCATCAGCAAATCCAGTCAGCTCTACTTTCGAAACACGTGCAGAACCGATGACTTCCCAGTGTCTGCACCACCGTCTCAGCTCTGGATTCCGGAGGTGGCCTCCTAATGGGTCTCCCTGCCTCGGCCCTCGCCCCTGCCCTCCGCTCCCTGCTCAGTGGCCAGCATGACACTACGAGACCGTAAGAGGGTCAGGTCGCCTTGGCTCACAGTACTCAAGGGGTTCCCATCACTCTCAGAAAGAAGCGAAGTCCTGGCGGTGGCCTGCGAAGTGGCATGCAACCTGCCGCCACTACCCTGAGCTCAGCTCCTCCACTACCCATCCCCCACCATGATACGACCACACTGAGTTTACTTTTATTTTAAATTATTTTATTTGACTATTTATTCATTTATTTTAATTGGACCAGAGAGGGACAGAGAGAGAATGAGAAAGCAAGTCACCAGGTTCGGGACTCGAACCGCATAGAAGCAAGCCACCAGGTTCAGGACTCGAACTGCATAGGCCATGTGGGATTCCAGGGCTCTTAACCACCATGTCACCTGCTGGCACCCACATTGACTTCTTGGTGTGCTTCTGCCTTCTCAGACAGGTTTTCCTGAACCACCCTCTGTTCGACCGTCCTCATTCTTCCACCTCCCCCACAGCCTGATCTTCCTTATACTTTTTGCTGTGGGGCACATGCACTCGCTGGAGAGAGAGAAGGAGAGATATACAGAAATAACCCACCCAGGGGGGATGGCCGCACCACAATCCTCTCTTCTCCATTCTCCTATCGGGATTTCAGGCACGCACGCATGCATGCATGTGCACCTGGCATGTCTCTCAAGCCACCAGCTCTGGGACTCAAACCATGAAGTCAGCCATGTGAGATCCGGTTGTCTTAACCTCCATACCACCTGCTCCCTCCTTATACATTTTTAAAAAGAATTATCCATTGGGGGACCAGCAGGTGGTATGGTGGCTAAGGTGCTGGACACTCCTACGTGGCTGACCACGGTTCAAGTCCCGGACCTGGTGGCTTGTTTTCTCACTTCTCCTCTTCCCCTCTCTCTCTCTGTATCTCTCTGTCAAATTAAAAATAAATGAATAAATAAATAAAATTTAATAAATAATCATAAAAAAAGAAAAAAAAGGATTATCCATTAATTATTATCATTAGTATTGCTATTAATTTGCTATAGGGTACACACACTCACCGGAGAGAGAGAGAAAGAGGGAGAGAGAAAGAAAGCAAGAAAACAAGGCTCCTGGCCTGGGACCTGAACCATAGTTGGCCATGTGGGAGTCTAGTGCCTCACCCACCATCCATCCTGCTGCACCCCTGTACATTTTTTTAAAAAGTTTATTTCTTTCATGAGAGTGAGAGACAGAGAGAGAAAAGCACCCTCATACCACGACCCCCACTCCCTCTCCCGGCCTTCTCAGGTGTAGGTAGGTCTATTGGGAACCAAAGCCACGACCTCTTGTATGGACCCGGCAACGCTGGGCACCCGCTGCCCTCCTTATGCTTTTTCTTTGTCTTTAAGCTTCTATGTTGTTCGTATATTTATATCTGTCATTTTCCGTCATTGTGTCCCCTCTGACGTCCCACAGGATCTTTGTGGATTTTGTTGTTGTATTCAAGGGCCTAGAACTGTGCCTGGCACATACGAGATTCTCGACGAATGCTTACAGGAAGAACAGAAGGAAGGAATTCTGGACCTCCGTCTTCCTGCCCTGGGAAGCCAGGATGTGGCCACATGACCCACACTGCAGCGAACTGAGGCCTTCATGCTCTGCTTGGAGGAACAAGTGACCAGACAGAGGCTGGTGGGGTCACTGTCATGCTTCAGGGAGGTTCCCAGTGCTGCTCGTCCCCGCGCATGTCCCTGCTTAGACACAGTTGTGCTTCCTGCTCTGGGTCCCTGGGGCTAGACTAAGCGAGTCCTTTCATTTCTGTGTTTGCTAGAATGCCAGTCTTCCAGGCTTTGGAATCACTTCTCAGTCTCGGGATCACTCCCTTGGCACTGGCCCCCAGGACCATCACCTCCTCCGAATACTCCCTTCCCCTGCACATCTTTTCTTCTTCTTCTTCTTCTTTTTTTTTTTTTTTTTTTGAGAGGTTTTTACCACCTGCTCCCTAGAAAGACAAAGAGAGGCAGAAAACAAGAAATCACCCCCCGGGGGAAATGACCACACTGCAATCCCTTCTTCTCCATTCTCCTCTTGGGATCTTGGGCACGCACGTACATGCACCTGGCGTGAGTTTAATCCACTGGGTCCGGGGCTCAAACTGTGGTTGACTATGTGGGAGTCCAGCGACGTAACCATTACACCATCTGCTGGTCGTCTTCTTCTTCTTCCTCTTCTTCTTCCTCTTCTTCTTCCTCTTCCTCTTCCTCTTCCTCTTCCTCTTCCTCTTCTTCTTCTTCTTCTTCTTCTTCTTCTTCTTCTTCTTCTTCTTCTTCTTCTTCTTCTTCTTTAAATAATTATTATTCTTCAATTTGACCAGAGAGACACAGAGAGATGGAGAAAGCAAGCCTCCAAGTCTGGGACTCAAACAGCAGTTGGCCATGTGGGAGTCCAGTGCCTCAACCATCATGCCACCTGCTGTCCCACTTTTAATCCTTTTTTTAAAGTTTGCCAGAGGGTGCATGTGCTTCCTAGAGGGAGAGACATAGAGACAAGGATGGGGAGGGAGGAGAAAACACCTCCTCCTTCTCTGCCATTTCTCCATACTGTTGGGATCTGGGGCATGAATGTACACATACACATAGTATTTTTCAAGCCTCCAGGTCTGGGATTCGAACAGCAGTCAGCCATGTGGGATCTGGTTTCCTTAACCACCAGGCCATTGGGCTGCCCCCCTTCCCTTGCACTTCTCCACTGCCTTTGGAGGTTCCATTTTCCCTGTAGGAGTCCTCTCCTGGGTTCGTGCAGCTTCCCCTGGAAGGGCTTACTCATGCTGGGACTGCAACCTTGATCTGGTCCTGACTTTTCCCCATCCCAAACCTCCTTTCCCGGGTCCCCACAGGCCGGGCTGCAGCCGGGGTCCCAAACTGCATTCTCATCTCCTCGCCCCAGACCCACCCTTCCTCTGGTAAATACCACTTCACTTAATGGCCTCCAGTCCGGAAACAAAACCAGGGGTCCTTCCTAACTCCTTATCCTCCTCACTCCTCTCTGATCCCACAGACTTGGTCATGTCAATGCCTCTTAAATCCAAGTGTCCCCTCTCCCCCAACACAGCCCTCTTTCAGTCCTGAGCATCTTTGTCTCAGACCTTGGCAACTCCTCCCAACTCCTCTCCATCTCCCATCTCCCAGGGCTCACCCCTCCCTGTTACGCAGCCTCTGCTGGGTGCAGCCCCTGGAAGCCAGTCTCTGGATGACACTCCTGCTGGGCAATGAATGCACAAGTCCCAGGGGCCCACCCTCAGGCAACTCCCTGGGGAGAGGGGGCGGTGCACACAGTCCTGGGGGAGACTCTAGCTGAGAGAGCAGCAGACCCTCGCTTCCCCCACCTTCAGTCTCCGGTTGCTGCAGCCAAGAGAGAGCCTGCACAGCTCCAAGGTCACACTTTACCCTGTGACACTGGCAGGAAACAGCCTCATCAGAATGAATGGGAGAGTGTCCTTGCTTTGAATGAAATGCCAATGAGGGATAACTTAAGCTAATTATCGAGTCACGCTGGAAGCCAAATTATAGACATTGTCATGTTATAAACACCATTTCTCCAGAGAGCGGCTTGGCGACATCTGGGCAGCTGGGAGCCTGAGCTCATTATCTTCCCCTCCAACCTGCTGTCTCCTCTAGGCCACCCCGATGTGGGGGAACCTCAGCTTTAGCCAGGCCTCCTGGGCTGCCTCCCCACTGCCAGTCGTTGGAGATGCTGTTGACTCCTTCTGAAACATCTGTCCAAGCCTCTGGCCAGGCCTTCCATTAGGTCTGCCCCATCTTGACCTACCCTTGGGCCAGTGATGGACAAGTCAGAGTCTCCATTTTCCTCATGCATAAAATAGAATTTTTGTTTTGAACACAGCAATGGTTTAACTAGTCAAGTAGGTCAACTAGCTAGCATGGAGTTGGGTTCAAACTGCATTCAGGAAACTAGTTCCCCATCCCTTCGTGCTTCCCACCTTCCCCCTTGCCAAGTCTGCCCATAGAGTTTCCTTGTGTTAAAAGGTGATTTGTAGGGACCAGCAGTTGGCATAATGGCTATGTCGCTGGACTCTCATGTAGTTGACCGTGGTTCGAGTCCCGGACCTGGTGGCTTAAGCTCATGCCAGGCACATGTGCATGTGTACCCAAGATCCTGAGAGGAGAATGGAGGAGAAGGGATTGTGGAGAGGAGAATGGAGGAGAAGGGATTGCAGCGTGGCCATCACCCCTGGGGACGATTTCTCACTTTCTATCTCTCTGTTCCGCGCCCTATAGCAAAAACCTCTCAAAAAAATAAATAAATAAATAAATAAATAAAATTAAAAAAAGGTGGTTTGTAGGGAGCAAGCAAGTATAGTGGTTATGTCACTGGACTTGCACATTGCTGACCATGGTTCAAGTCTCAGACGCAGTGACTTGAAACTCATGCTGGGCATGCGTGCCTGAGATCCCTGGAAGGGGAGGGATTTCAGTGTCTCCACCCTGATGGGTGATTTTTTTTTGGAGAGGTTTTTGCTATAGGGCGCATGTGCTCGCCAGAAAAACAGAGAGAGACAGAGAGACAGAGAGCGAGAAATTACCCCCTGGGGGGATGGCCACGCTGCAATCCCTTCTCCTCCATTCTCCTTTCAGGATCTTGGGCACGCATGCACAGGCACCCAGTGTGAGTTTAAATCACCGGGTCCGGGGCTCGAACCGTGGTCGACTACATAGGAATTCAGCGACATAGCCATTACGCTAACTGCTGGTCGTAGGCGGGTGATTTTTCACTTTCCCTCTCACTATCTCTGTCTCTGTCTCTCTCTCTCTCCCTGGCAAAATTTACGTGCCCTAAAGGAGAAACCTCTAAAAAATAAAGTGGTTTGTGGTCCCCCATTCTATGGGATAAAGTCCAATTTTGTTATCAAAATATTCAGCCTGGGGCCGGCAGGTGGCATGGTGGTTAAGGGCACTGGACTCCTACATGGTGGATTGCGGTTCAAGTCCTGTACCTGACGGCTTGGTTTCTCACTTTCCCTCTCTCTCTGTGTGTGTCTCTAGTCAAATTAAAATAAATGAATGAATTGATAAAATTTAAAAAATAATTCTTTAAG
>NW_006159986.1:0-3368 GCF_000334495.1 Tupaia belangeri chinensis | reverse complement strand
CTGCAATCCCTTCTCCTCCATTCTCCTCTCAGGATCTTGGGACGCATGCACACGTTCCCAGCGTGAGTTTAAGCCACCAGTTCCGGGACTTGAACTGCAGTCAACTACATGGAAGTCCAGCAACATAGCCATTATGCTAACTGCTTGTTCCACTTTTTCATTTGACCAGAGAGAGAGAGAAAGGGAAAATGAGAAAGCAAGTCACCAGGTCCAGGACTTGAACCAAGGTTGGCCATGTGGGAGTCCAACACCTTTAACCTCCACGCTATCTGCTGGCCCCAATAAAATAATTCTTAAAAAAAAAAAATCAGCCCTTTGAGTTCCAGTCCCTACTCACCATCCTCCCTATTGTTCAGCCACACTGACCTACTTTATTCGCTTTTAAAAGCGCAAGGGGGTGGGGGCCATCAGGTAGGAGCTGGATCCCACATGGCTAAGTGTTTGAGTCCTGGACCCAGTGGCTTGAGAGTCACACCAGGTGACTATGATTCTCAGGCGCGTGCCCAAAATGCTGAGAGGAGAATGAAGGAGGTGATCGCAGCATGGCCCTCCCCCACGCCTGTGAGTGCATGTGCCCTAGGTTTGCCCCTGGCCTAGTGCTTAAAGAAACTGGATCTCACGTGGCTCTGGCAGCTTGATAAACCAAGGTGAGTGTGTGCTTGCCCGTAATCTCAACAGGGTGGAGAAATAGAGAAGTACAAATGGAGAAGGGATTGCAGGGTGACCACATCCCATAGGAGTGCTTTCTCTCTCTGTCTCTCTGGGCCCACTCTGACAAAATAAAATGCACGCACACACACACAGAGTCAGTCCGGTGCTGTGATGCAGTTGGTAGCATACTGACCTGTAGTGCTAGGAGCTGCACGAAGCCACATGGCCGACCATGGGTTCAGATCACTGGTCGACCCAAAACACACCAGGCACAGGCCCTCATGATCCTGACTGGCGGGAAGGCTGGAGGAAGGGAATTGCCCATAACTACTAAGGGTGTCTATCTGTCTCATAAAACAAATAACATAATATATAAAAAGTATAATCATTCCAGGGGCCAGCAAATGGCATGGTGGTTAAGGCATTGGACTCCCACATGGCCAACCATGGTTTGAGTCCTGGACTTGGCAGCTTGAAAATCATGCTGGGTGTGTGTGTGTGTGCATGTCTAAAATCTCAGGAGGAGAATGGGGGAGAGGGACTATGGCATGGTTATCTCCCTTGGAGTGTGAGGAGTTCCTCAGTTTCCCTCTCACTGTGTCTGTCTGTCTTCCTCCAGCAAGCACATAAGCCCAATGGCAAAAATCTAAAACAAAACAAAGCAAAACAAACTAATGAACAAACAAAAAGCACATAATCATTCCAAAGTTTCATCTCGCAGATAACTTGCTGGTCCTAAAGGAAGAGAATGCAATTTCTCGATAGAAGGATGACATATCACCAGTGGGGCCCACTAATCAACATCACAACTCTGACAGTGGGACCCGGACACGGCTGGCAACAAGAAGTAGGAGGCACTCCCCATGAGGTGTTCTTGTCAATATAGTCAACCTGAATCTAATCACAACTGTAAATCTAATTTCCACCTTATGGGAAATACAGGATAAACACCACCATGAGGAAGCAATCAGAGAAATTTACAAGGTGGGATGTGGTATCTGTAATTTACTCAAAATACTTTAGCAACTCAACGAGTCAACGGCAAAGGGAAAAAAAGTTATTCTAGATTTAAATGAGACATAGCCAAATGCTGTATGTAGACCTTATTTAAAGAAGAAATAAAATTGCTGGAAAAAGAAATATAGTACACTGTAAAGACAGATGTGAGTCAATGTAATATAAAAAAGATCACAATAATAAATAAAACTAAATTTAAAAAATTAAAAAATAATGCCAAAATAAATTTTAAAAAGCTGGGGCCAGAAGATGGCATTGTGGTTAAGGTGGCTGGACTCCCACATGGCTGACCACGGTTCGAGTCCCAGACCTGGTAGCTTGCTTTCTCACTTTCCTGGGTGGGTGACCAGCAGGTGGCGTGGTGGTTAAGGGTGTTGGACTCCCATGTGGCCAACTGCAGTTCTCCGTTCCTCTCTGGTCAAATTAAAAGAAAGAAAGAAAATAAAGTTCAATAAAATAATTTTTTAAAAATCCTGATAAGAACAAATTGAATGCAAAAAAAAAAAAAAGTCTTGGGATCAGTAGGTGGTGTGGAAGTTAAGGCACTGGGTCTCTGGGTTCAAGTCCTAGACCTGGCAGCTTGAAGATCATGTAGGGCACATGTGTGTGTGTTTGTCCAAAATCCCAAGAGGAGAATGGAGGAGGAGGGATTGAAGTGTGGCCATCCACCTGGAGGGTAATTTCACGTGGTGGCTTTCTCACTTTCCCTCTCTTTCTCTCTGTGTCTCTGTCTCTACCTGGAAAGCACATGAGCCCTATAGCAAAAACAAAACAAGCCTTTTGGGACAAGTAGGCAAAATTGAAAATGAACCAAGTATTAGGTGATAATAAGACATCATTGTTGGGACCAGGTGGCATAATGGTTATGTCTCTGGACTCCCATGTTGTCCACTGCTGTTTGAGTCCCAGACCCAGCTGCTTAAAACTCACATGGGGGTGGGGGAGCACACCGGGGGGCATGCGTGTGCATGCCTAAGATCCTGAGAGGAGAACGGAGGAAAAGAGATTGTGGCATGGCCATCCCCCCAAGGGGTGATTTCTCAATTTCCGTCTCTCTGTCTCTGTCTCCCCGGCAAGTGCACACGCTCTATTGAAAAAAAAAAAATCTCTCTTAAAAAAAAAAGAAGAAGAAAGAAAGAAGGAAATTATTCACTTTATGAAATCTGATCGTAGTATTGCAATAAAAAATCTTCGGGCCAGTCCCATAGCTTAGTGGTTAAAGAAGCTGGATCCCTTGTGGCCAGCTGTTTATAGAATCCTGGCCCTGGTGGCTTGCAAAACAGGGTGTGCTCATGTACATGTGTGGCCAAAATCCTGAGAGAAAGGGAGATGGAGAAGGGATGAAGGGATGGGCCTGACCATGCCCTGCGGGAGGTGCTTTCTGTCTCTTTCTGTCTTCCTGGCTGTCTCTAGAGCACAAGCATCCTCTGGCAATTAAGTCTTTGAAGTATTTAGGGGTGACCTTCTATGCAAATTCTAAATCACTTAAATATATTTTAGCAAAAATGATAAATATATTAAAGCGTTAATTATTAAAGCTTAAGTTATGGGTATATGGGAGTAATTTTACTATATTCCTATTGGGTTTTGTTTAGTTTATTTCTTCTTTTTTATTTTATTTTATTTTTTGAGTGTGGGTAATGCTTTTTAAATTTTTATTTTTATTTTATTTTTTGTCATTATTTTTTATATTTTATTTT
>NW_006159985.1:173953-175543 GCF_000334495.1 Tupaia belangeri chinensis | reverse complement strand
CTCTGGGGGTGATTTCTTACTTTCTGTCTCTCTGTCTTTCTTTGTCTCTCTAGTGAGTACACATACCCCATAGCAAAAAATCTCTCTTAAAAAAAATGAGGGATATTCGGTTGTATCTTGGATTGCAGTTAGCTTTTTTAGTATTGTTTGAAGAAAAAAAAAAAAAAAAAAAAAAAAAAGCAGAGATTGCCTGGATTGACTCACCCTGAGAGCTAGGTGTTGTCCACAGTTCCATACAAGGGGTGGCTCATCCTCTCCTGCACAATCTTTGGACTCTCAGGTTTGTTGCTTAGGACTTTGAGAGGAGTTTATGCACCTCACAACCCCTCCCAGACACCAATTCCAGCGAAGTGCCTTTCTGAACAGCAGGCTGCCTGAAATGGAAGGGCTTAATAGAGGACACCTGTGAATAATCCCTGCCACTTGCCACTGGTCTTGTGACTCTAAGGATTTCAAAATTTTGAATAGCATGCGCCACACAACCTCTTCTTTGTTATTGAGTTGAAGCTCAGCAGAGCAGTTTCAGGCACTTGTTCTCTATAAAAAGGGAGGACTTTGGATCGCTCAGGAAAAGCAACAACAATGCAACGTGCTGGTGAGCAATGGGGAGGCAGAGTGGAAAACAGATCGCCAACTGCTTACTTACACCTGCACAGTTTTGAATATTCAGACATATCTTGAATAATTTAGGAAGGAATATATAGATCAGAAAATGACTAGAAACCAACAAGAAATGTCAGCAACCAACAAAATGTCTGTCCCCTAAGGGAAAAGACCAATTCCTCATCACACAGACAATGAAACTTATGGAAATGTCAGATAAACAATTCAGAATATGTAGAGTGACTAAACTAAATGAGATGCAAGAGAAAAGAGACTAAGAGCTCCAAGAGATGAGGAAGTCTTTTCACAATTTGAAAGAAAAAAGAAACACCATAAAAAAGAATCAAACACAATTGTTAGAGCTCAAGATAACAATACAAGAAATTAAAACCTCCCTCAAAAGTATTAAAAATAGATTAGATCATAAGGAAGATTGAATCTTGAATGTAGAAGATAAAATCCTCTGACCAAGAAAAAAATTATCAAAAAGGCTGAGGGACCAACCAAGGAAAATGAGGATAATACTACAAAAACCATCAAGCACTCAAACATCTGGATAATTGGAATCCCAATATAGGAAGAAAAATATAACAGCATTGATAATTTATTCCATGAAATCATGGAAGAAAATCTGCCAAGCCTAGAAAGGCATGCATATATCCAGAACCAAGAAATAAATAAGACTCCAAATAAAATCAACATAAGAAGATCCTCTCCAAGGCACATCATACTCCGACTGGCCAAAACCACAAAGATATTAAAATAGAAAAGAGGGAAATGTCCTTATTTACAAAGTTATCCCATCAGGCTAACATCGGACCTCTCATAAGAAATAATGCAGGCAAGGAGAGGATGGGGAAATAGAGTCAAAATGTTAAATGAAAAACAACTTCAACCAAGTATACTAATCCGGCAAGGTTATTGTTCATATGAGAAAAAAATATATATAAAAACGTTCTCTGATAAACAAAACCTGAAAGAATTTAT
>NW_006159985.1:164457-173570 GCF_000334495.1 Tupaia belangeri chinensis | reverse complement strand
TGATTTCAGACAAAATAGGCTTTGAGACAAAAACTATAAAAAAGAGACAAAGGAGGGCATTATATAGGTCAAAAGTGCTAATTTATCAAAAAGACATAATGCTTAAAAATATCTTTGCACCCAACCTAGGAGCACCTAAATATGTGAAGGGAAGACTGCTGGGATTAAAAGGAGAGAGAGTTTGCAACACTATAATTGTTTGGGATCTCAACATTCAGTTAACTCCTTTAGGCAGATCTTCTACACAAAAAATAAGCAGAAGATACAGGACCTTATAGACACTATAAATCAAATGGGTTTGACAGACATCTATAAGACACCTTAAGATCACAAAATATACATGTTTCTCACCCACCACATGGAACCTTTTTAAATATTGACCATATGATAGGGCAAAACCAAACATTTAAAAGTTCAAAGGCATAGAGACAATATTCAACATCTTCTCTGACCATGATGGAATTAAACTAGATATTAATCTCAGGAAAAATCTCAGAAATACCCAAACACATGGAAAACAAACAATCTACTCATGAATGACTTTTGAACTACTGTAGAAATTAAATTTGAAATAAAAAAATATGGAAATAAATGATAATGTGTACACGAGTTTACATAACCCATTGGACACAGCAAAAGCAGTCATAAGAGGGCAATTCGTAGCAATTAGTGTGCAGAAGGAAAAGATGAAAAGGTGGCAAATAGACAACCTAGCATCATGCTTCAGGAAATTGGAAAAAAAAACATTAAAAAAAATTCCAGGCAAAAAGAAATCATAAATATTTGAGCAAAAATGAATATAGAAAAGAAATGAAAACAAAAGCTGGTTCTTGGAAAAGATTAACAACATCTACACATCATTAGCTAGACTGAGAAAGAAGAAAGAAGCCAGATAAATCTAATACATAATGAAACAGGCACCATTACCCCAGATGTAATAGAAATACAAAACAACATAAGAGAATAATATGAACGACTATTTGCCAACAAACATGAGAACATGAGGGAGTTTGACAAATCCCTAGATGCATATAATCTACCAGGATTGAATGAGAAGGACATAGAAAACCTAAATAAACCCATATCGAGCCATGAGATTGAGTCAATAATTAAAACACTCCCAATAAACAAAAGCCCAAACCTATTGACTTCAAATATGAATTCTTCAAATTTTTTTGAAGAGGTTTTTGCTATAGAGTGCATGCGTTCACCAGACAGAGAGAGACAGAAAGCAAGAAATTACCCCCCCAAGGAGGATGGCCACGCTGCAATGCGTTCTCCTCCATTCTCCTCTAGGGATCTTGGGCATGCATGCACACATGCCTGGCGTAAGTTTTAAACCACCAGATCTGGGACATGAACCATGGTCAACTACGGCTGCGAGTCCAGCACCATAGCCATTACGCTAACTGCTAGTCCCTAATTCTTCAAAATCTTAAGGAAGAGTTAACCCCCATTCTACTCAAATTATTTCTAAATATCCAAAAGGCAGGACGTGTTCCAAATTCATTTTATGAAGCCTCCATCATCCTCATTCCCAAAAGAGATGAAGAAATTACAATAAAGGAAAACTACAGAACAATATCTCTGATAAATATAGATGCAAAAAATCTCATCAAGATACTTGTGTATCTTATTCAGCAACATATAGAAAAGATCATTCATCATGACTAGTTAGACTTTATTCTAGGGATGCAAGGGTCATTCAGCATATAAGACCATAAATAGAATACACCATATTAAGAGAAAGAAAGATAAAAAACAAAACAAAACAAAAAAACAAACAAAAAAAACATGTCATCATGTCATCATTTCAATGTACACAAATCAAGCATTTGATAAAATCCAATATACCTTCATGATTAAGACACAACAAGATTGCTATAGAAGGGTCATTTCTCAACACAATGAAAGCCATGTATGAAAAATCTATAGCTAACATTAGACTGAATGGGGAAAAGCTAAAAGGTTTTCCACTGAAAACTGGTACTACACAAGTCTGCCCATTTTCTCTACTGTTTTTCAATATGGTGCTTGAAGTCTTAGCCAATGTAATAAAAAAAAAGAATAATATAAGAGACATTCAAATAGGTAAAGCAGAGTTGAAAACATCTTTATTTGGCAATGACATGCTGATATACTTTGAAGATTCAAAGGTTTTCATAACAAAGTTCTCCAAGTAATAAATGAATATGGCAGTGTCAGGATACAAAATCAGCATTCAAAAATCTATAGCATTTCTATATAATGAACAGCAAGTTGAATGAGGTAGATCAGAAGAAAGGAATCCCTTTTACTATAACCACAAAATGTATAGATACCTAACTAAGGAAGTCAAAGACCTTTACAAAGAATACTATAAAAATCTTTTAAAAGATATTGAAAATGACACAAAAAGGTGGAAAAATATCCCATGTTCCTGAATTAGAAGAATTAATATAATTGAAATGGCAATTCTACCCAAGTTAATCTACACATTTAATGCAATGCCAATCAAAACACCAGACACATTCTTCACAGATGTAGGAAAGACAATCATAGAATTTGATTAGAATCATACAAAACCCTGTGCTACCAAAGCAGTCCTGTGCAAGAAGAGTGGGTGGGTAACATCTCACTCTTTGACACCAAAACATATTATAAAGCTGTGATTATAAAAAAGAGCATGGTATTGGCACAAATACAGATGATGGACCAATGGAATAGAATAAAGATCCCAGAAATAAATGCCAGAACTAATAGTCAACTGACTTTTGACAAAGGGTACCAGTCAATTCAGTGAGAAAAACCTGTTTAGCAAATGGTGCTTGAAAAACCGGGTATCCACCTGCAGAAAGATGAAACTGAATCCCCATCTTTTGCCATTAACAAAAATGAATTAAAAATGGATTGAAGATCTGAACCTAAGACCTCAAACTATAAAAGTACTGGTGCAAAACACTGGGGAAACTCAGAGAGACATCAGGGTAGTCAAAGACTTCTTAAATAAGATTCCCAAAGCACTAGCAATAATCTGTAAAATAGAAAAATGGGACTATATCAGATTAAGAAGTTTCTGCACAGCAAAGGACACAGTAACCAGTGTGAATTGACAACTCTCAGAATGGGAGGATATTTAGGTAAACTATGACACAGACAAGGGACAATTAACCAGAATAAACAGGGAAATTAAGGGGCTTCCCTCAAACTCCCCAAAAAATGATTAACCCAAATAAAAGGTAAGAAAATGAGCTGAACAAAAAAATCTCTCTAAAGAAAACATACAAAGAGCATATGAGGAAATGCTCAATATCCCTCATCATGAGGTAGATGCAGATTAAAACCACAATGAGATACCACCTAACCCCTGTCAGAATGGCAAAGATTTTTTAATCACTTTATAAAAAGTGACAAGTGCTGGCCAGATTGTGGTGAAAGGGAAACTCTCCCATGCTGTTGGTGGGAATATAAATTGGTCCAGCCACTGTGAAAAACGATATGGAGGTTCCTCAAAGATTTACAAATAAAAGTACCATTTGATCCAGCAATCCTACTTCTGGGTATTTACCCAAAAGACAGGAGAACGCTCAGTCAGAAAAGTGCTTGCACATCAGTTTATTGCAGCATTATTCATGATTGCTAAGATATGGAACCAACAACCCATGTGCCCACAAACAGTCGAATAAATTGAAAAAGTGTGGTACATATACTCTATGGAATATTATTCAGTCATTAAAAAAAGACTCTGACATTTAATAGAAAGTGGTTCAATATGGAAGAATTATTCCTGAGTGAAGGAAGCCAGGCTATGAAGGAAAGATATTGTATGTATCCACTTAATATATACTGACTACCTGCACTCTATGGTAAAGATGGAAATACTGGAGGGCAAAAAACGGTAAAAATTGTTATGTACACTGAAACAGTGTGGAATGAGTGGGGAGAAGAAGGGAAGAGTACAGAGAAAGAAAGCAGGAGAAGAAATAGAGAAGCATGACATTCGTGGGATACAGAAATGGTTTATCACTTGTTGGTGATAACATATATTGTATTGTCACCTGGACTGGCCTGAGAAGTACTTCATGTAAGGTAAATTCTCTTTACCAGCCAAATGATGTGTAGTGATTGAACGTTTAAAGAAATATAATAATAATAATAATAATAACAATATCAATAATAATAAAATGTAAAGCTATTTGCAGTTGATGATGTGGATTGTCATGTCTTTGTCTTTACTGATATGCATGGTAATAACTTTGGAAAGACAACTGTTATGCACTGTAAAGATATATGTGAACAAATGTAATAAAAAAGTTAATAAACCATATGGTTTATTACCCATTGATGCATGGACCAATGGAATAGAATAAAGCCCCCAGAAATAAATGCCAGAACTTATAGCCAGCTGACTTTTGACAAAGGGTACCAGTCAATTCAGTGAGAAAAACCTGTTTAGCAAATGGTGCTTGAAAAACCGGGTATCCACCTGCAGAAAGATGAAACTGAATCCCCATCTTTTGCCATTAACAAAAATGAATTAAAAATGGATTGAAGATCTGAACCTAAGACCTCAAACTATAAAAGTACTGGTGCAAAACACTGGGGAAACTCAGAGAGACATCAGGGTAGTCAAAGACTTCTTAAATAAGATTCCCAAAGCAATAGCAATAATCTGTAAAATAGACAAGTGGGACTATATCAGATTAAGAAGTTTCTGCACAGCAAAGGACACAGTAACCAGTGTGAATTGACAACTCTCAGAATGGGAGGATATTTAGGTAAACTATGACACAGACAAAGGACAGTTAACTAGAATAAACAGGGAAATTAAGTGGCTTCCCTTAAACTCCCCCAAAAATGATTAACCCAAATAAAAGGTAAGAAAATGAGCTGAACAAAAATCTCTCTAAGGAAAACATACAAAGAGCATATGAGGAAATGCTCAATATCCCTCATCATGAGGGAGATGCAGATTAAAACCACAATGAGATACCACCTAACCCCTGTCAGAATGGCAAAGATTTTTTAATCACTTTACAAAAAGTGACAAGTGTTGGCCAGGTTGCGGTGAAAGGGAAACTCTCCCATACTGTTGGTGGGAATATAAATTGGTCCAGCCACTGTGAAAAACGATATGGAGGTTCCTCAAAGATTTACAAATAAAAGTACCATTTGATCCAGCAATCCCACTTCTAGGCATCTACCCGTAGTACAGGAGAATGCTCAGTCAGAAAAGCACTCACACATCAGTTTATTGAGCATTATTCATAATTGCTAAGACATGGAACCAACCCATATTCCCACAAACAGTTGAATAAATTGAAAAAGTGTGGTACATATACTCTATGGAATATTATTTAGTCATAAAAAAGACTCTGACATTTGATAGAAAGTTGTTCAATATGGAAGAATTATTCCTAAGTGAAGGAAGCCAGGCTATGAAAGAAAGATATTGTATGTATCCACTTAATATATACTGACTACCTGCACTCTATTGTGGAGATTGAAATACTGGAGGGCATAAAAGCAGTAAAAATTGTTATGTACACTGAAAACAGTGTGGAATGAGTGGGGAGAAGAAGGGAAGAGTACAGAGAAGGAAAGCAGGTGAAGAAATAGAGAGGCATGACATTTGCGGGACACAGAAACGGTTTATTACTGGTTGGTGATAACATGTATTGTATTGTCACCTGGACTGGTCTGAGAAGTACTTCATGTAAGATAAATTCTCTTTACCAGCCAAATAATGTGTAGTGATTGAATGTTTAAAGAAATAATAATAAAATAGTAACAATAATAATAAAATGAAAAGCTATTTGCAGTTGATGATGTGGATAGTAATGTCTTTTTCTTGACTGATATGCATGGTAATAATCCTGGAAAGAGAACTTTTATGCACTGTAAAGATATATGTGAACAAATGTAATAAAAAAGTTAATCAACCATATGGTTTATTACCCATTGATGCTGACGTGTATCATATTCTCAACTAAGCTGCACTGAGGTGAATATCATGCTTAGAAAGTCTCTTTACAATCTAAATTACATATAGTGATTGAATGTATAAATAATAATAATAATAATAATAAAATTTTAAAATGTAATGTAAAAGAAAAAAGTTCAAAAGAAAAAAATAAAACAAAAGTAGATTATGTAGGAAAGAGTTTTTATAAAAAGGATAAGAAAAATAAAGTTCAGTACAAGGAACCCCAGGAGTGCCAGACCTCCCTGAGTAGAGACTGAAAGTTTTCTTTGAAGCCCTTTAGCTTAGAGGAAATATTTCTCTGGTACATTCATTGGGGAACATACCTTCAAGTTTGGATATTTCATTTCCATTAGGCATATCATTTAGACTCCTTGAAGAAAGGATTTCAGCCACTGAAAGAATTGCTCTGCCAGTTTCAGAGATTAGATAGTGGTAAGCTAGTAAGAAGAGCAGGCAGGTACTGCTTGAATTCAACTGGCCCAAGGATTGTGCAGTTTTCCAACTTTTATTAACGCCCTGGAAATTCTACCTTAAGTGATGAGAAATTTGTCCATCACAAGGTCTTTAGCCCAGCTATGGTGTTCTTTTAAGCACCACTATAGTAAACTCAGGAAGGAAAGAAAGACCAATTCGACTTTCAAAATCCAAGCACTGTAATTTACCAGATTTGTAGAATATAAGAGGGAAAATATGGATTATGTTACTAAATGTCGACAAAGCATTTCATAAAATTCAATATGCATGCATGATTTTAAAAATGAAGAGTCTACCATCCCCTGGCATATAGCTCCAAAAGTTGCCCTGATCTCTTTGCTCCTGTCCTGCATTACCTGCCCCTGCAGAGAGAGGAGGAAGCAGAGGACACCCAGCTGTGTTGATTACTACCCCACATCCCCACCCATCCTGGAGTGAGGGAGCAGGGGCTGCCCTGCTTGTGCTGACTCACATCTGGTCCCCAGCCATCCCAGAAAAAGGAAGGAAGAACTACCTGACCTGTACTGATCACCACCCATACTCCACTGATCCAGGAGCAAGAGTAAAGCAGAAGCCCCCTAGTGTACACTGATCACTGCCGTGCCCCCCACCAATCCCAGAGTGAGGGGGAAGTTGCCTCCCTATCTCAGTCCTGAGCCACACTGGATCTAGAAATGTTTGAAAAGAGAAGCATCAACTGCCTGAAAGCAGTGAGACTCGAGGAATTTTCTCACCACATTGCATCCCCAGAGAATAGCAGAGAAACTCTCCCCTGAAATTCTAAATCCCAAACTCCCACTTTGCATACCACACTCCCACCCACAGCGGGAAGGGGAAATTGGAAGATAATGCACACTCTCATTTAGTACACAAGCACACAGCTACAGAAAACTACCCCAAAGAAATAGAAAAGACAAGTACATTACCAGATACCTAAAAATCAAAGCAGAATCTCAAGAAATTTGAGAAAACCAGAAAATGCCTCTCCTGTGGAGGAACAGAACTTCTCACCAATAGTGGCTAAAACACCAAAAAGGAAAATCACAGAAATGTCAGAAAAAGAGTTCAGAATATTCACCATAACAAAATTCAATGAGATGCAAGACAAAATGGTGAATTAATTCCAAAAAAAATGTATAAATCATTCTATGACTTGAAAAAGGAAATCTATAAAGAGATAGATAGAATAAAGCTCTGGGAGCTGCTTGGTGAGCACAGGGAAGACCACGATGGGGTGAACCCAAGACTTTGCCCAATTTCCCTAACAGTCTCAGGACCTGGTGGCCACCTATTGATTTGTCTGACTGTACAGGATCTGGACCACTAGTTCTCAATAAGTAAGGCCCTGCAGCCTGTTTGACCATATGTTTCATGGAATAGTCACAGAAGAACTAACAAGTCATGAAGAAGGAGTCACGATAATGGAAACATAATTCAAGATCAAAAAAATTATGTTTTTGTCAAGTTCAGTGTCCTTCTATTGGAGACAGAAACCAGTCCAGGACTGAGAGAAAGTCGGAAGGAAAACATGCAGGAGGGAGTTGAAAGCAACCACATTTCCAGACAGAAAGCCCTGGGGATTGCATAGTCAACTGGATGGACCTCCAGGCATGGGCTGTGTTTGGCCAGTAGTCAAGATATTGTCTTAGTACTAAGTTAATAATAGCTATTGATCTTGTACCAAGATTATAGCCTAGAAAGTGTCATGTATCTTATATACTGTTCCTTATAGTTAAATTCACTCACCGCTTATCTGATTTAATTTAGAATAAATGGATTCTGCTCTGGTGCAGTTTAGCTTCTGCTCCAAAAAAGCTTTAGCCCCCTGCTTTTAACCATTTCATTGTTCCTTGTCTCTATCCTTTACAACACACTACCTTCAAGTCCTGTTTATCACATCTTCATTTTAAAAATATATGGAAAATTTGCAGTCTTATATATCTCTTGAAGTATGCATCTTATCAAATAATTGTATTATAGATATTTGACCACTGAAAAATTGTATAAAGTTAATCAAGCATGACTTCCATGGAAATCCGTGAGCCTTAAAAAGGAATACAGACATGTTCTTGTTAACAGTATATGGCCTCTCAGAGCTGGATTATCATGTGGTCTCTGATGAAGAAATAATTCAGAGTTCATATCTTCTAGAAAGATTCAAAGCATGTAACCACCAACTTTTCTTTCATTTCTGCCCTGCTTTGAAAAGGTAACTAGCTTTTCTGGGATATAATTTTAAAAATACTTACAGAAATAAAATTTTAGCTTTTAAATTCTACAATGATATTATGTACACAATGATATTTTGCATAATTTACATGCAATACAAACTAGTTCCTTTATGTCTGAAAATTTATAAAAGGTACATAAAAAGTGTTGAGCCTGAAATGACCAAATATAAAGAAACAATTTTTTTTTTCAAAATTGGAAATAAATCTCCAATGTATTCACCTTTTAGTGCATATGTGCATGATTCCATTGGGAAATATTTTTTGAATGGCTTAAAGGAAGTTTACATTATTATTGGAAGAGAATAAAATATTCAATTATTAAGTAATTCATTTGGTAATAATGGCATGATCAACATGAATATATGTTTGGAAATATTATAAAATAAAATACGGTGATTAAGGCAACCAGATCCCACATGGTGGGCAGTATGTTTTTTTTTTTT
>NW_006159985.1:149524-162116 GCF_000334495.1 Tupaia belangeri chinensis | reverse complement strand
AAGTGTGTGTGTGTGTGTGTGTGTGTGTGTGTGTGTGTGAGAGAGAGAGAGAGAGAGAGAGAGAGAAAGATTGGGAAAATCACTTAATTTGAGGTTACATAATACTTAAATGGCTAAATAAAAATTTAGGGAAATAACCTATACGATTTATAAATATTAGAGCAAATGAATTATATCAGAGTTCAAAAGAGGAACTATTTCTGAAAATGTTAGAAAAAACTCAAGAACAAGATATAGTAAGTTAAAAAGCATATTGTAGAAGATATTTACATGTTCTAAATGTATATAAGTTCAGAGATACATGCATAGAAAGTGAGAGGAAAGATAGAAAATAATTTTTAACAGTGATCATAACTGAAAGGGTATGAGTGTGAATGGAAAGATGAGTGTGCATGGAAAGACTGAAAGTTGGAAGCTTCAAAACATCCTCTTAGAAAGAACACTTAAGAACAAACTAGCACAAACTTGTTTCTACCAACTTACTTAACTTTATTAATGATTTTGTAATAATGGTTAAAACGAACGTTTTAGTCAATGTTTGTAATAATAGTTTAAAACTTGAAAAGAGGCAATATTTAAGTCTGATGGCTTAACATAGGCCCTAAAGGAAATATTTTATTTATGTATTCCAGTTGTGTGGAGGTACTAACACAGGATTAAAGGAATGGAGATTTGGGCTACATTAACGAGGATAAATGGGAAAGGCCTTTATGAAAAAAAATATATTCTTTATAATTTATTTTGTTGTAGAAAGAGAATACTCTTAATTCACAGAAGAAAATGAAGTCAAGTGAGGTTTAGAAACTTATCCAATATCAAACTATTAGTGTGAATCATGAAGCTGAGATTTGAAGTCTCTTAGTTTCACAGTACTATAATCAACATTGCATTACAGATGACAGACCATGCAACGGTTTGACTCTGTTTTTCTTTTTTACTTATCAAGTATTGCAGAAGAATAAATGAAAAAAATTCATATTTTGAATCTGTAAAACTGGGGCAGAAATAACAATTCAATAAAAATGGCAACATTTAAATGGTTTTGGCAGAAAAACGAGTTTGGTTATATTTATTTTAGGTAAGGTATTGATGGAGAGATATCACTTAGGCATTGAAAACTAAAAATCAGAAGTAATATTCTGGGCTAGAGGTGGAAATCCAGTATCCATTATGTAAGGTCATATTTGCAGCTAATATCTCTCCAGAAAATGTAAGGATCAGGACAGGCACAGCCTAATTTTACGCATAGAAAGCAGTGGAACTGATGAGGATAACAACAACAACAAAAATAGAATTAGGAGTAAAAATAGACACATAAGTATTATTATTAGGTTAAGGAGAAATTGGTTTAAAATATAGAATTTTTGAAAAAAATATAGAAAAATTTCACTGAAAAAAAGTACAATATATTCAAAGGCTTTTGATGGTAAAGAAGTTATATCTTTGGAATTTCAATAGCTTGAAGGTGTTGGTAGCTTGAAGATGTTGGATATGAAATAGTAATGAGTTAATATGTGATTGTGAAGTATACAACCTTTTCTAAAAAAAGTTTGTACAAAAGAAAGAAAAAGCCTTAATTCTAGGAGAGAGGATTAATGGAAGATTTTATTTTTAAGTTGGATATTACTACCTTCAACATTTCCTTTCTTAAAAAATTTATTCATTTATTTAGTTTTATTTATTATTATTGTTGTTATTTAATTTAACTAGAGAGAGACAGAATCAGAAAGTGAGAAAGCAAGTCACCAGGTTCAGGACTCAAACTGTGGTCAGCCATGTGCCTTAAACACCACTCCACCTGCGACCCCAACTTTAACATTTCTTAAGCTGAGGTAAATAAGTTTTAATTAAAAAGAAATGGGGATTGACAATGTCAAAAATGAGAAAATAAGTGGAAGAAATTATTGTGGAGAATCTCTGAATGGAAGATAAATAGAGTAAGACTTAAAATGATACAGGGACTCCAAATGATGACAGAAATATTTGGAGTTGTAGAGATTTAAAGAAATCTTTTTAAACAACAGCTTTTGAGTGTACTTCTAAATTTTGTTTATTAATTTGCCTGTAAGAAACAGTTGTGATTATTTTATCATTGCAAGATTTTGGTCTACGTGATGGTATAGGCTTAAGGTAGATGGATCCCTCATGGCTAACTGAGGTTCGAGTCCCAGACTAGGGTGCTTGAAAACACACCAGTGTGTGTGCATGTGTTTGAAAATCTCAAGAAGACAATGGAGAATGTGGTGTGGCCATAACCCCTGTGGAGTGCTATCTCACTCTTCCTCCTGCCTTGTCTCTCTGCCAACAAGCACACATGTCTTATAGCAAAAAAAATTTTAAAAAGAAGGAAGATTTTATTTAATTTATAACAATATAAACAAATTATTGGGATAGAATAAATGTGAATCTATAGGATATTTAGTTAATAGTTCTTGAGATATATGTTTAAAGAATATTTCAGTGTACTTATTAATGAGTAAAGGAATACAATAAAACCAAAAAGTAATAATAAACTTTGCAAGATTTCACAAAATTATTTTCTATAAATACTCTTTTGTTACAGAAGTATGGATGTAGAAATGAAGAAGCAAATTTAGTTGTGTAATTAAAGCTTGTTCCCCAGGACCAGCAGTTAGCATAATGGCTATGTCACTGGACTCCCATGTAGTCAACCATGGTTCGAGTCTCAGACCCAGTGGCTTAAACTCACGCCATGCATGTGTGCATGTGTGCCCAAGATCCTGAGAGGAGAATGGAGGAGAAAGGATTGTGGTGTAGCCATCCCCCCAGGGGGTGATTTCTCGCTTTCTGTCTCTCTGTCTCTCTCTCTCTGTATTTTGGTGAATGTACACGCCCTATAGCAAAAACCTCTCCAAAAGATATATATAAATAAAAAAATAAATAAAGCTTGTTCCCTAAAACACAATACAAATATCAAGAAAGATTGTATTTATCCTTAATTGTGAAATGATTTCTGTATTTTTTTTTCTACTTGGATGCAAGAGGAAGGAACATGAATTCTTCCTTAATATTCAAGGAGAATTCAACAATATTGTGAAAAAATGGAATTAAAGTATGAACTGGTTTTGGTGAAAGAAATTTTTTAAAATTAAAGAATAGTGTTTTCATACTATACAATTCTCCAGGAATTTTGAAGAACCTCTATATGAAATCAAAGTAACTTCAGAATTTGAAGAGCTTAAATATCTCAAAGCATATAATGAAGATGTATATAGAAATATATATTTGTCATTCCATATGTAAAAGTGGGAGTGATCTGAGAAAGAAGCTAGTGTAGCAACTGAGATTGTATTTTGACTACATGTAATAGAAGCCTGGCTAAACAAGGGTTTTATTTTTAATCATGTCACAATGAGGTTCAGAGTCAAGCATCCCTTCTGTGTGACTGCTCAAGGAAATCATGAAGGACCAAAGGTTTATATTAACTTCCTGCTGTGCCCTCTCTAGCAAATGGACCTTTTCCCCCAGAGGCAATGAGTTTGTTCACATCCATGTGTTAGGGTAACATGTGCTTAGGATATGAAGAAGAGGATTGATGAAAACAAAAGTATATGCCAACTACAGTTATTCTACTATTTGTATTAGGAAAATAATATGTCCAACTAATGTCACACTTGATAGACTTCCACCACCAGAACTGGCTCATTGGCTACCATTATATAGAAGGAAATCTGCTATTCTGAGTATTTAGAATTGGACACAATTACTTCTTAAACAAACCACTATTTTGTCAATAAAGAAGAAAGGGAAGGGAGATATGTTCTTGGAAGTCAGATAACTCTTTCCATTACACATTGGAAAAGAAATTGATAATGCATTGCAAAATTGATATTTAATGTGGGGATTTTTAGCTCAAGCATTAAGTGTTAATTTGTTCTAATATCCAATGTGAATGTCAAAAGGAATATAAACGTGCATTTATGTAATATATATAATTAACAAATATTCAAACCTCATTTTATAACTGACTTAGTAAGGTAATAGACATTAATGTTTGTAAATTGTTAAGCATTTTGCTTTAAAAATAGAGATTAAGAAAAGAAAATATAGCTTATTTGAGATACACAAAATATTTAATAGTAAGTGTCAAGATTAGGTTCTGTTTATAAAAATTACTACATAATTATATTACTGGATGTGTGCTGAATTATAAATAATATAAATTGCAAAATTATTATAAATAAGTGAAAAACAAAATCAAGATGCTTATATGTAATACTGAGTAAAAAACTAAAGGAATGTGCAAAAAGTAATGTAAAATGCTAAGCATTATGTATTAAATAGAATAGGGGGAAGAAAACATAGACAACCCCAAAAAGAATGAAACAGAATGTCTGGAGATATGATGCAGAAAATCAAAATGTCCTTCAAAGAGTATTAACGACTGATTAGATCATGGAGAAAAAAATAACCCCTGACCTTGAAGACAAAACCTCCAATTTAATCCTAGCCACTGAAATGAATGGAAAAATAACCATTAAATATGAGGATGGGGGGCCAGCAGGAGGCATGGATATCAAGGTAGCTGGATCCCACATAGCCAGCTACATGGTTTGTGTCCTGGACCCAGTGCCTTGAAATCATTCCCACAGGAACAAAAGATGAAAAAATTCACCAACATTAGACCAGTTCTTCAGGAAATACTTAAGGGAATACTACATGAGGAAAACTAAAGAGAGATAAATAGAAGGGAAAACAAAAGAACTATAAATAAATAAAATAAAATAAATAAATAATAAATTTTAAGAATGAAACAATGACAGATAAGTCCACGTATATCGATAATAAAACTGAATGTTATTGGACTAAATTCCACAACTAAAAGACCACAGATTAGCTCAATGGATCAAAAAAAAAACGTTCTCTATATGTTTCTCCTAAGAACCAGAGCTCATTAACAAACACATTGACTTAAGTGAAAGGCTGGAAAAAGTTGGTTCATGCAAACAGAAATTTTAGAAAAGACCAAAGTTGCAATACTGATATGGACTCTAAGTTTAAAAATGGTGAAAAGAGGGACCAGCAGTTAGTATAATGGCTATGTCACTGGACTCCCATGTAGTCGACCATGGTTCAAGTCCCGGACCCGGTGGCTTAAACTCACTCTGGGCGTGTGTGTGTGTGCATGCCCAAGATCCCAAGAGGAGAATGCAGGAGAAGGGATTGTGACATGGCCATCCCCCCTGGGGGGTGATTTCTCGCTTTCTGCCTGTCTCTCTCTGTCTTTCTGGTGCACGCACACACCCTATAGCAAAAATAAATAAATAAATAAAAACCTCTCCCAAAGAAAATATGGTGAAAAGAGACTATCATTCTGAAAGGATTAGTTCACCAAAAAGATGTAGCAGTTATATACATTTATGTTCCCAACACAAGGCATACAAATACATTCAAGACTGCTAAATCTCAAAGGAGAGATAGACTGCACTAATTGTTGAGGATTTCAACATCTCACTGGACAAGTCATCTAGATAAAGAATAACCAAAGAGGCACAGGAGGTAATTGATAGCATACACCAAACGGACCTGACAGAGAGAACATTTCACCCAGCAACTCCAATATACTTTGTTTTCTCATTCCCTCACAGAATATTTTCAAAGATTGAGACATAATATGGCACAAAAAGTTTCTACAAATTTGAAAGAATCCAAACTATATCAAGCATCTTCTCTGACCACAATGGAACTAAACTTGAAATCAACCATAGAAAGAGTCATTCGAAATACACAAACATATGGAAACTAAATAATCTACTCCCAAGTGATTTCTAAGAAATTAAACAAATGAAAACTGAAATAAAAACATTCATGGAAACCAATGATAACAACCATGCGACTCTCCATTGTGTGGCGCTGTGATGTTTTGGGCCTGAAGATGCCCTGGGTGAAGACAGAGTGCCCTATAACAAACCAGACAATCTCTGTAATGCCAGCCAAAACCAAGGTCAGAAATAGCAAAAGTTTGGGACCAGCAGTTAGCAATGGCTATGTCGCTGAACTCCCATGTAGTTGACCGCAGGTCAAGTCCCGGACCCAGCGGATTAACCTAATGCATTAGTTCACCAAAAAGATGTAGCAGTTATATACATTTATGTTCCCAACACAAGGCATACAAATACATTCAAGACTGCTAAATCTCAAAGGAGAGATAGACTGCACTAATTGTTGAGGATTTCAACATCTCACTGGACAAGTCATCTAGATAAAGAATAACCAAAGAGGCACAGGAGGTAATTGATAGCATACACCAAACGGACCTGACAGAGAGAACATTTCACCCAGCAACTCCAATATACTTTGTTTTCTCATTCCCTCACAGAATATTTTCAAAGATTGAGACATAATATGGCACAAAAAGTTTCTACAAATTTGAAAGAATCCAAACTATATCAAGCATCTTCTCTGACCACAATGGAACTAAACTTGAAATCAACCATAGAAAGAGTCATTCGAAATACACAAACATATGGAAACTAAATAATCTACTCCCAAGTGATTTCTAAGAAATTAAACAAATGAAAACTGAAATAAAAACATTCATGGAAACCAATGATAACAACCATGCGACTCTCCATTGTGTGGTGCTGTGATGTTTTGGGCCTGAAGATGCCCTGGGTGAAGACAGAGTGCCCTATAACAAACCAGACAATCTCTGTAATGCCAGCCAAAACCAAGGTCAGAAATAGCAAAAGTTTGGGACCAGCAGTTAGCAATGGCTATGTCGCTGAACTCCCATGTAGTTGACCGCAGGTCAAGTCCTGGACCCAGCGGCTTAACCTAATGCCAGATGTGTGCATGTGTGCCCAAGATCCTGAGAGGAGAATGGAGGAGAAGGGATTGTGTGGTGGCCATCCCCCCTGAGAGGTGATTTCCCTCTTTCTGTCTCTATCTCTCTCTGTCTTTTTGGCGAGGGAACATGCCCTACAGTAAAAAACCTCTCCAAAAATATGAAATAGCAAAAGTTTGCAGAGGCCCTGCCCTGCCTACACCACAGATCTACCTGTTAAAAGCAGGATTCTGCAAAGGAGAGTTGGATGGGGGAACACCCAAGACATCTGGGCCACAGGAAGCTATGGGAAGGAAGCCCTAGGGAGGACTTGGCTTTGAGACTAGAAGGTACTCCACATAACCAGGCCCCCATAGAGGTTGAGCACCCTTTGTGGGAAGAGCTGGGAGTCCTGGCTGCCTCCAAACAAACTACCTGGGCATCACCCCAGACAAGCCTGAGCCCCTATATCCTGATCTGATGGTCTTATCCCCACTGGAGGGGCCGCCCTCTGCCTGGGGCAGGTCATTGGAGGTCAAGAACAGTGGCTGAGTAGGATCCATGTCCTGCCCCACCCTGACCTCTGCCAGAAGGAGGCCAAGCCCGCCCTACGACTGAGCCAATTCTGCACGGAGAGCATGCATGCAGGATGCCAAAGCCCGCGACCCCACCCTAGTTAGCGTTGGAGTCCCAGGCAGCTGTGGCTGTGACCCTTATGATGTCTGCATGCTACCCTACCCCAGCCCTCGCCCCCAGGAAGGCTGCATGGTTCCTCACTCAGCCCAAGGGCGGGAGCCGAGTGGGTGCCCTGTGTGCGGTATGGGTCCTTCGTGCACCCCAGAAGCGAGTGTGAGCGAAGAGAGTGTAAGTGTCCAGCAGCGACTGGGGGTTAGGGGAGTATTGTGGATGGTCGGGGACGCTGGCCTGGAAGGGATTAACCTGCATGGAGCAGGAGACCCAGGCTTGGCCTGAGGGGTGCTAAGTCTGAGACTCTTGGGGTGGCTGCATGTGGTGGGCACCCAGGAAAAAACACCAGGAGGTGAGCAGGGTGCAGGGCTCTGGCTGAGTCCCAGGAAAATGGAATAATTTCAACGTGTTTCTTGAGTAACTAATTTTTCTAGGATCTCAAATGTCAATTAGAATAATGAGCATCACTTTTGGGACTTTTCAACCTACCTTCCTTGGGAAGTTGGTGCAGTGTCATAGGGTAGTTTAGCTGATCTTCTTGGGTAGTGTTTGCTAGTTTAAAACTGTAACTGAACTGACAATACCTATATATCTAAAACTAAATTGGGGAATGTCATAACCTAAACATTTTGCTGATAATTTCTGTCATTTATAGAATTGATATTTTTGCATTTAGTGTACTTCTGGAAATATATGCCTTTCTAAAACTGTTAACATGACCATGTGTTTTATACCATGGCTCATAAAATGAAATGTTTTGGACCAGGTTACCTGTGGCACAGTGAGTGCTGCATTTGGGGTAAACATGCAGCGTGTAACTTAGTTTTCTACCTTGTCTTTTTTTTTTTTAGAGAATTTTTGCAATAGGGCATGAGTGTTTGCCAGAGAGACAGAGATACAGAAAGTGAGAAATCACCCCAGGGGAAAGACCATGCTGCAAACCCTTCTTCTTTCTCATCTCAGAATTTCAGGCATGCATGCACATGTGCCTGGAATGAGTTTCTATTTTTTTAATTATTTTAAATTTTTAATCTTTTTATACTATATTCACTCACATATATCTTTTTTTTTTTTTGAGAGGTTTTCACTACAGGGCGCATGCGCTTGCCAGACAGACAGAGAGAGACATAGAGAAAGAAAGCGAGAAATCACCCCCCAGAGAGGATGGTCACGCCGCAATCCCTTCTCCTCCATTCTCTTCTTGGGATCTTGGGCACGCACGCACACGTGCCCGGCGTGAGTTTTAAGCCACCAGGTCCTGGACACGAACCGCGGTCGACTACGTGGGAGTCCAGCGACATAGCCATTACGCTAACTGCTGGTTCCCATTCACATATATCTTTACAGAACTTTTCTTTTTTTCAGCATGAATGCCATGTATATCATTTAAGACAAAGACATTGCTGTCCACATCATCATCACTTTTATTTTTTACAGATTATTATTTTTTATTGTCTTCTTTAAAAAACATTCAATTACTATACTTCATGAGGCTTATAAAGAGAAATTATCTAACATGAAATACTTCTCAGACCAATCTAGTTGAGAATACTATACATGTTATCATCAAATGTAGTAAACCATTTGTGTCCCACAAGGTCATGCTTATTTGTTCTCTTGATATTCCTCTCTCTATTCTTCCCTTCTCCAATGCCCACCATTCCACACTGTCTTCAGCATCCATAACCATTTTTCACTGCTTTTATGCCCTATAATATTTCAGCCTCTACCGTAGAGTGCAGATTGTCAGTATATGTTATGTGGATACATACAATATCTTTCTTTCATAGCCTGACTTGCTTCGCTCAGCAATAAATCTTCCATATTTGACCACTTTCTGACAAATGCCAGGGTCCTTTTGTTTTTGATGTCTGAATAGTATTTCACAGAGCATATGTGCCACACTTTTTCAATCCATTCATCTATTTGTGAACATTTGGGTTGGTTAAATGTCTTAGCAATCATGAATAATGATGTGATAAACATTGATGTGCAGGTACTTTTCCAACTGAGCATTTTCTGTCCTATTGGTAGAAACTTAGAAGGGGGTTTGCTGGATCAAATGATAGTTCTATTTGTAGATCTTTGAGGATCCTCCACATTGTTTTCCACAGTGACTGGACCAACTTACATTCCCACCAGTAGTGTGGGAGAGTTCTGCTTTCACTACAACTCACCAGCACTTATCACTTTTTGTATTTTTAATCGTCACCATTCTGACAGGGGTTAGGTTGTATCTCATTGTGGTTTTAATCTGCATCTCCCTTATGATGAGGGGTGTGGAGTGTTTACTCATATGTTGTTTTCTCTGTTCATATATCTTCCATAGAGAGAGTGTTCAACTCATTTTCCCATCTTTTAATTGGGTTAATATTTTTTTTCCAGGAAAGCTTCTGATGTCCCTGTTTATTCTGTTTATCAGTCTCTTATCTGTGGCACAGTTTACAAAAATGTTCTCCAATTCTGAGGGTCGTTGATTCACACAGTAGCGTGAACTTCTGTGTCTTTTGCTGAACAGAAACTTCTTAATCCGATATAGTCCCGCTTGCCTATTTTAAGGTTTATTGTCTATGCTTTCAGAGGTCTTATTGAAAAACTCTTTTCCTACCTCAGTGTCTCCCAGAGTTTCTCCAGTGTTTTCCACCACTAGTTTTATAGTTTGAGGTCTTAGGTTCAGGTCTTTCATCCATTTTGAGTTGATTTTTGTTAATGGTGAAAGATGGAGATTCAGTTTCATCTTTCTGCAGGTGGATACCCAGTTTTTCAAGCACCATTTGCTAAAGAGGTTTTCCTTTTCTCACCGGATTATCTGGTACCCTTTGTCAAAAGTCAGTTGGCTGTAATTTTTCAGTTTATTTCTGATTTCTCTATTCTATTCCATTGTTTCACCTGTGCCAATACCATGCTGTTTTAATTATCACAGCTTTATAGTATATTTTGGGGCCAGGAGTGATATGCCACCAATTCCACTATTCTTGTGGAGGATTGCTTTGGCAATGTGAGGTCTTTATGATTCCAGACAAATACTATGATTGTCTTTTTTAGGCTGTGAAGAATGTATCTTGTATTTTGATTGGCATTGCATTAAATATGTAGGTTAATTTGGGTAGAAATGATATTTTGATTATAGTAATTCTTGCAATCCAGTAACATGGTATGTTCTTCCACTTTTTTGTGTAATTTTCAATATCTTTTTAAAGGTTTTCATAGTTTTCTTTATAAAGTTATTAGGTTTAAGTTTATCCCTAGGTATTTTATACATTTTGTGATTATGGTAAATGGGATTCCTTTCTTCAGATCTACCTTATTCAACTTGTCCTTATATAGAAATCATAGAATTTTGGATATTGAGTTTGTATGCTGCCACTTTACTGTATTAATTTATTATTTTGATAAGTTTTTTCACATAAACCTTTGGGTGGGTCTTATAAGTACGCCATCCTGTTACCTGTGAATAAAGATGTTCTCAGTTCTTTATCTATTTTAATGCCTTTTATAGTATTGTTTTCTGATTGCATTGGATTGGACTTTCAGCAGTATACTAAAAAGCAGTGAGGAAAGTGGACAGCCTTGTCTAGTACCAGTTTTTTTTTTTTAAGAATTATTTTATTTAACTTTATTTATTCATTCATTTCATTTTTAAAATTTGGCCAGAGAGGGACAGAGCGAGAGAGAAAGAGAGAGAGGGAAAGTGAGAGAGCAAGCCTCCAGGTCCAGGACTTGAACTATGGTCGGCCATGTGGGAGTCCAGCGTCCTTAACCACCACGCCACCTGCCGGCCCCCTAGTACCAGTTTTTAATGCAAAAGCTTTTCCCCATTTAGTCTAATGTTAGATATAGTTTTCTCATATATGGCTTTTACCATGTCGAGAAATGACCTTTCTATATAAATCTTACTGAGAGTCTTACTCATGAAGGGATGTTGTATTTTATCAAATGCTTTCTCTGCTTCAGTTGAAATGATCATATGATTTTTATTTTTCTCTCTGTTAATATGCTGTATTATACTTATTGTCTTGTGAATGTTGAACCACCATTGCATCCCTGGAATAAAGCCTACTTGGTTGCAATTATTAATGATTTGTATATGTTGTTGGATATGATTTACAAGTATCTTGTTGAGAATTTTTACATCTATATTTATCAGAGATATTGATTTATAGTTTTCCTTTTTTGTCATGTCTTTATCTGTTTTGAGAATGAGAATGATGGAGGCTTCGTACAATTAATTTGGAAAGTTTCCTTCCTTTTGGATCTTTAGAAACAATTTGAGTAGAATAAGGGTTATCTCTTTCTTAAAATTTTTATAGATTTCAGAAATGTAGCCATCAGGTCCCGGACTTTCCTCTGTAAGGAGGTTATTTATTACTGATTCAATCTCATGGATTGTTATGGGTCTATTCAGGTATTCTATGTGCTCCTGATTATGTGCATCCAGGAATTTGTCCATCCCCTCCATATTGTATTGTTTGTTGGCATATAGTCACTCATAGTATCCTCTTATATTTTCTATTTCTATTATGTCTGTTATAATGTTGCCTATTTCATTACCTATTTGATTTATCTGGTTTCTTTCTTTGTTCTTTATCATTCTAGCTAAAGGTGTGTAGATCTTAGTAATCTTTTTTTTTCTCCACTTTTTTAAATTTCAATCTATTTATTTGCATTCATTCACTGTACATCATTACAGCATACAAAATGAGATTTTCCATCCAGAGTACACTGTATATTGTCTCAATCAAGCACATCAACAAACATGTTATTATTAGCAAATGATCTTCCATTTCTTGTTTTCTGTACGTTTTGCTTTTTTCCCCCCCATCCTTGATTCCCTATCTCTTACCCTCTGCCATCTCCCACTCTCCTCCCACACTGTCTCGGGTATCTATGTTTGCTTTCTATATGTTTTCCCCCCACATTTTATTGAATTACTAAAGACCTTAATCTAAATATTTTCATAGCAAACACAGGTGATATATACATTTCCATGAACACGTCTAACTTTACACATCCTATAAAGTAGCACCTAGCTGGGGCTATATATCTTACTGCAGTGATTGAATAGATATATATTTTTTCCTGAAACATTGTTTTGTAACTTAATTTGCATTCTTTCCC